>NC_133328.1:273295126-273612927 GCF_042186555.1 Aquarana catesbeiana | reverse complement strand
TGTGGTTAAAAAATTGGTCAGCCAAAGCACCTTGCAAAAGGCTTCTGACTAGTTTCCCTTTTCATGGGGGTCGACTATTTGGGGATGATTTGGACAAATACATCCAATTTCTAGTGGGAAGAGTGCTCTTTTGCCAGTCAAAAGAAAGTATAAATGTCCTTCATTTAAACGGACTCTTTCCCCTTCACCAGGAGGCAGTGGCGATGGCCTACACTGTCAGACTCTAGAGGAAAGCCTCAGGGTCAGGCCCAGGCACAGAAGAAGACCTGGAGTGGAAATCTGGCGGCTGTCCCCAAGGGTGTCCCAAAGCCTCAATTGGTGGTTACTAACCCAGAATCTGCTGAAAGGAAAATCTTTCAGACCAGTTATCTGGAAAGTGGTAAGGACAGACGCCAGCCTTTTTAGGCTGGGGAGCAGTACTAGAGAAGACAACTGTCCAGGGACAGTGGTCAAGAGCCGAAAGAGCCTTGCCCATAAATATCCTAGAGATTCGGGCAGTGCGTCTGGCTCTGAAGACCTGAACTTCCAGGTTACGGGATTGTCCTGTCAGGATCGTGAACCATATTCTAACTTAGGCACAGAATATTCTTTTCTGCCCATCGGCAGTCTTCATTCCGGGAATAGAGAATTGGCAGGCGGACTACTTGTGTTGCCATCAGTTATTCCGTCTCTTCCCCCCCGACATTTTTCGGGCTGTTTGCCAAAGATGGGGGACTCTGGATGTAGATCTTCTAGCGTCCAGATTCAACATGACCTTAGTCAACTTTTGTCCAGGACAAGGGATCCACTCTCATATGGAACAGATGCATTGGTGACCCCGTGGGATCAGTTCTCACTGATCTATGCATTTCCCCCTATTCAGTTGCCACCTCATGTTCTTTGCAGAATCAAGCTGCAAAAGAAAGCCGGTAATTCTGGTAGCACCAGCATAGCCCAGAAGGTCTGCATGGTATGCAGAAATCGTAAAGATGGCAGTGGAGGATCCATGGACCCTTCCACTACGGCCAGACCTACTCTCACAGGGGCTGATATTCCATCCTACCAGCTTCCAGAACTATATAGTATAGAGTCTGGAGGGCTTATGTTTCCTGGTGTGAATCCAAGGGTTGGCACCCTTGGAGATATATCATAGGCAGAATTCTTGCCTTTCTACAAATAGGGATAGAGATGAAGTTGGCCTTGAGTACTATTAAAGGCCAAGTCTCAGCTTTATCAGTCTTATTTCAAAGACCACTTGCTACACATTCTTTAGTCTGCGGTTTTATGCAAGGGGTGATGCGGATTAATCAGCCAGTTAGATCACCTTTGAACCCTTGGGACTTGAACTTAGCTTTGTCAGTGTTACAAAAACAGCTATTTTAACCGATACAGCATATTCCCTTAGTCCTTCTGACAAGGAAGCTGGTGTTCTTGGTTGCTATATCCTCAGCAAGGAGGGTTTCAGAATTGGCTGATCTTTCTTGTAAAGAGCCATACTTGATTATTCATGAGGACAAAGTGGTGTTACGCCCTCACCCAGATTTTTTGCCAAAAAGTAGTCTCAGGTTTTCACCTGAACTAAGATATTGTTCTGCTATCGTTTTTTCCAAAACCATGTTCCAGGGAAGAAAAGTCACTACATACAAGTCTTTATGAGGTGAGAGTGGTCAAAGTCTATTTAAAGACGACTGCTCAGATTCGGAAGACTGATGTCTTATTTATTCTGCCAGAGGGTCCTAAGAAAGGACAGGCAGCATCGAAATCCACTGTCGCTAAGTGGATTCGGCAAGTTATAATTTAGACTTATGATTTAAGGGATAAAATTCCCCCTTTTCAAGTCAAAGCGCACTCTACTAGGTTGGTTAGTGCTTCTTGGGCAGCGCGTCACTAGGCCCCCATGGCTCAGATCTGTAAGGCGCAACTTGGTCTTCAGTACATACATTCACCAAATTTTATCAGGTGGATGTAAGGAGGCATGAGGATCTTGCCTTCGGGTGCAGTGTGCTGCAGGCAGCAGTGTAAGCCCTCAAGTCTGGGGGTACTCTGCGGGTTGTCTCTCCCTCCCCTCAAATAGCATTGCTATGGAACGTCCAATTAAGTTAATAACTATGGCTCTGTGTCCCACGACGTATGATAAAAAAACAGGATTTTTATAACTGCCTACCTGTAAAATCCTTTTCTTGGAGTACATCATGGGACACAGAGGTCCCTCCCCTCTTTTTGGGGTTTAGATATATTGCTTTGCTACAAAAACTGAGGTACTCCTGGAAGGAGGAGGGGTTATATAGGGAGTGAACGTCCTGTATTGGGTATACCAGTGTCCATCACCTGAAGGTGCCTATATACCCATCAGGTAAGCTGTTATAAAAATCCTATTTTTTTCTTTAACTTTGTTGTTTAGTCGATGCTGCTTCATGGTTACATAGTCTGGTTGAAAAAAGACACAAGTCTATCTTGTTCAAACATTATCTAGTGTCAACCCATTTTACTTGATTTTTGTTTTGTCCACCTAGGACAGGGATATTTCCAAACCCAAATTATAACAAAATAATATCACAGCCAAAATGTGAAGATTCTTCATGGCCACGTGGACTACAGAAAAAAAACACAACAGATGGATTCCCTGCCTGCTACATTCTGAAGAGCAAATTGTTTATATGGACTTTGCCACATATGTCTTCAGGACTATCTGCTCTTGAGATAAGCAGACAATAAAAGATCATATTGCAAGTGTGCAAAAATTAGAACATTTGCAAGCACCCTTTGTGATAGCTTTGGACAGGTGACAGGTGTGCTTTATGAATACATTAGGTGTCTATTAGGGAAAAGTAAATTACTGTAATGTGGCAAGCTGAGGCACAGTGACTGAAAGTGTGCACAGTGCCTCTTCTCAAGACAGAATACATTCAGTTCCTCTAATCTTTCCTCACAGTTGAGTTCCTCCATGTCTCTTATCAGTTTGGTTGCCCTTCTCTGCACTTTCTGCAGTTCCCCGATATCCTTTTTGAGAACTGGTGCCCAAAACGGAACTGCATATTCCAGATGCGATCTTACTAATGATTTGTACAAGGGCAAAATGATATCTCTCTCTGGAGTCCATACCTCTCTTAATACAAGAAAAGACTTTGCTCTCTTTGGAAGCTACAGCTTGGCTTTACATGCTATTATTAAAGCGGAGTTCCACCCAAAAGTGGAACTTCCGTTTTAAGCACTCCCTGCCCCCTTACATGCCACATTTGGCATGTCATTTTTTTTGGTGGGGGGTGGGTTTTGACAGGTACCCAGCTCCCACTTCCTGCTCTCGCTCTGCCACCTAGGAAACTCCTACTCTCCCCCTCTGCAATTTTCTGGGCCACTAAGAGAGCACAGCGTGACTCGGGCATGCGCAGTTGGGCACCCGGCTGTGAAGCTGCAAGCTGCCACAGCTAGGTACCGACTTTTGCAATGCCGGTGCCGCAAAAAGGCAGGAGAGAGGAGCGAGGCTTCGGGAGGCCACATCGCTGGATGATGAGATAGGTGAGTGTCTGTTTATTAAAAGTCAGCAGCAACACTTTTTGTACCTAAAATAATAAATTACTAATGCGCACAACCACCCTCTCAGAGGGTCCTAGGCAATGGAACAAAAGTAGAGAAGCTGCCAACATATGAGGTGGCCTCACCCACCCTAAAAAGTACCGTGATGATAATCAAAAATATGTGGCGCTAATCTAAGTGTACCAATAATATTAGAAAAAACTCAAAATGCAATAAATCTCAATCCTTCCTGAATCAATAATCTTCAATACTTCCTTAATGGGCAAGTGTACCACTCATGTTAAATTAAAGTCTCAAAATACGTTAAAAACTCAATACTTCCTGAATAAACAATCTTCAATACTTCCTTAAATGGGCAATACTAACTTCTCCCATTAGGGGACAGCCAAACCAACTGAATAGTTAAATGCTGGTTATCATTCCTAATGAAATTCACATAAATCATCCAATAAATATAATGTTCTTCAACCAAACTAAGTCAAAATTGTGATTACAGGTGATTCAACTTAATAATAATACTAAAATAAAAAAAAAAAAAAAAAAAAAAAAAAAAACAATCCTCAAAGTGTATCATACAAAGTGCATAGTTTTCCTCACCATAATAAGTGAAAATTAAAAATAAAAAATCATTGCACAAAATAAGTAATATTGGTGACTAGATTGCTGCCAAAGCAAACAACTTAACTCTATATAACATATGTAAACAAACGTGATCAAGTGCAAAAAAACAGTGACATATGTGCAAAATCATGCGTATAAAATGAACTTGCGACTCTGAAATAAATCACCAAAAAACTCTCCCACCTAGAAATATTCCTTATAAAATAGAAAAAACTGTGACATAAATGTGATCAAGTCCAAACAGCTATTGCTTCATGCAATGTGATTCATAATGTCCATACAGATGATTAATCATGACGTGCCAGTGAGGTGACTATGTGCTGGATTCCTTCTCTTTGAACAACTGGTGCAGCACACAAGTGTTTCCCCCAGCCTCTCACCTTAATCAGCGGCCCCGAATGGGCCAAATCAAGCAGATGATTAATATTTCTCTGTGAGGGATGATGATGATCCAACAGCTGTCCCCCTCTTCCCAAGGGGTGTGTGTGTGTCAAACTTTTCCTCCTGATCACCAGCGCTCACACAAACCCCAGCATGATAATGAGGAAGAAGGAGAGGCTTCCATAGTGAAGTATTTCAATACAGGTTTATTGATAAAACGTAGTAACTTACATTAAAAACAAGAACTGTCAGCAAGAGTACAGCAGAGACAATAGGGCTTCCGGGTACGGCCGTCCCCGGGAAGCGTCGGCACCTGGCTCCTCCTACCCTGACGCGTTGCGTCACAGCACGTGACTTTATCAAAGGGATGAGGAGTCCGGTGCCTGTTAGCCAGCTTATGTAAGCGCCGCCATCATGGCAACGATGTAAACATTGTTAAGAATCGGCTCATCCATATGTAAAAACTTGCTCCAATACATGCTAGTGGCAATACCTTAATAATACTACTTCATACATAAATAAAAAACTGGGGAATTCATTTAACAGTATTAAAACCGATATACTAAACTAAAAATTGTGTATTAAAAAATCAATCAATATTAGCTGTTGCATTGCTTTCACTTAGCCATCTAGTGGTGAAATATAGCAATGACAGCTGATAAATGATTACTACATCCAGCAGGAAATTATGAGCGTGTTACACAAATCGAATGGGGAAAATTAATAGCTAGGGGGTATCTTATCACTTGTGCCATCTACTGGTGACTTAGAACATGGCATCTAATAAATAATTGGATTACCTCACAGGAAGAAAGGCATAATCAGCTAAAAATAAGGGTAATATATAGCTCTCCAACTAAAATCTTAATACATATAATGGACACAATAAAACAAATGTTTTGCCAGATATTTAAACACGGCAATATCTATCAGAATTCTTCTAGGTCATAGTTTGATCTTCAACTCAATGTTTCTTGATTATACGCATGATTTTGCACATATGTCACTGTTTTTTTGCACTTGATCACGTTTGTTTACATATGTGATATAGAGTTAAGTTGTTTGCTTTGGCAGCAATCTAGTCACCAATATTACTTATTTTGTGCAATAATTTTTAATTTTTAATTTTCACTTATTATGGTGAGGAAAACTATGCACTTTGTATGATACACTTTGAGGATTGTTTTTTTTTTTTTTTTTTTTATTTTAGCATTATTATTAAGTTGAATCACCTGTAATCACAATTTTGACTTAGTTTGGTTGAAGAACATTATATTTATTGGATGATTTATGTGAATTTCATTAGGAATGATAACCAGCATTTAACTATTCAGTTGGTTTGGCTGTCCCCTAATGGGAGAAGTTAGTATTGCCCATTTAAGGAAGTATTGAAGATCGTTTATTCAGAAAGTATTGAGTTTTATAAGGTATTTTGAGACTTTAATTTAACATGAGTGGTACACTTGCCCATTAAGGAAGTATTGAAGATTATTGATTCAGGAAGGATTGAGATTTATTGCATTTTGAGTTTTTTCTAATATTATTGGTACACTTAGATTAGCGCCACATATTTTTGATTATCATCACAGTACTTTTTGTACCTGCTGACTTTTAATAAACTTACAAATGAGTGGAACTCCACTTTAAGCTTATGATCTACCAAAATGATAGGAGTATATTTTTTACCAGGCTGGTAGGGCACTGTGGTATATCTAATTTTTTTTCGCTTCAATAATTTTTATTTTGTATATAAAAATAATCATACAAATCAAAAAATGAATATACAATACACTTCTTTTGTAAGAACAGACTTGGAAAAGAAGACCTATATCCTTCAATACTGAGGGCAGATACAGAGCATATATCAAACAATGTATGAATTCTATGGAGAGGTAAGACAGGGTATCTTAGAATCTAGGTGAGAGGGAGTATCCGTAAACCTATCCTTAAAATTGGGATTATTCCACCCCTATGGGATCTCACTGTGGAGTTGCCCTTTAGTCCCGAGATAAAGTCTTCCGCTACATCACTTTAGCTCTACTCCTACTCCCAAACTGAGCCTCTAGTCCCTTCCCTTTTGCAGCTTTTCTGTGATGCTTACACACAAGTGGCCCGTCCAAAATCAAGCTTAAAGTCATAGTACAATCATAATAAGTCTGCCTCAGAAATCTGCTCAAGACTGGTCAAAGTTCTAACTGAAGATGAACCATTCTAACCAAACGTGGAGACAAGAGAGTCTCGGGAAAGGGAGAGGGAAAGGTGTGAGAAAAGGATGAGTAGAGAAGGGGGATACTCTCCGATAGGATCCAACTACCTAGAGAGCTTGCAGTGTGCCCAGATATAAGGGAACGTTACAGTATTTGGCCCATGGTTCCCAAATAGCAAAGAATATTCCACTTTTGTCACTTAGTTTTGCAATGATTTGTTCCTGTGTCATTATCCACAAAACCTTCCTCTTAAAGCCCTGAAACGAAACACTAGGTTTCTTCCAGGAATTCGCTATGGTAACTTTGGCTCCTAAGAGGATAAAGAATATTAACCTCTGTGTAAATTTAGGAAGATCCCTGATCCTCCCATTCAGCAGAGCTATGAAGGGATTAGGGGTTATTGTTTGCTGTGAAATAGAACTAATTGTGCGGAAAACTTTACCCCAATATGATCTGATTCGTGGGCAGGACCACCATATATGTATCGTAGACCCTTCTAGCTCGCAGCCCCTAAAACAAAGGGGGGATGTCCCTGGGAAAATGACAGAAATGCGAGCAGGTACATAGTACCACCGTGTTATGACTTTGATACTGGCTCCTATTAATGAGATGTTTTGTATACCTTTGAAGGATCTTTCAAACCTAATAGACCAGTCCTTCGAAGTCCAGGAGCTGTCTGTGTCCTCCTCCCAGGCCCGAGCATATGCAGGTTTGTCAGAGAGAGATTTTAAGGCAGCGTAAATTAGGGATATACCTTCCCTCTGGACTTCTGTATTGGAGCACCAATGTTCAAAGGGAGTCAAGGAGAGGTTTTCTTGATTGTGTTTCAAAATTGAGTGTAGGTAGTAAGTAATTTGGGAGAATCCGAAGATCTCAGAGTCAGGCATATCTAATTCATTTTAACAGTGAGACAGCATGATCGGGCCTTTGGGGGAGAGAAAGTGACCTATCCTATATAGACCTTTTATCTGTCCACCATTTAAAAGCCTTAATGTCCATCCCCGGAGGGAAATCAGGCTTGTGGAAAAGGTGAGCTAGCGGTCTAATGGGAGAGATTAAATTACCATGTGAAAAGAGACATGAGCTCAAGGGTATGGAATGGGAGAGGGTGGGTGACATGATTGATGGCCTAGCCTTAGGGTCACACCAGAGAAGATAGTCGATAGTGTTCCACTGGGTAGCCTGTCTTTCCATTGAAAGCCAGCTCGGCTTTGAGCCTTTCCCAAAAACTGTAGATATTTGGGAAAGTTGGGCTGCCTGATAGTATCGCCATAAGTCCGGCAAACCAAGCCCTCCCTGACTTTTTAGGAGGTAAAGGATACTGGAGGGGGCATCTATATCCCCTTTGACCCCAGATGAAGTGGACAATCTCCGATAGGAATTTGTGAAGAATCTTTTTCTTGATCGGAATAGGGAGGGAGCGAAACAGATATAAAAGCCGGGGGGAGCAGAGTCATTTTTACGGCATGAATTCTACCCAACCAGGATAGACCACATCTGGCCCATCTATCCAAGTCCTCTTTACATTTACGAAACATGGGGGGGGTAATTAGCTCCAAAAAGGCTTTGTATATCTGAATTATTATGATGCCTAAATAGGAAATCTCTGTTGGAGCTCAGGGGAATTCAAAGTTAGTGGAGAGTTGAATGATTAAATCTTGCGGGACCGAAATGTTCAGAGCGATGGATTTGGACAAATTGACCCTTAAGCCAGAAACTGTACTAAATTCTTGAAGGATTTTATAAATCATAGGGGTGGAGGTGAAAGGGGAGGTGATATAAAGGAGAAGGTCGTCCGCATAAAGCGCACATTTATGCTCCTGATTTCCGTAATGTACCTCCTTAATATCTGGATTGGTTCTGATTGATATAGCCAGTGTCTCAATTGCAATCGCGAAGAGGAGGGGGGAAAGTGGGCAACCCTGCCTGGTCCCCCGTCCTATAGGGAAATGTTCTGAGTACCTCCCCATGAGCCGAAAGTGGGCTGACGGGGTCGAATAAAGGGACTTAATGAAGTTCCGGAAGAATTGGCCAAATCCCCATCTTTGTAATATGTCAGATAAATATACCCAGTCAACAGAATCAAAAGCTTTATGTAGATCGATGGAAAGAAGCCCCTTTGTGGAGGGCCCCCTGCCCATCCAGATCTAAGCAGAGAGATGACATCTATTATTCTATGTATTTGATCTGGTCCCTGTCTGCCAGGGATGAAGCCCACCTGATCTTTATGAATATATTTGGATATGAAGCTTGCCACCCTGTTCACTAGAATTTTTGTCATTTTAATATCATTGTTAATAAGCGAAATAGGCCTATAGTTACCCAACACACTTGAGTCTTTTCCCGGCTTCGGGATTACCGAAAGATATGCTGAATTAAGATCAGGTCCCAGGGGGGCTCCATCCCTGAGGGAGTTGAAAAATTTAGTTAAGTGAGGGGACAAGCTGGGGGCAAACTTTTTGTAATATCCGGTGGAGAATCCATCTGGTCCCGGGGCGGACCCCGTTTTGAGAGAGCGGATCGTGTCTAACACTTCCTCCACTGAAAACGTGTCATCTAAAAGTTCCCTATGCTCCTTGGACAAAGCCGGAAGGGGTAAATCGCAGAGGAAACAATCCCATTGCTGTTGGGGGGAATCAGAGGGTTTATATAGGTTAGTATAAAATTGTGAGAAAGCTTCCATAATCTTTGTTGGGTTTTGAGTCAGGTCTCCTGATGACGTCTTGATTTTAGGAAACGCTAAAGAGCGTTGTTTGGGGTTGAGTTTAGCTGCTAGTCTGGAACCTATCCAGTCGGATTGGTAATAGAATTTAGCTCCCGTCCATCTTAGATGTTTTTCGGCTGCAGAGGTCAGAGCTAAATTAAGGAGGGCCTGAGATCTGTCCAGAGTCTTTACGGAATCTGTGGTGGGGAGTCTCTTATGTGCCTGCGCTGCCACCCAGTATTCTGATGTGAGTTTGAGAATGTCCGCTTTATGGGCTGCTTTAAGTTGAGATGATAAACTAATAATGTGTCCCCTGATCACCGATTTGTGAGCTGCCCATAAACTGGAGGGGGAACCTCTTCCATCTGGTTAAAATGGAAGTCGTCCTTTATGGCCGCTTCTATGCCCAGACAGTTTATTGGATCACTAAGTAGAGACTCCTGAAGTTTCCAACGAGGTGGACCCTTTGAGGGACCTACTTTCTGAGTCACAACCAAAACCATAGCGTGATCGGAAAGTGGAGAGTCAACGATCCGTGAGCTTAGAATAAGCGGGATAGTGTGTGAGCGAGTAAAGACATGGTCTATCCTGGCAAAAGAGCTATGCGGGGCTGAGAATTGAGTGTAATCTTTTTAGTGTGGGTTTGCCTCCCTCCATATATCGACCAAGCCTTCTTCAAATAAGAGACCCGCTATTCTAGTACTCTGTTTGGACGGGCGTTTAGGTTTAGATTTCCCATTGGCTAGTCTATCAAGCGCGGAGTCAAAGGCAGTGTTTGAGTCCCCTCCTATAAATACGGTACCTTTTTAAGGTGGACCTGTAGTTTTTTAAGCAGTAAGTCAAAGAACTTAAGAACTTTCTTTGTCCTTTGTTAGGCGCATAATAAGAAACGAAATTATAAAGTTCGCCATCAATAAGGCCCGACACTAGCAGGAATTGCCCCAACTATCTTCTCTGGTTGTGAAACATTTTAAATGTTTGGCGAAGCAAATGGCCACACCCTTGGTTTTGTTTTCAGCTGAGGCCAAGAAGAATTGGGGATAGTGCTGATGGAGAAATGAGGGTTTGTAGCTCACCGGGAAATGTGTCTCTTGTAGGAGCAAAACATCAGTGTGCATAGAGTGGTAGGACTGGAAGATCTTTCTGCGTTTAATTGGAGAATTTAAGCCTTGGGTTTTGTGCGATATAATTCTAAGAGGATGGTGGTGATCCTTTATGCTAACCATAGTCCAGAGGGGAGAAAACTATCCCCATACACTGCAACTTACCTACTCCTAGAGAGTGGAAATAATTCTGGAGCCCCGTAAGAGAGGCGTGGTGTCCGTTCAGGCTTGGGATGTGGAGCAAGAGGCCTCCTCTGAGTCCGGGGGAACCTATGGCGACATACGGGAGAGTAGAATAGGATGAGAGGGAGAAAGAAAAGAGATGTAGGATAAAAAGAGAAAATAATGGTGAGCAATGAGCAAAGAACAAGAACTTGTTAAACATAACCGATAAATGTACTGAAATAATTGGGGAAATCAACCCCACCCAACCCAAAGAGTAGGAAGGACTGTCGTTCCTACCCTTGCGTCCACTTGGACCTAGGCCTCCCTATAACAGGGAGACCAATTAGAGCCCAGGGGTACCGGTGGAACTCCTGGGATCTAGAGTCGGCACACTGGGTCCACCACAGCCCCAGTTCCTCTAAACATGCTAACTGAAGACCACAGTCGGGTCTATTAAGAGCATATGACAGAGCGATCAATAAACATGAGAAATCTTAGTAAGCTATCTTATGTTAACATGGGCCCTCCCTTTAAATGTCAATAGGCAAAGTAGCCCCGAACCTGACTGAACACGAGGGGGGAGCTCTCCCCTTGTATCCATCCCTCCCAGGGAACCAGTGCCCATCTGAGTGCTCCAGGGCCCTAGAGCAAGAGGGGGCTTGAGACAGCGGAGGATAGGAGATCAAAACTCGCTATGAGCAGCACGTGAGTGGTAGCATGCCAAAACCCCAGGGAGGGAGGATATCCCCTATGGGAGCAAATCATTCCGTTTATCAGCATGGAGAAAGAAGAAAGTCCCAGACAATAGAGAACAAAAACACATTTCTAAAGATCAAAAGTCAGACATCAATCACCCATGGTGGAACTTTAGGCCAAATGAGATAGGCAATGAATCACGTGGGGAAATTTTCTTTCGACCTCTTGGAGGTTTGCTTCAGCCAGGAAGGTTGTAAAGGGCTTGCTGGAGGCAGTCTTTTAGTGGAAGATGGAGTACCTCTGCTTGATTGTGATGAAGAAGGATCCTGAGGAATGAGGCCCAGCTGAAGGAGAAGACGTTCGCCCTCAGCAAAGGTGGAGAAACTACAGTTTCTGCTTTTGTATGAGAAATTTAGTCTCAGCGGGAACGACCATCTGTAGGGAATCTCTTTCTCTTGCAGGAGTTGGAGTAGAGGTTTCAGGGCTCTTCTCTTCTGAACTGTGTAGAGGGACAGATCAGCAAAAATCTGAATTTTATGGCCATGTACGGTTAAGTCATTCAAATTTCTAGCTTTCCGCATAACTTCCTCCTTAACGGGCTTGACTATTATGTCCCTTGGGAGGCCATTTTTACGGGGAGGTTGCAGAGCACTGTGGGCCCTATCCAGCTCCAAACGGTGCTCCGAGATCTCTGGGATAAGATCTTTGATGAGGACTTTGATGACAGAGTGAACCTCTTTCTCCGATTCCGGGAGCCCCCTCACTCTGAAGTTATATCGTCTCGATCTGTTCTCGAGATCGTCAATATTTGCAAAAGCCGTCTCGAGTTGATCCTGCATGTCTTGTATTCTGGCAGTATTCTGGTTGATCCTTGCCCCTGCTTGGTCTGCTTTTTTCTCCATATTGTCCAGTCTGAGCCCAAACTGCTGCATGTCAGCATGAATGGAGGATGTGATCTGGGGAAAGTCAGTGGGGGAGGGGGCAGCTTCTTGTGCATCACTGACTGAAAGCAATAGGCCTGTATGTGGGTCCATCATAGGGGTGGATGGGAGGCCGGTGTGAAGGCTGAATAGGAGGGATTCAGTGGAAGCCGGTGAATGGGCCTGTGGTAGCGGTGAGTCCACGGTACCTGGAGACTGCGGTGGGGCACAGTCTTGATCCGCTATAGACTCCTCTGCTGCTGCAGCCACATTGTGTCTCAGAGGAGCGGAGGCCATCTTGGCATAGCTGATCGGTCCGCTCGCGGCTGTCATCTGACTCGATAGGCTCCTCTTGGCAGACCCGGCCAGCATCAGTTTATTCCCGGGGGCTTCACACACCCGGGGGTGCTGTTCTCGAGTGTGGTGGGGCGCTCTGTCTGCTCCTGAGGAACAAAAGGGGCCGGGGTGGAGCGGAGCTTCAGAGGCTAGCGGCCATCTTGGAAGCTACCGTGCATGCGCCTCAGTATATCTAATTTAATGGGCAGCTGAGCCTTTGAATAACCACAGTAACCCTTAGTATTAATCCATGCCTTTAGGTGGTGGTATGTGGCCAGGATACTGACCCTACCTTATACAAATCTCAGCTCAGACAGAAAGACTGACCAACGGCAGCTAAATATGTATTTGCTCTCTAGTTGCTATCTCCCTGTAATTAAGGCAGTTGTATATTTGTGCCACCATTCTGGATTCATGCAATATTGTCATTTAGGTTTATACACCTGGTATTTTTGATGACTTCTTTCCATTTCCTATGTCACAGGTTTTAGATAGTTATGAATAAAAGCTAAGCTTCAGGTCATGGTGGGTTTTGGTGCTTGGATTTAGTGCACCCTTGCTGGAGTTTTTCTAGAAAACTGTAAATAATGTGACAGTACGGCCTGCCCACAGTGAAAACAGGAGAAAACAACACAAGCTGCAGTTTGAGAAGCTTCAGGGTGCTTGTGAGTGGAGAAATCTGTGTTTTAAGCTTTCTCTGAGTTTTGTGATCCCAGATCAAGTCCTGGAACTTAAAGGTTCCAAAGTGTCTTGGGTGGGACGGAACCTTCAATCCTGTGTCCTTGTTGTGCTGGACACCTGCAGGCTGTGTGAGTACATAGGTGTGCAGGGTCATTATAAGCCAAACCTGAGGATATTGCAGGGCTCCAGTCAGCAGACAGGAGGTCTCAGCCAGGGGTCAGGTGTTCCCCAGCATATGAATCAGGTGGGCTCCTATCAGGAGGTCAGAGTTTGGACTTTTGAAGCATGGAGTTGTGACCGAGAGAACGAAGAAAGCAGTGAGAGAGATGCATTGTCTGTCTTTTGTGTCAAGGGATGTCTCAAGGCAGGAGCCTGTACAGCCAAGTTTGCATTTGCTGGAAAGCGAAAGGTGTTTGCTGGAAAGTGAAAGGAGACCAAAGAGAGCAGCGGTGCTGCTGACCATGGAGACAGGTTGCTTGGTATTCTTTAGGTGCTTGTTTTTTGAAGTTGAAACCCCTGCGAGGGCAACTATTTTGTATGGAACTTTAATTTAATTTTCAATAAAAGTGGGCTGTCACAAATTTAAACTGAAGTTAGAACTGGTATATCTCACTAAAAATGCAGAGTCTAATCAACCCATATCACTATAAGTACAGTAAATTAGGCAGAAATTTCATTTTTATCACAGCTTTGTGACCAAGCCAGGCAATACGTGGCCCAGTACTAAATAAGGCTATTGAGCTTCCAAAGTAGAGGTGGATAATTTGCTTGAAAGAGGGAGGATTAGTCATTAGTCATATAAACATCGAAGTACAGGATTTTATGGAATTCCCATTGGTATTGAAAGTTTTGTTGAAAGGTGTGTAACAAAGGAGGGGGGAGGGAGACATTCAAAGTCTTAGGCCGGCCATACACGGAGCAAATTTCTTTCCCGCAACCGTGGGTTTCAGGAAAGAGATTTGCTCGATTACCCCATCATAACAGACAGTGTTGATGTGGGAATCCCTCCTGCCGGGCCAATGTCTTCTAGGAAAGCCATCCCCTGCCAGGAGAAGACAGTGATTATTGCTAGCGGCTATAGCAGGTAAAACCCATCATGCTGGTTGTACCAAAGTTGATTGATCAATCAACTTGGTACATTCAGACCTGCCCATACACGGTCTGAATCCCGGCCGGTTCCTGCAGAACCAGCCAAGCTTCGAGCCATGTATGGCCTGCGTTAGATTTTTCTGAGTTAACCTGTAGTCTTGAGAACGAGCCAAATTGCAGAAAAATTTTATGCAGGTTGGGCAACGAGATTAATAGATTTGTGATTGTTAGAATTACATAATTTGTGAATATGCACAGTTTGAAATGATGGGCTGCTATTATCAGACCATTTATATCCAGGGATTACCAAACCAGTTGAACCAGTTGTGAGGTCCAATAGAAAAAGAAAATTAAGAGGACAGCAAGTAGCCCTGCCTAGTGCCTTGCATGATAGAAAAATAGGTGTTTTTAAAGCCTGCATACTTTACATATGCCAAGAGGGAGTTGTATAGGCTCCAAATCCACAGGAGAAAGTTGGAGTCAAAGCTCTCTTTCTCTAAATTACAAGACAGAGATGAGCCAAGACACAGTATGAAAGGCTTTCCTTATGACAAGTATGAGGAGCATAAACATTATCTTTAGTCTTTTGGAGGCCTCAAGCAGGATGGCAAGTTTGCATTTATTGTCACAAACTCGTCTGGTAGGTATAAAGCTGAATTGCTCTTGGTGGATAAGATTTTTTATGCCGTGGTTAAGTCTGGTGGCTAGGATTTTGGCCTGAAGCAATAAATTGCTGTTCAAAACTAGACCATTTAGTATCGTCTGTGTTGGGTTTGGGGATCATAGAAATAGTGGTCAGGGGGGATTCTGGTCATAAGGAACAGGTTGCAAAGAACATTGAAAGTGTTACACAGAAGGGGTTCTAGAATGTGTGGAAAACATTTGTAATACGAAGCAGAAAAGCCATCAGGTCCATGTCGTTTGTGTACCTTCAGTTCTTTGATAGCTATCAAGACTTCCTCTTTCAAGATAGGGGTATCTATCTAAGGCCTGTCACCAGGTATCTAACATGCAAGGGAGAGAGACCTAAGTAAAAAGGGAGTCCGCCACTCTCACAGGAAAGGTATTAGTAGAGCTACAGAGGGTGGCTAATCCCTGTCATGGATTTGCCCCATTAACCACTTGACCTCCAGAAGGTTTTACCCCCTTCATGACCAGAGCATTTCTTGCTGTTAAGTACTGTGCTAGTTTAACTGTCAATTGCTCGGTCATGCAACACTGTACGCAAATTACATTTTTTCTCATTTATTTTTTCACACAAATAAAGCTTTCTTTTGGTGGTATTTAATCACAACTGGGTTCTAACTATTTGCGATATAAACAAAAAAGACCGGGGGGCGTGGCCTAACTCCGGACCTGAATGGACGCTTAATCCACTCTCTCCTGCACATAGGGGCAGCTAAACTTGTGCACAGGAGACACAAAATCATTCCCAGACATGGGAAAGGGAGACCGGAACCCCTCAACAGCCCGAGAACCCTTGGATCCAAACCAGATGTCTCAAAACATCATCCCAGCAATGTTCCGGACATCACAGGGAGAAGGCCTCAAAGCCGCGGCCTCGCCTAAACCACCCGGCCCGCTCGGCGGCTCCGACCTCGCGACGGATGGCGCGATCGGCGTTCAAGGCCACACACCACAGGCTCCAACTCAGCACCCTTCTCCCCTACCCTACAGCCCGCCAGCCTCACAAACCCTATGCCTGGCAGACCTACAGGCAGTGGCTTTGGACATTAAAGCCACACTGTCTGCAGCCATCACGGATCTAAAGATGGAGATGCAAGGCATTGCAGCAAGGATGGGATTGCAGAGGCAATAAGACAGGTACAAAAATCTTCTGATATACACCTAAACCAGATCCCCCCATTGGTTTTGAAAGGATTCACAGAGCCCTCAGACCGAGAGGAAGGGACACAGATCCCCCCAGGGACATAATATGTTACTTGGTAAACTTCCCCCTGAAAGAAGCCATCCTAAAAAAGGCGAGAGAGAAAAATAGAGTGATGTTTAATGGAACTGAGATAAAATTATATCAAGATTTATCAAACATCACATTACAGCGTCTAGAAAGGTAAAAAACAAATATTGCGCTTACACTAATTGGCATAAGCTGCGACTAAAAAGTAGTAAACCATAAATCATATAAAAATCAAAAAGTCGCGACTTTTTGATTTTTATATGATTTATGGATCACATTACAGCAACTGTTGTGGAATCTCATATTAGCCAATGTATTTCATATATATATATATTGATTTGCATATATTTTATTGATAATTATTATTATTATTCATATTATTATATAGTAGTGGTTTTGTCAATATTATTATTCAATAAGTAAAGCAACAATTATTGATCTTTAATAATGTATACTGTGTTTTCCATAGATTTAGAAAGTCTTCATTTATAAGTGTTGAACTTTAAATGACCTCTGCTTTATGACAAGTACTTGTACACAGGTGTTCTCAAAAATGTATTAAGATAGTTTACTGGGTGAAAGTTCATTAGGATGGATTCAAGTAATATAGAATTGTCTCAAGTCTGAAATGCATATAAATTAGACAGATAAAGATATGAAAACAGGTGGTTTGGAAATAATTAAAGTTATGTACAGTACATTCAATTAAGTTTGACAAGGTCAAACAAAGGTCTGCTTGTGCCCTCATTAAAACTGTTAAAATACATACATATAGTGAGACATATAACACATCTGGTGGGGTTATTGAAAGTTCATTGTCTCAGTCGTAAATCTGCAAATCCTTGAAGCTAGTATCAAGATAAGGAGAGTTTGATAACACAGCTGGGTGCCAGACTGTCTCTATACAGGTGTTTTTAATTGGACAAAAACAGTTATAAATCACTTTAATGAACATATAGGAATTTTGGGAATAATTAAGTTTATCTGGTTGTAGAACAAGTGTCAGATTTATGGTTGGTTACTTTGACGTAGATCTTAGTGACCAATCATATGTAAGACAGATAGTTGAGATAAGACTTGTAAAAGGGTATATAAATGCAAGCTCTACAATTGTTAGACAGACAAGTCAGATAGGAGCTCATAAGGCTGAACTCTATGTATGCTGCCCTATTGCACGGGTCATAGAGGTCAGAACCAATGGGCAAGTATCTGTCCTAACTTGTCCCCTCGGACAAGTCAGATAGGAGCTCATAAGGCTGAACTCTATGTATGCTGCCCTATTGCACGGGTCATAGAGGTCAGAACCAATGGGCAAGTATCTGTCCATAACTTGTCTCCTCGTACGAGTCAGAGAAGACTTCTTAACTTGTTCCAGAATGTGGTTTCAGGTGAATTTCCCTCAAGAACTTGGTCGAGCTGGAACCCAGAACTCTGTGAGGGGACCAGACCACCGGCAGATCGGCTGGTCCCTATCAGGTGAGAGGTTCCCAAGAATTGGCAGTAAAGACCCATTCTGGTTCAAGGTGAGAACAATTCACAATTGTTTAAATTTGGTTAGAGGATAAGAATATTTATATCTAATATGCTTACTTGTAAGAAACTGTATAAATTAGATCTGTATTTTGTAATACTTTGAACATAAACCTGTATGTTATCAGCTGTTAATAAACCTGCATTGCTGAAGTTCTGCCTGGTTCGATACTTTATATTCTACTTCATTTGGTGGCCCGTACGGGGACAGCATAACCTCAACTTCGATCTTGCCTAAATCCATGCTGGTGAGGCACTGAGCTCAACACAATTTTGCGCAATTTATATCAGGTTAGCAGACACCTATTATTAGTTCTGCATTGTGTTGTGCCGTGTTTTGCTAGCGCTAGGAGGGGCGGGTGGTTGTTGTTGGGGTATCGCTGTCCACCAGGCAGATCTTTGTGATGGCAGGTTGGGTTTTCTCAACTGTGGGTGCCTTAAAGTACATTGTACAGGATGAGATACCCTGGGTAGAAAATGTATTTATTTATTTATTTATTTATTTAAATTTTTTTTTCTCTTTTCTCTTTTTCTTTTCTTTCAATTCTTTCTTTTCCGAAGGGGTACCCCTGTAGAGGGTTAATTACTTTCTATGTAAACCTAGGCGTAACATGCATGTTGTTTACCTTGACTGCAAAATTTTGTCTGGATGAGGTTTTGGGGACTTAAAGACCCCTGGAGAACCTGCGTTAACATGCATGTTGGTTTCCTGGATTGGTAATCAATCAGGAGAAGGCTTTGGGGTTATCAGATCCCTGGAAAGCCTAAGTTAAAAAATAAAAACAGTACTGATATGTAGCTACTAGTAGAAAAAGGTACCTTTGTGTGGTGTAAAATAATATTCATGAGTTAAAAATGTCAAGAAAGGTAAGTCCTGACATGTAAATAAGGTGAAGGTTTTGGAGCTCCATTTGTTAACAAAGTTAAAAGGTATGTATCGTCTTTGTGCTATAAGTGTATGTGTTTATATGTATCTGTTATAACGGTCTGTGTACTAACTGAGTTAAGATCAGGTTGAGACATTCCTGATTGCCGTGGCAAGCAGGGCTTGGCGGTTTTTCGTGTCTTGAGACAAGCGTTTTGGTAAGGAGACGTATGCGCATACGGTGCCTATTGGCTTTACTCTGAGCACTGCTGTCCATAAGTAATTACTAACTATCCTGTCAGTTTTAATAATTTTGTGAATGTTTGCATATTTATATATAGTCAGGAATTTGTGTTCATGTGTTTGCATACTTTGCTAGGTGGAGTGACTGTGTATTGCTATATAGAAAACAGAAGATAATGACATTTTGTTAACCACCTCAATACTGGGCACTTTCACCCCCTTCCTTCCCAGACCAATTTTCAGCTTTCAGTGCTCTCTCACTTTGAATGACAATTACTCAGTCATGCTACACTGTACCCAAATGAAATTTTTATCATTTTGTTCACACAAATAGAGCTTTCTTTTGGTGGTATTTATTCACCACTTCATTTTTTATTTTTTGTGATATAAGCAAAAAAAGAGCGAATATTTTGAAAAAAAAACAAAATTTTCTACTTTCTCTTTTAAAAGAAACCAAAAAAATTTAATTTTGTCGAAACTTTAGGCAAAAATGTATTCTACCACATGTCTTTGGTAAAAAAAATCCTGATAATTGTATGATCATTGGTTTGTGTGAAAGTTATAGAGTCTACAAGCCATGCTACGCATTATTGAAAATGTATCAATCCTAATGCACTGATGGCCTAATGCACTGATCTCATTTCTTGAGGCCCTAAAATGTCAGGACAGTACAATAACCCCCCAAAAGACCCCTTTTTGGAAAGAAGACAGTCTGAGGTATTTAGTAAGAGGCATAGTGAATTTTTTGAAGTTGAAATTTTTTCCCCACAATGCTTTGGAAAATTAAGAAATATAGATTTTTTTTTTTTCTTCACTAAATTGTCATATTTACAAGTTATTTCTCACACACGGTGCAGGCATAATTGCAATTACACCCCAAAATACATTCTGCTATTCGTCCTGAGTATGGCGATACCCCATGTGTGAGACTTTTCCACAGCCTGGCCACATACAGAGGCCCAACATCCATATAGCACCATCAGGCGTTCTAAAGGCATAAATTACACATTTCATTTTCTGAGTACCTATCACATTTTTGAAGGCCCTGGAGCACCAGGACAATGGAATTACCCACAAAATGACCCCATTTTGGAAAGAAAACAACACAATGTATATTCTATGAGGCATACTGAGTCTTTTGAACATGTCATTTCTTCCCACAAGTTTTTGGAAAATGTGGAAAGAAAATGAAAACCTATTTTTTTCTCACAAAGTTGTCAATTTAGAAGATCTTTCTAACACATAGCATGTACATAGCCAAAATGACACCCCAAAATACATTCTGCTATTCGTCCTGAGGATGGCGATACCCCATGTGTGAGACTTTTCCACAGCCTGGCCACATACAGAGGCCCAACATCCATATAGCACCATCAGGCGTTCTAAAGGCATAAATTACACATTTCATTTTCTGAGTACCTATCACATTTTTGAAGGCCCTGGAGCACCAGGACAATGGAATTACCCACAAAATGACCCCATTTTGGAAAGAAAACAACACAATGTATATTCTATGAGGCATACTGAGTCTTTTGAACATGTCATTTCTTCCCACAAGTTTTTGGAAAATGTGGAAAGAAAATGAAAACCTATTTTTTTCTCACAAAGTTGTCAATTTAGAAGATCTTTCTAACACATAGCATGTACATAGCCAAAATGACACCCCAAAATACATTCTGCTATTCGTCCTGAGAATGGCGATACCCCATGTGTGAGACTTTTCCACAGCCTGGCCACATACAGAGACCCAACATCCATATAGCACCATCAGGCGTTCTAAAGGCATAAATTACACATTTCATTTTCTGAGTACCTATCACATTTTTGAAGGCCCTGGAGCACCAGGACAATGGAATTACCCTCAAAATGACCCCATTTTGGAAAGAAAACAACCCAATGTATATTCTATGAGGCATAATGAGTCTTTTGAACATGTCATTTCTTTCCACAAGTTTTTGGAAAATGTGGAAAGAAAATGAAAACCTATTTTTTTCTCACAAAATTGTCAATTTAGAAGATCTTTCTAACACATAGCATGTACATAGCCAAAATGACACCCCAAAATACATTCTGCTACTCGTCCTGAGTGTGACGATACCCCATGTGTGAGACTTTTCCACAGCCTGGCCACATACAGAGGCCCAACATCCATATAGCACCATCAGGCGTTCTAAAGGCATAAATTACACATTTCATTTCCTGAGTACCTATCACATTTTTGAAGGCCCTGGAGCACCAGGACAATGGAATTACCCACAAAATGACCCCATTTTGGAAAGAAAACAACCCAATGTATATTCTATGAGGCATAATGAGTCTTTTTAACATGTAATTTCTTTCCACAAGTTTTTGGAAAATGTGGAAAGAAAATGAAAACCTATTTTTTTTCTCACAAAGTTGTCAATTTAGAAGATCTTTCTTACACATAGCATGTACATAGCCAAAATGACATCCCAAAATACATTCTGCCACTCGTCCTGAGTATGGCGATACCCCATGTGTGAGACTTTTCCACTACCTGGCCACATACAGAGGCCCAACATGCAAGTAGCACCTCCAGGCTTCTAACACATAGCATGTACACACCAAGAATTACACCCCAAAATACATTCTGCTGAGCAAAAGGTAAAAAAAAAAAGCTCACCTGTGGTTTTAGCAGGCAGGAATACCGTTCCAGAGCAGCCAAAGCATTTGTCCAGACAGCCAAAGGAAATGTCCAGGAATTGTCCAGGCAGCAGACAGATATGGAAAAGTATGAACATGGTTCAGTACAGTCCAAGGTTTAGCAGGCAGTTCAGGTAACAGGCATAGGCATGGCCAGTCCAGGTGGTAGGCAAAGGCATGGCAAGGTCATGTGGCAGGCAAATGCATGGCAAGGTCATGTGGCAGGCAAAAGGCATGGCCAGTTCAGGTGGCAGCAGGCAGCACTTTGTACATTGGGCCTTGGTCGGGTAAGACCTGAGGACAGGGGTAGAGGCTTCTTCCCACCCAAATCTCTACGAAGCCTCCGAGTCTCCAGACCCTAATCCGAGAAAACTAAAAACCCGGAGAAAAATGTTTTCTCCACTCGGAAAACCTTTTCTGGAGCCCCTCACATATGTGAGACCCCTGTGCTGTACAGTGGCAGGGCAAATGATCAGTTCAGGAGGCAGGCAAAAATCATGGTCATTTAACAGTCCGGGTCAATTCACGTTGAAGGCAGAAAGATGTTTGGCAGAGGCATAGTCGTTAACAGTCCGGGTCAATTTACGTTGAAGGCAGAAACATGTTTGGCAGAGGCATAGTCGTTAACAGTCCGGGTCATTCACAGAAATGGCAGATAGTGGAAAAAAATCACCTTCACTGTACTAATAGTGTAGTGAAGTATGATAGCTCCGATAGCATGTTCCAATACAGAGCCCTGGCTCGGAGGGACATTCGGGACAGTAGTATCGGGTGTCACGGCGAATTCCTCTACTTGCACATACACAACATTTTTTGGGGGGTTTGCGACCTGTTTGGGTAAGAGGGAGGATTTCGGGAAAGTGCCTTTCATGGAGTCTGGCTAACGCATCGGAGCGAATTAGTTGAGGGGCTTGGCCTTGGGGATAGAGAAGGGCTGTGAAAACTTCTTCTTGGAATTTTAGATAGGGTAGGGAACTTTGGGTGCACTTAGAAAAAATGATATAGGAATTAAATAGGGCAAGTTGCATCAAATAAATGGCGACTTTCTTGTACCAAAATAGTGATCTCCTGGTGGCCAAGTAGGGCTGCATCATCTGGTCATTCATATCCACCCCCCCCATGTATAGGTTGTACTCATGCACACATTTTGGCTTCTGTATGGGGCCTCCTCTTCTCTGAAGTTCCACCAAGGTGTCGTCATGTATTGTTGAAAGGATGTAGACATCTCTTTTTTTATCTCTCCACTTCACCGCTAGTACTTCTTCAGTTCGCATACTGGCCATTTCACCCTTCCTTAATTTCTTGGTGACCAATCTTTGTGGGAAGCCTTTGCGGTTGGTCCGTGCTGTCCCACAGGCCACAGTGTTCTTCAGGTACAAATGGCGGAAAAGTGGGAGACTAGTGTAGAAATTGTCTACGTAAAGGTGGTAACCTTTCCCAAGTAATGGTTGGATCAGCTGCCAGACAATTTTGCCACTTGTTCCCATGTAGGTAGGGCATCTAGGGGGGTTTAGCTGTCTGTCTTTTCCCTCATAAATCATAAAATCATATGTGTAACCCGTGGCCCTGTCACACACCTTATATAATTTTACCCCACGTCTGGCTCTTTTACTGGGGAGGTATTGTTTTATTCCCAGTCTTCCGGTGAAGTGCACCAGGGATTCATCCACACATATGTTTCTATCAGGGGTAAACATCTCCTTGAAGCTGGCGCAAAAAAAATTGATTAGGGGCCGAATTTTGAATAACTTATCGTAACTGGGATGATTTCGAGGGAGGCATTGGGCATTGTTATTGAAGTGTAAAAATCTCATGATCATCTCATAACGGGTTCTGGGCATAAATGACGAATAGATCGGCATGTGGTGGATAGGTTGGGTAGACCAGTAGGAATGGAGTTCATTTTTTTTTGTCAGCCCCATGTTGAGGGTTAGGCCAAGGAAAATTTTAAATTCTTCTACGGTGAGGGGTTTCCAAACAAAAGGACGGGCATATGAGGAACTGGGATTGTTGGCTGGCGTATAGATTACATTGCTCCACAATGTAGGTTAGGAGTTCATTGGTAAAAAATAAATGAAAATAATAAAGTGGGGTTACATTTTCCGTCTGCATCTGAGGGCCTGGCTGGGCTGTGAAAAGGGGTATTACAGGTTCTACTGATGTATCGGGCAGCCATGTTGGATACAGTAGAACATCTGGGAGGCTAGTATGGGCACTGCCTCGTTGATGGGATCCGTTGCTAGCATCTGGCCTATCTTCTAGGAAGGTTGCAGAAGTGCTGGTGGATGCCCGCCTATCCCGAAGTGCTGCGCTGCTGGTGGATGCCTGCTGGTGGATGCCCTGGAGTGCTGCGCTACTGGTGGATGCCTGCATGTCATCCTGGAGTGCTGGGCTGCTGGTGGATGCCTGCATATCATCCTGGAGTGCTGCGCTGCTGGTGGATGCCTGTTGGTGGATGCCCTGGAGTGCTGCGCTGCTGGTGAATGCCTCCTCCTGCTCATTTCTCCTGATTCTCCTTGTTAGGATTGTATCTTCCTCTGTTTCCAACTCGGAGCCACTGCTTTCCACTGGCTCATAGTCACTATCCGAGTCTGACGGAGAGAATTCCCCGCTACTCTCGTCCGACATACTCTGGAGTATTTGGAGAGCCTCCTCTGCGCTGTAAGACCTTTTTGTCATGTTGGCGGGCAGATGTGTCAGATGGCAGGCGGCAGATGTGCCAGATGGTGGGCGGCTGTGCCAGATGGTGGGTGGCAGATGTGCCTGATCGTGGGCAGATGGCGGCTGGCAGATGTGCCTAATGGCGGGCGGGCAGATGTGCCTGATGATGGTGGGCGGCTGATGTGTCAGCTGTTGACGGGCTGATGTGTCAGCTGATGACGGGCTGATGTGTCAGCTGATGACGGTGTCAGATGGCGGGCGACAGATGTGCCTGATGGCGGGCGGCAGATGTGCCTGATGACTGGCGGGCAGATGTGCCTGATGACTGGCGGGCAGATGTGCCTGATGACTGGCGGGCAGATGTGCCTGATGACTGGCGTGCAGATGTGCCTGATGGCAGGCGGGCAGATGTGCCTGATGGCAGGCGGGCAGATGTGCCTGATGACTGGCGGGCAGATGTGCCTGATGGCAGGCAGGCAGATGTGCCTGATGATGGTGGGCAGCTGATGTGTCAGCTGTTGACGGGCTGATGTGTCAGCTGATGACGGGCTGATGTGTTAGCTGTTGACGGTGTCAGATGTGCCTGATGGCGGGCGGCAGATGTGCCTGATGACTGGCGGGCAGATGTGCCTGATGACTGGCGGGCAGATGTGCCTGATGACTGGCGGGCAGATGTGCCTGATGACTGGCGGGCAGATGTGCCTGATGACTGGCGGGCAGATGTGCCTGATGGCAGGCGGGCAGATGTGACTGATGGCGGGCAGATGTGCCTGATGGCAGGCGGGCAGATGTGCCTGATGACGACGGGCTGATGTGCCGGCTGTTGGCGGACAGATGTGCCCGCTGTTGGCGGACAGATGTGCCAGTTGTTGACGGGCAGATGTTCACTGACAGGTGTTTTCACTGTTTGGGGACACTGTGTTTTGGGGACACTGTGTTTTGGGGACACTAGCTGGGTGATCAGTGGGTAAACAGCAGACAAACAGCTTTATTACTCACTGATCTCCTGGCTGCAGCACAGATCTCTCTTCCTCTCCTCACTGACAGGCTCTGTGTGAGGAGAGGAAGAGATGAGAGCAGTTACTACGCTCTCTATTTACATTACATGACGACTGTGATTGGACACAGTCGTCATGTGATCAGGAGGGCCAATCACAGGGCCCTCCTGTGTTGTGCTGTCTCTGGGGGACACAGGCAGATCGGGATCGCGCCGCTGCGCGGGCACGTGGCGGCGCGATCTCCTGTCATCTGCCACCCCCTCCCCCTTGTTTACTATACGATGGCTGTGATTACACACAGCCATCGTGCGGATCAGGAGGGCAAATCACATTGCCCTCCTGCCGCTCTGAGATGCGGCGTGTCCGAGTGACACGCGCGCATCGGGATTGCGCGGCTGCGCGGGAGCGCGCCCGCGTGATCCCGCTCCTTCTGAAGGACGTTCGGGAACGTCCAGTCAGAAGGAGGGAGCTCCCACCCGGCCGTATATGTGCAGTGGCCGGGTGGGAAGTGGTTAATGAATGTTCACAAATGTAAGTTAATTTCTTTGTAATCTTTGTAGACTGTTAGGGAATATTGTATGTGTGAGGGAGACTGATCATCTCCCAAATTAGGTTAGAATAAGTCTGTAGTGGTTGTAAAAACGTTGGTGTGAAAGGACCCTGTGTGTTAGTTCTATAAGTGAATTGTAAGAAGTATGTAACTGATGCTGAATTCTGCATACTGTATGATGAATAGGGAAATGGTATGTATCCTCCATACAAATGCAATTAGAACTTTCTGTGTCATATCTTTGATTTCGTGACACTTGTTATTAGTATTTGATAGGAGGATTTATATTTATATGAGTTAAATGTGTGTGTGTGTGTTTTTTTTGTATGAGTGAATCCCTATGTGATTGATTGTATATGTCTTTCGTTGAGAGGCTAGGGATTGACACATATATGGTGACTGATTGACTTTAGCGTCAAAGTTCTAAATGTTATTGGCAATGAGTGAGTGTGTGTGTAGAAGGCACGAATCATTAATCTTTTTTTTTTATATTCTTTTGAATATGTACCTCAGCTAGTTAGCACCATTAATGAGCTGAGGGAGTTAGAAGTTATTTAAACTGTAGAAAAAAGAAAGTTGTTTGTTTTAAGTAATTTACGACACAAAGTTCTCCCATATTTTTTGTATCCAGCATACTGCTTCTGGAAGTTAAAATCTGTAGATAAATTCAATGCCGCTAATCTAATTAATGTCATGCTTAAAAGATTTTACAATTGTAGGTTTTACATGTTAGACAAAATACTGTATATTTTTTTTTTTTCAGTATGTGTTTAGGAGCTTATGTGCAACAGCATTAAATCACTTTTTGTGACAGCTCATCTCAGTGCTCTGTACTGAGATAAAGGGGCACGTTTAGGTGCCTTTAGACAGAAACTGGATGAGCTGACCAGAAAATAAATAAAATCTCAGAATACGTTCTTATTCTTAAACATTTGTTGATTTTTTATTAGAATATAAACTGTAGATTATAATAGGTATTTTGTCTTTTATATTATGGACTGTAGTAGTGAAAGGTGCATTTTATTTTTAGTGTATCACTCTTGTAAGTAGGGTGCTTATTCTCCCTTGTAGCTTTTGTTGTTTATTTTGTCATGTCCCTATCTTATTGTACAGTATTATGTATACTGTCATCTTTATATATTTGCCTACTTAGTAGTAATCACAAAGATAGTAATGGGATTTATTTATTTGGTACAAGGGAACTCCAAATTTATATTTGTTTCTTATTTTCTAAAAAGAATAGTGAAGAGTGATGCATGGTAACAGTGCTACCATCCTATTATATGTGCTATATCTAGCACATACAGGGGGGTGAATTAGATAATTAGAGTCTTAATTTTTAATCTTAGCTTGTAAGCTCTGGTGAGCAAGGTCCCTTATTGGTATTGGCTATAACTTATTTTGTCCTACCTGATTACAATATTTAGTAATCATCAGGTTGATTATTAGTTTGCTTAAATAAATAATTTGTTTCTTTATTCCAGGAGCAGCCAGCACGTTTTCATATGTAAAATTATACTTTGTAAAATTTCACTCCTTTTGATTTTTTTTATTATTCAAGTTCCTAGTTATGCTACTACAGGTGGCAAAGTCAGTTTTTTTTTATTAGGGTCACTCTGCATTAATATGATCTAATTAACAATAAAATTTGTATATAATTATTCTTAAGGAAGGGACATAGTAATGCACATTTTCTTAACCTCTTTAGATTTAACAGACTGTGCAAGTGACCATGTAATTTTATTTTGATTTCTTTTTAATTATGAACAATCACAATGTAGTTTCACAAAATGTAGTTCTTCAAAGTCTATTTTGTGTGCCTGTATATAGACTTTATTGCAATGAAAGAACAAAGCTGTAGATATAGATATACTTTAATAAATGTATGCTCCTTTTTAAAGTAAATCAAAGTTTTTCAAATGGTCATGCAAATGTATGAGACAACAGCTAAGTGTCTGATGTGGGAAATTTTTCCCAGGATTGGAGTGTATACAGCACTGATATCAGATAATTGTACCCATTTTTTATGAAAAATCAGTTCCATTCTGCTCTATGCTTGGCATAGAGGATAGAACCTTGTGTCCACACTCATATTCATTGGTGGATAAGTTGTATGGGCTGTTGTAGACCAAATTAAATACAATTTGCTGGGCCATATGAAACTTTGGATAGATTTGTCACTAAATTTAGGAGTTCTAGAGGCAGATCATAGTTGCTTAGACTTCATGCTGTACAGTGGGAGATAAAATGTTCACGTGTTTAAAATAATTAACCAAATTGGTGTAGTTTTGTTTCTAAACAGATCCTTGTTTTAGATGTGATCTCTTGTTCCAATCAAAGCCACTAAAGGAATGTATGTCAGTAACCCTTGATGACTGCAAGTACATTAAAGATCATAAAAGGAAGTGGAAGAATTCACAATTCAAGTGTCCGTTTAAATCCACATTTGTGACAATGACATTTTCCATTTCTATAGTAGTCAAAGTCTGACTGAGATTACCAAGAGTGTTATTCACATAAGTGCAAGTGGAATACATACAAGAGACTGTTGCAGACAAAGACATTGGAAGTATTTCAGTAATGGACAATTCTAATTAATTATATGTGATACTTTGTATGTAGGGGGCCTTACTGTTGTTTTGTTTGTTATATATGTTATAAGTATTAATATTGTGAACACCTTAAGGTGGAACTTTGGTCAGAAAATTAATTCCTGCTGGATCACTTGAGGCTAACCCTTTTTGCAGGTGTAGCTATGAAGCACAGTAAAAAATAAGTGCCTATACTGTTTAAAATCCACTGTTCCACCCTGCTCTACACAGGCTCAGTTGTGCTCTATTTTTGCACTGATTAAAATCTAGAGGCCAGTCTGCTGACAGCCTGAAATTCTACTGCTGCTCAAAGGTTCTGGGCTTCAGTAAAATGGTAGCATAATAATTAATGTGGAATGTATTTTTCTTGCTAATGAACCTTATTTTATCACATTTTTGTGAGTAGAGTTCCACTTTGAGTGAGCCCGGGTTCACACCTATGCGAATTAGATACGGCTTACACCGCATCTAATTCGCAGGACATTTTAAAATACATTCATATGAATGTATCTGGTTCACATATGTGCGTTGCATTCGCACTGCGCATTGCACAAAAAAGTGTGCGTTTTTTGGGCATTGCGGTGCGAACTACAAGCCTATTATCTCCTATGGGAACGCATCTGATTCGCAGATGCATTGCGTTCTGAACAAGGATTTTCTCTTTCTCCTCACTACACCTCCCCCTCCCTCCCCCTCTCCCTGCTCTCTAATCCTGAGCCAAAATGCAATGAATCCGTTGAACAGGAGATTGTTATCTCCCCAGTGAAACCTGAGCTTCAATTCGCACCGCACATGTGTGAAACCAGGCTAAATGTTCAATCATTATAAACAAATAGTTTTATCATTTTTTTGAAAAAAAAAAAAAGTGGGGAGGTTTAATGTAATGGGTATGACATTATCGCTAAAGACTGTATGCTATTGATGCTTTATAGGATATGTTATGATATTTGTCTTGATTTTGTTTTATAATTTATGTTTTAAGACATAGGAGAGGTAGGCTACTAACTTAGACAGTATAGCAGTGACTGACAGAAGAGACCCATGCTGACTGTTATTGTAAAATATTCTGCAGTATAGTATGTGCAAAAATTGACAAAAAGTGAAATGGTTTTGGGTTTAGCAAACTTTGTGGGAAGACTACAAAATTAAAACTAATGAAATATCTGGACTGACTATATTGACAGTATGACATGACCAGGGTAATAGTGACTGATAGGTGGAGTCAAGGTTAAGAAATGATAAAAATTTTACAATTATTGTATGGGAAATAGTATAGGTTGGGAAATGTAAAAGAATATTCTATATAAAATACTTTGTTGTAGAAGTAAAAGGAACACACTAAATTAAGTTATTAGATGAAATGAGAATGTAGGAGCCATTGCTTTGTAGGTTGCCCTGAAATGTTTGCCAGAGACCTATTGTACCCTGACCCTGACTATTTTTTATTTTTTACAACTATAATTTTGAAGTGTATTTTATATCCAGACAAATATCGGGTGATCGCAGAAGACATGATGCAACTTGTTACAAATGTTAATTGCTACAAAGGAAGGATTTCATGCAATAAAGGAACATCTGAGACTTGTACCCTTGCAGAACAGGTATGCACTGAACTTGTGTCTTACAGCATCCAAAGCAGCTTGTGCTATGATACTGGACCAACTGATGATGAAGAAGGAGATCTCTCCAAAAAACATCAAGCACTTGGCTAAGCTGAAAAGACCTATGCAGGAAAAGGCAGAGCCTTATGGGACTGAGTCTGCTGAATGCTCCTTGGAACCACATACTTGGCTTTCATTCACTAGCTGAACGGATTGTTCCTCTTCCCTGTTATCCTTGATGTGATGTTGCTGAGTAACTGTTGCCTGTTGCAAGAAGTTTGTGGCAAGAATGATCACAATGCCACTGAGACTGACAACTATGTTTTCCGTGCCACATATGGAGAAGGACTTTGCAGCTACAGAAGAAGATGCAGTGTGTTTTTGATTGGACTGATTTATTTATTTTTTGGACTGATTTATTTATTTTTTATTTTTTGGACTGATTTATTTTTAATTTTTTTTGGACAATTTATGTGATCAGTGTTGGGTGCATGGGGTCTCTGAAGAGCATGGTGGGTGATCTGTACTGTAATTGCTGTGAGGCTTATGCCTCAACAGGAGGGAAATGTTGTGGAATCTCATATTAGCCAATGTATTTCATATATATATATATTGAATTGCATATATTTTATTGATAATTATTATTCATATTATTATATAGTAGTGGTTTTATCAATATTATTATTCAATAAGTAAAGCAACAATTATTGATCTTTAATAATGTATACTGTGTTTTCCATAGATTTAGAAAGTCTTCATTTATAAGTGTTGAACTTTAAATGACCTCTGCTTTATGACAAGTACTTGTACACAGGTGTTCTCAAAAATGTATTAAGATAGTTTACTGGGTGAAAGTTCATTAGGATGGATTCAAGTAATATAGAATTGTCTCAAGTCTGAAATGCATATAAATTAGACAGATAAAGATATGAAAACAGGTGGTTTGGAAATAATTAAAGTTATGTACAGTACATTCAATTAAGTTTGACAAGGTCAAACAAAGGTCTGCTTGTGCCCTCATTAAAACTGTTAAAATACATACATATAGTGAGACATATAACACATCTGGTGGGGTTATTGAAAGTTCATTGTCTCAGTCGTAAATCTGCAAATCCTTGAAGCTAGTATCAAGATAAGGAGAGTTTGATAACACAGCTGGGTGCCAGACTGTCTCTATACAGGTGTTTTTAATTGGACAAAAACAGTTATAAATCACTTTAATGAACATATAGGAATTTTGGGAATAATTAAGTTTATCTGGTTGTAGAACAAGTGTCAGATTTATGGTTGGTTACTTTGACGTAGATCTTAGTGACCAATCATATGTAAGACAGATAGTTGAGATAAGACTTGTAAAAGGGTATATAAATGCAAGCTCTACAATTGTTAGACAGACAAGTCAGATAGGAGCTCATAAGGCTGAACTCTATGTATGCTGCCCTATTGCACGGGTCATAGAGGTCAGAACCAATGGGCAAGTATCTGTCCTAACTTGTCCCCTCGGACAAGTCAGATAGGAGCTCATAAGGCTGAACTCTATGTATGCTGCCCTATTGCACGGGTCATAGAGGTCAGAACCAATGGGCAAGTATCTGTCCATAACTTGTCTCCTCGTACGAGTCAGAGAAGACTTCTTAACTTGTTCCAGAATGTGGTTTCAGGTGAATTTCCCTCAAGAACTTGGTCGAGCTGGAACCCAGAACTCTGTGAGGGGACCAGACCACCGGCAGATCGGCTGGTCCCTATCAGGTGAGAGGTTCCCAAGAATTGGCAGTAAAGACCCATTCTGGTTCAAGGTGAGAACAATTCACAATTGTTTAAATTTGGTTAGAGGATAAGAATATTTATATCTAATATGCTTACTTGTAAGAAACTGTATAAATTAGATCTGTATTTTGTAATACTTTGAACATAAACCTGTATGTTATCAGCTGTTAATAAACCTGCATTGCTGAAGTTCTGCCAGGTTCGATACTTTATATTCTACTTCACAACGCAGGGCTCTGCGTCTGATTCTCGACCAATTGCGTACCAGAGGTATACCATACAGGTGGAAGTTTCCATTCTGTCTATCAGCCACCTGGAGAGGTCACACAGCACTGCTATGCACGCCTGAAGACTTGCAATCCTTCTGCGAAACACTCAACATCCCGCCAACTGAAGTTCCAGATTGGTATAATACATTTATGCTAAATGAAACGTGGATCGAAGTAACAAACAACTATACTCCTAGAGCTCAGAGAAACAGAGATAGACGCCGCAGATCACCATCATCTCATCAAAACAGAAGAGGAAATAACCAAGGGAGTCCAGGACTTTCCCCTCCTAGACGCAGAGACCGCATGGATAGACAAGACCAAATGGACACCTGAATCGCAATCATTCACAAGAATCACGGACGCCATCCTACATATGCTTATCTTCAATCAAATACCAGCTATCAAGTCATCCCTTGGACCTTCAGTTAGAACAGCCTCAGACCATCCAACAAGAATTTATTTAACCACATAGATTAAAATTTTAGCTTAAAAGCTAAATGACTTTTTGTTTTCACCCCCCCCCCCCCCATATTTTGCATCTTTTTCCTTTTTCTTCCCCTTTTTTTTTTCCTTTCCTCCTCCATTTCTCTTCTCCATTCTATTCTCTTTTTTTAGTTGCGGTGTCATACAAGATCAGAAACACATCAATACACCCAAGCCAAAGAAAATATGTGCAGATATCCTGATCAGAGCTCTCAACACAAGGGTATGATAGATATGTCTGAACTAAAGAATGTATGTTTGTAAGTAAGATGTCTAAAGTACATTTTCATCTTTACACTGAAGTATATTAAGTTATGGCTTTACCCTCTACTTCATTTTCTACTGACCACGAGCCATACTTGAACATTCACGATTGATAGTATCTTCAGTGATAATATTAATCTTTTCCAAAAAGTATGTTACATATAAAGTACACCAAATAATCAGTATAAGATGGAGTGGGACCGATGGGGGGGGGGGGAGGAGGTGGGGGGTGGGAAGGGAGCAGACGAGGGTGAGGGGAGGGTCGTGAGCGGGAGGAGGGGGGAGGAGAAAAGAGGGGAAGGAAGAAATATAGAGAGAAATGTATATATATTCTTCTAAATATAATAGAAGTGTTAACACACTTGCTCTTTAAAATAAAAAGATGCAAAAGTTATTGTGGTACTGAATATTATTGACTTTATTAGGTTAAAAATGGTTTATTAACGTTTTGATTTTCTTAAAAAAGGTTGAACTTAAATCAACCCATGTTACGATAAATACAGAGGATGTTCGTATTCAACATAAGGAATAAGCATGATGGTGGAATACTCTAGACATACCTTAAACGAGTCTACATAAGGAAACTTTCCTACACAAAAATACAATATTTGTTCCAAATGTTACTGATTAGGAGGAAATTAATACTGTTAAACAACACTCCTAACAACAGTCGAACTTTCTGGCAATATAGGATCATTTTTAAAAAAAAAAAAAAAAAAGAGAGACCACCATAATGCCTTATACCTACAATTTCTATCTCTGGAAAAAACTTTCTTTTCCCTGAAACAAGAGTTCTGTTTTTTTACAAGTTTGTTTGTTACATTTAAAGATTTATAGAATATGTAAACACTATGGTACTAATTAATTCACACGAAAATGTTCCATAGGACATACTGAACAAACCCCTTAAATACAAGATGCTCTTAATTCCTATGACAAGGTCTCCCCCCAGTGGCCATTGAGTATAATTATCTGGGGTATTATATCTTGTCTACACCTAGTAAACACATCACAACCCAGAGCTCAAGAGGTGCCTATATACAACAGGGTTCATTACAACCACGTTTCTATACACAATCATTAGAATGCTCCTAAAATCCTATCCACACATAAATTGCATATAATATTTCATCTTCTCCCACGCTCAAAACGTCCTACATACATCCTGTAATATCTGATCACTACAATTAGGTAGTTGCCCCGAAGTGCTAAGAGTATTAGTAAATAAAATAAAGAAAAAAGAAAAGAGAACATAAATTATCGAATTAAAATCCATCTGTTCCTACTTAGACATTGCTCCCACACAAGGAGTGAAATAAATTTCGCTCTTTGAACTTACCGGACCTTCTTAATAGGGTAGATTAGTTGATCTAAACCTACCTCCGGTACACTCTACCTTCCTATCCTTGAGGAAGTAAAACCTCTTCCCCCACCCACATCCTCCCCTCCTTTTTTTTTTTTTCCCCCCTTCCCTAACCCCCTTTAACCCCAGAGAACATGTATTAGACCTAAAACAAGACACATAATTAAAGTAAACCTATCTATACCCCTGAGTCCAAATACCCTCACTTTTAGATACAGGAATATACTTAAAATGCCTATTCCTAAACAGCAGACTGTTTCAACGTCACTTAAGCTAATCTCAGTAAATGCCAATGGACTTAACATCCCTGAAAAAAGAACCAAATTCCTCAATGAATTTCATAAACTCAAAGCTAATATTATTTGCATACAAGAAACTCACTTTAAAACTAATAAAACTCCCAAATTACAAGATAAAAGATTTCCAACTGCATATCATGCCACCAATCCTGAGGGAAAATCCAAAGGAGTCTCAATTCTGATCTCCAAACAGACTCCCCTTCAGATTCATGATACAATGCTTGACCCAGGGGGAAGATACATATTCATTAAAGGGAAGCTGGGACCTCATCCCATCACAATAGCCAACATATACACCCCTAACTCAAAGCAGGTAACCTTCTTTCGTAAAATAAAGAACCTTTTAACAAACTTCGCGGCAGGTATGATTATTCTAGGGGGAGACTTTAATATTCCATTAAGTCCGCTCATAGACACCTCGAATGGTACATCTAGCCTTCCTTTTAAAGCGTTGAAACAAATCAAAATCCAACTACAGGAGCTAATGCTACATGACACCTGGAGAATCCTTAACCCTCAAACCAAAGACTTTACCTACTTTTCTACAATTCATCAAAAGTATTCTAGAATTGACTACTTTCTTATCTCGCAACCAGACCTTGACTTACTGACAGACTCCACAATTGAAACCATGACGTTATCCGATCATCATCCGATTACCATAACATTAACTTTCCCAGAAAAATCTACCATAACTAAAACGTGGAGACTCAATACCACAGTCTTGAAAGACCCTATAGACGTAATACACTTCAATGACAAACTAAACGAATACTTTTCACTAAATGAAAATGACGAGACATCTCTGATCATTCAGTGGGAAGCACACAAATGTGTTATGAGAGGTGAATTTATAAATAAGTTAACTAAAGAAGGAAAAACAATCCAAAATAAGATCGTTATTAGACCAAATTCATAGACTAGAATTAACTCATAAAAGAACTGTGGCACTCTCCACATTTGAGGACTTAACAAAAGCAAGAAAAGCATGAAAACTAAAAGACAATATATCTTAAGACATAAAATATATTACGAGCAAGGCAACAAAAGTGGAAGGTTGCTCGCAACAGCAGTCCAAAACAAGAAAGTTGCTTCAACAATTCATCAAATAAGAGACAAACTAGGCGCACCACATTCTTCGAATGGGGAGATTGCCAAACAGTTCGAGCTCTACTACCAATCCTTATCCAACATCCCATCTAATCCCAAATGCCCACAAAATTCAGACAAAAGAACAAAGCTTATTCAAGAGTTCCTAGAAAAATACTGCCCACCTCAAATTTCTAAAAACACAGCACAAGAACTAGAAAAGCCCATAACTGGTCTAGAATTTGATAAAGCCTTAAAAGATATGAAAATTGGTAAAGCACCAGGCCCAGACGGGCTACCCCTTTAATACTACAAAACATTTACCAACATACTAAAACCAAGATTTTTAAAAACTTTTCAATCACTCTACTCCGAACAACATCCCCCCAAACAACTACTGGAAGCACATATAATGGTAATACCAAAAGAAGGCAAAGATACAACTCAGGTTACTAACTATAGACCAATTTCCCTAATTAACGTCGACATCAAGATATACGCCAAAATATTAGCAAATAGACTCCTACCCCTGCTCTCTTCCCTCATTTCCTTAGACCAAGTAGGCTTTATCCCAGGAAGAGAAGGGCGTGACAACACAATTAAAGCAATAAACATTAATCATTGGCTATCAACCCAAAAGAAACAGGGTTTCTTCCTCTCCCTTGACGCTGAAAAGGCGTTTGACAGAGTGGCCTGGGATTTCATTCATGCTACATTAAAACATATAGGGATTCTACCCCTAATGAGATCTTATATCAAAGTACTATACTCAAATCCATCAGCAAGAGTTAGAGTAAATGGCCACCTGTCAAACGCCTTTAACCTTCGCAACGGCACAAGACAGGGATGCCCCCTTTCACCTCTATTGTTTGTCCTCACATTAGAACCACTATTAAATAAAATTAGATCCAATCCAGACATCAAGGGTATTGATATCCACAAACGCACGTACAAAGTTGCAGCATTCACCGACGATATGCTTCTATTCCTCTCAGAACCCCATATATCCCTACCCAATGTCATCCAAGATTTAGAATATTTCCAATTACTCTCAAACTTAAAAATTAACCACTCAAAATCTAGCGCCTTAAATATCACACTATCCCCAAACTCAGTAGAAGTATGTAAAAAAAACTTTCCCTTCTCGTGGGCCAATCAAAGTATAACATATCTTGGAACTGAAATTCCTACAAATTTAAAGGACCTCTTCAAACTCAACTATTTACCCATTCTAAAACAAACACAGGATGATTTAAAAAGATGGAACTCTCTGAATATTTCTTGGTTTGGCAGAGCTTCTCTAGTCAAGATGACAATTCTACCTAGGTTTCTGTATGTGATGCAAACGATCCCCATCAGACTACCATCCTCATTCTTTAAATCCTTTCGCAAAGCATGCTCTACCTTTATCTGGAGGAGCAAGCCTCCCAGAATTAAATTTACCAGACTAAACCTACCTAAAAATAAAGGGGGGATAGCTCTACCAGACCTACAGAAGTACCACCAAGCTGCTCTTCTGACAAGAATAGTAGATTGGAACATTCACGACAAAGTTAAAGACTGGGTCAATTTAGAACATTCTCTCTTCTCCCACCAATTGAACTCCATCCCATGGATGTGTCCAACGCACCACCCAAAAAACATTAAATCCCACCCCCTTATCAGTTCCACACTTGAAATATTTATCAATACTTATAAAAAAAACAACCCATTGCCTTGGTTGAGTCCTCTAACACCATTAAGAAATAATCCAGACTTTCTCCCAGGTACAGAAAAAAATTTTCTTTCTAAGTCATGGCCACACACAGAAATTCTTGTCAAACACTTCTTCAAAAATAGTAAACTACTATCAAGAGACGAAATAAACAAAGACAGTGAACCTCCCCAGATTTCTCAATGGAATTACATACAAATTAGACATTACTTGACTAGCAATGAGAAAACCCAACACTGGACTAGACCTCTTACGACATTAGAAGACCTTTGCACCAAAACAACTTCACAGAGACATATAATATCTATTCTATATAACTCGCTCTTTGTGAGTAATTCTGAATTCTCCAGCTCGTCATGCCAAGCCTGGGAACAAGATCTCAACCTAAACCTGACAGAGGAAAACTGGGAAAGAATTTTTATGTACGTACATATAGGGTCTCCTAATGTCGCCACTCAAGAATGTGGCTTTAAAATCATCACTAGATGGTATAGAACCCCCACCCTTTTGCACAAATTCTTTCCCCAGACCTCGAACAGATGTTGGAGATGCAAACAGGAGGAAGGTTCGATGATACACATCTGGTGGTCTTGCCCGCTTATCCAAAATTTCTGGAAAACGGTTCACGAAACCGTCACATCAATCACCTCAGAAAACTTAAATTTCAACCCAGCACAATACCTGCTACACCACAATTCTATTCCCAAAAAACAATACCTAAAATCTCTAACCATGTTTATGATAAATGCTGCAAGACACTGTATCCCCTGCCACTGGCGCTCTAACTCTATACCATCAAAAAAGGAATGGTTCCGCAGAATAAACAATATAAAAAGAATAGAAGAACTCATAAGCATATCTCAGGAGAAAATAACTAATTTTGCTTCAACATGGTACAAATGGATAGAATTCAAAAATTCTCAGACATAAAAAGCATTCATCATTTAATAAGGTTCACAAGAAGGTTTAAGAAAATGTTACGGCAATAACAGGTCATTTAAACAATCCCTTACCCCTCCCCCCCCCTTTTTTTTTTTTTTTCTCTCTCCTTCTCCCTTCAAACCATAATCTGGGTTAGTTAATAACCATAACTCCAATTCAAGATCTCCATGATGTTACTTGAAAAGATAATTAGCATAAATAAAAATGTTTATTTTTGTAACTATCTACAACCACATTGTATGTATACACCGTCCTTTACTGTATTAAAACCGAATGTCATATGTACCACTTTTATGCAAATGTACTATTACAATGCTTCCATGTAATTACATGTTCAATCAATAAAAACTTTTGTGAAACAAAAAAAAAAACAAAAAAGACCAAAAATGTTGATTAAAAAAAACACTATTTTCTACTTTCAATTATAAAACATATCCAATAAAATCAAATTTCTTCATAAATGTAGGCCAAATTGGTACATGTCTGGTAAAAAATCCAAATAAGTGTATATTAATCGGTTTGTGTGAAAGTTATAGCTTTACACACCATGGTATGTACTGTATACTGGAATTTACACATTTTTTCATTTCTGACTGCCTTTCTTGAGGGGCTAAAATGCTACGGCAGTACAAACACTCCCCAAAGGATCCTATTTTTGAAAGTAGACACCACAAGGTATTTTCTGAGAGGCATGTTGAGTCCATGGAAGATCTTTCACACAAGTTCTTTTTTACACAAAGTTGTCACTTTCTCACACATGTCATGGGTATGTGGAATTACACCCCAAATCACATTCTGCTACTTCTTTTGAGTATGGGAATATCATATGTGTGAGACTTTTTGAGAGCCTACGGGGCATACGGGGGCCCAAAACCAATGACCACCTTCAGGCTTTCAAAGGTTCTAATATCCTAATTCCACTTCCTGACTACCATTCACAGTTTTGGAGGCTCTAAAATGCCAGAACAGTTCAGAAACCACCCAAATTACTTTTTGGAAAGTAGACGCTCCAAGTTATTATAAGAGGCATGGTGAGTATTTTGCAGATGTCATTTTATGTCACAAGGTTTTGAAAAAATAAAAATACTCACCACTTTCCAAAAATCTGTCTTTTGGGGGTGTTTGTGCTATCCTGGCATTTTAGGGGATCCAAAACTGTAGTAGGTAGTCAGGAAATAAAATGTGCAAGTTACGCCCTTTGAAAGCTTGAAGGAGGTTATTGGATTTTGGGCCCCCGTACATGGCTAGGCTCTCAAAAAGTCTCACACATGTGGTATCCCCATACTACATACTGTAGTAGAATGTGTTTTGGGATGTAATTCCTTTATACCCATGACATGTGTGAGAAACATCTCAGTAAAATTAAAACTTTGTGTAAAAAAAATTAAAAGATTTTTTTTCATATTCCAAAAATTTGTGGAAAAAAATAAGATCTACCAAAGACTCAGCATGCCTCTCAGCAAATATTTAGTGGTGTCTACTTTCCAAAAAGGGGTCATTTGTGGGATGTTTGAACTGTCCTGGCATTTTAGGGCCTCTAAAAACATTACGTGTATGGCCAACATTAGAAGTTCCTGACACACTCTTAATGTTGGGCATACATGCAACTTTAGTATATCACTCATATATGACAACTGTTATGTTCTTTTTTTTTTTGTTCAGCCTAACAGATTCCTCTATTCACATTGATCAATGTAGATGAAGAAATCTCTGCCAGAAAAAAGTGAAAAAAAGTATATGCTAAAGCATAGGAGCTACCACCCCAAACTTATAATGCTCGGGTCCCTGTAGCGCTGTAGGCACTGATGTATGTATTCTGAGAGCAGCACCCTGCTGCTCTCAGAATATTCTGTGTCTCCCACAGGCACATCTTTTTTGGCATAAGGGAGACAAAGGAGGAACACATAGCATAGTTAAATTCCAGGCCTTTTAATAAGGGTTAAAACTACTTACAAGAAGGCAGGAGTAAAATTGCATACAAAACAATCAATCACACGCAGACACCCCAGCGGGTGTAATAAAGTCACCTCTGTAGCTCCTCCTGACTAGTTTCATTCAAAAGAACATTATAAAGGGATAAAGGAGTATAGGAGATGCTCTAAGTTCTTCCTTTGTCTCTCCCTTTTGCTGAGCCCACTGTTGAACATCCTGGTCATATAGTATCCTTAAATCTTGGCTCCTGATATCCATCCATCCATCCCATAGGGATGAAGTGAGGACCCCAGCTCCAAACTCACCAAGGTAAAGTGCAAGCGGACTATCTCAGTACAGATGAGAAAAGGATATATTAAGGAAAATTGTTGCCCATACTTACCGTAATTTTCCTTTCCTGGATCCTCCCCATGTCAGCCTACTATGGGTCAGCTCTGCCCCCTCTGACCCCTCCAGGACCACCTTTTTTCTAGCCCATAAAGGGCGGCTGTCAGACCATCTCGACGTTCAAACACCCTTCCTCACGACGAAAGATAGGGTGGGAATCCCTGGCTGATATGGGGAGGATCTAGGAAAGGAAAATTACGGTAAGTATGGGCAACAATTTTCCTTATTCTTGGACCTCCCCATGTCAGCCTACTATGGGATGTACCAAGCAACCTCAAACAAGGGAGGGAAAAATAATAAAACAACTCAGAGAGAGTACTGCTGCTAACAAATTTAATGGCCGACAGCCACAGAAATAACAGAAGCACCAAACATTTCCGCAGGAGAGAGGGCTACATTTAGCCTATAATGTTGGATGAAAGTGTTGGGCGCACTCCAACTTGCTGCTCTGCATACAACCTCGGGTGACACCTTTGCATAGGCTGCCCATGATGCTGCCATACCCCCAGTTGAATTTGCAGGAGCGGGAAAACCCAGGGACTCGTAAGCGATCTGGATGGTCTTCACAATCCAGGATGAGACAATCCTAGGTGGAGCTGCCATGCCCTTTTTAGGTCCTATAGGAAAGATGAACAATTGATCTTGCTTGCAAAACTCCTCAGTCCACTCCAAGTAAACTGAAATAGAGGAGACCAAGTCTAGCCTCTTCCAATCATCCTGGACCTGATCTACGGTGAAGGCTGGCAGGACAGTCTCCCAATTCATGTGAAAGGCAGTAGAAACCTTCGGTAGAAAGCTCGGAACTGGTCTGAGAATAATCTTGTTGGGAAAAATCACACAAAAGGGCTCGTTAGATGAAAAGGCACATAATTCGGAAACTTTCCTAGCGGAGGCTATGGCCGTCAGGAATACTGTCCTCAATGTTAAATGAAAAAAAGAACAGGATGATGTTGGGTCAAAAGGAGGAGCCAACAATGCTTTCAAGACCAGAGTTGGGTCCCATTTGGGAAAGTAAGACTTTAGGGGAGGTCTGATTTTAATGGCTGCCTTCAAAAAACGGACCACGACCAGATCCAATGCCCACCTGGAGTTCGTCATTGCTGAAAGGGCAGAAATCTGGACCTTCAGGGAATTATAAGCGAGGCCATCCTTCAGTCCCTGCTGGAGAAACTCCAGGATGTTCGAGACTGAAGGCGATTCGGGCTCCCAGCCCTTTTCCGCAGCCAGGCGTCGGAACGCCTTTCATACTCGGAGATAGGTCGAGTTTGTAGATCTTTTACGGGACTGCAACAAGGTGCCCAACACTCGCTCTGAGAAGCCTAAATCCTTCAGAGATCTCCTTTCAATTGCCATGCCATTAGTCTCAACCTCCTGGGATTTGGATGACATATTCCGTTCTGCAGCAGGAGATCCTGACAAACCGGCAGTGGGATTGGTTGACACATCTTCATTCTCCACACCAGCGGGAACCATGGCCTCCTGGGCCAAAACGGTAGAATTGCTATGGCTGTAACCCTCTCCCTGCGAATCTTCAATAAAGTCTTGAGGATTAAAGGAAGCAGAGGGAAACACATACACCAGGGGGAAGTCCCATGGTTTGGACAGAGCATCTTGGCTGTAAGCTTGTGGATGGTATGTTCTGGAGAAGAAGCAAGGAAGCTGGGCATTCCTCCCTGATGCCATGTGGTCTATTACAGGCAACCCCCAGACTCTGAGAATCCTTCACAGGAATTCCGGGTTCAAAGCCCACTCGCCGGGATCCAAAAAGTTCTGACTCAAACGGTCTGCTAAGGTATTCTCCGGCCCTGGGAGATAGGTTGCCATCAGGGAAGCAAGGTTCTTCTCTGCCCACTGGAATATCTGGCATGTGATCTGAAGTAGGACCTCGGCTCCTGGTGCCCCCCTGACGGGACACGTACGCGACCGTGGTCTTGTTGTCGAACAATATTTTGACCGCTTGACCTTTCAAGAGCAGCCGGAAGGCTAGAAGAGCTCATCGCACGGCCTCCAATTACAGAAAATTTGATGTTTGCTGGACATCGGGAGGCCACCGACCCTGAGCCTGCTGACCCAGGCAATGGGCTCCCCAACCCAGGAGACTGGCATCGGTAGTAAGTACTATCGGCTCCGGAGGCCGAAGGGAAACACCCCGGGCAAGGTTGCGTGCGACTGTCCACCAAAGTAGAGACTGACTTATCGACCATGGAATGCAAATTTTCTGTATTAGGGAGTGGCGATCCCATTGGAGAAGGAAATTGCACTGAAAAGACCTTCTTCTCCACCTGGCCCATGGGACTACCGGAATCGTGGCTGACAATACTTCGAGATAAAGCATGCATTCCCTCGCTGCAAGGAATGAACTCGTCATTACTCTCCTGGTTTGGATCTGGATGTCCCGAATCTTCTTCTGAGGGAGAGAGACTCGTCCTCGCTTCATGTCGAACTTTACCCCCTGATATTCTAAAACCTGGGTTGGCTGCATTTGACTTTTCCGATGGTTGACTAGCCAGCCGAATCGAGCCAGCGTCTCGCGAGTGAGGGCCACATGCTGAAGGAGAAGTCGTCCCAAGGTGGCTAGTAGTAACAGATCATCCAAATAATGAAAAATTTGAACGCCTCTGGCTCTGAGGGTCGCGATGATGGCTGAGAGCACTTTTGAAAAGGTTCTGGGTGCTGTGCAAAGGCCAAACGGGGGGCTCCAAAACTGGTAGTGAGAGCCCTCCACCGCAAACCTGAGGAAACGATGATGAGTTGGATGGATGGGGACATGTAAATAGGCGTCAGCCAAGTCACATAGTTACATAGTTACATAGTAGGTGAGGTTGAAAAAAGACACAAGTCCATCAAGTCCAACCTATGTGTGTGATTATGTGTCAGTATTACATTACATATCCCTGTATGTTGCGGTCATTCAGGTGATTATCTAATAGTTTCTTGAAGCTGCCAATGCTCCCCGCTGAGACCACTGCCTGTGGAAGGGAATTCCACATCCTTGCTGCTCTTACAGTAAAGAACCCTCTATGTAGTTTAAGGTTAAACCTCTTTTCTTCTAATTGTAATGAGTGGCCACAAGTCTTATTAAACTCTCTTCTGCGAAAAAGTTTTATCCCTATTGTGGGGTCACCAGTACAGTATTTGTAAATTGAAATCATATCCCCTCTCAAGCGTCTCTTCTCCAGAGAGAATAAGTTCAGTGCTCGCAACCTTTCCTCATAACTAAGATCCTCCAGACCCTTTATTAGCTTTGTTGCCCTTCTTTGTACCCTTCTCCATTTCCAGTACATCCCTCCTGAGGACTGGTGCCCAGAACTGGACAGCATACTCCAGGTGCGGCCGGACCAGAGTCTTGTAGAGCGGGAGAATTATCGTTTTATCTCTGGAGTTGATCCCCCTTTTAATGCATGCCAATATTCTGTTTGCTTTATTAGCAGCAGCTTGGCATTGCATGCCATTGCTGAGCCTATCATCTACTAGGACCCCCAGGTCCTTTTCCATCCTAGATTCCCCCAGAGGTTCTCCCCCCAGTGTATAGATTGCATTCATATTTTTGCCACCCAAATGCATTATTTTGCATTTTTCTACATTGAACCTCATTTGCCATGTAGTCGCCCACCCCATTAATTTGTTCAGGTCTTTTTGTAAGATTTCCACATCCTGCGGAGAAGTTATTGCCCTGCTTAGCTTAGTATCGTCTGCAAATACAGAGATTGAACTGTTTATCCCATCCTCCAGGTCGTTTATGAACAAATTAAATAGGATTGGTCCCAGCACAGAACCCTGGGGAACCCCACTACCCACCCCTGACCATTCTGAGTACTCCCCATTTATCACCACCCTCTGAACACGCCCTTGTAGCCAGTTTTCAATCCATGTACTCACCCTATGGTCCATGCCAATGCACCTTATTTTGTACAGTAAACGTTTATGGGGAATTGTGTCAAATGCTTTTGCAAAATCCAGATACATCACGTCTACGGGCCTTCCTTTATCTAGATGGCAACTCACCTCCTCATAGAAGGTTAATAGATTGGTTTGGCAAGAACGATTCTTCATGAATCCATGCTGATTACTGCTAATGATATCATTCTTATTACTAAAATCTTGTATATAGTCCCTTATCATCCCCTCCAAGAGTTTACATACTATTGATGTTAGGCTAACTGGTCTGTAATTCCCAGGGATGTTTTTTGGGCCCTTTTTAAACATTGGTGCTACATTGGCTTTTCTCCAATCAGCTGGTACCATTCCAGTCAATAGACTGTCTGTAAAAATTAGGAACAACGGTCTGGCAATCACCTGACTGAGTTCCCTAAGTACCCTCGGATGCAAGCCATCTGGTCCCGGTGATTTATTAATGTTAAGTTTCTCAAGTCTAATTTTAATTCCGTCCTCTGTTAACCATGTAGGTGCTTCCTGTGTTGTGTCATGAGGATAAACACTGCAGTTTTGGCTACTGAAGCCCCCCGATTCACTCGTGAAGACTGAGGAGAAGAATAAATTCAATACCTTTGCCATCTCCCCATCCTTTGTAACCAGATGTCCTTCCTCATTCTTTTTGGGGCCAATATGGTCTGTCCTCCCTTTTTTACTGTTTACATACTTAAAGAATTTCTTGGGATTTTTTTTGCTCTCCTCCGCTATGTGTCTTTCATGTTCTATCTTAGCCGTCCTAATTGCACCCTTATATTTCTTATTGCATTCTTTATAAAGTCTGAATGCTGAGGATGATCCCTCAACCTTGTATTTTTTGAAGGCCTTCTCCTTTGCTTTTATATGCATTTTTACATTGGAGTTAAGCCATCCAGGATTTTTGTTTGCTCTTTTAAATTTATTACCCAATGGGAAACATTGGCTAATGCCCTTATTTAATATGCTCTTAAAGCAAACCCATCTCTCCTCCGTATTCTTTGTTCCTAATATTTTATCCCAATTTATGCCTTTTAGCAAGGTTTGTAGTTTAGGGAAGTTGGCTCTTTTGAAATTCAGTGTCTTTGTGTTCCCTTCATGTTTCCTATTTGTGTGATTTATACTGAAACTAATTGACCTGTGATCGCTGTTACCTAAATTGCCCCGTATTTCCACATCTGTGATCAGGTCTGTATTGTTGGTAATCAGTAGATCCAGTAATGTTTTATTTCTAGTTGGTGCGTCTACCATCTGACCCATAAAATTTGTCCTGCAAGACATTAAGGAACTGGCGAGCCTTAAATGAATGCGTGGTTCCCTCCGCCCAGTCTATGTCTGGATAATTAAAATCCCCCATTATGATAACACTTCCCATCCTTGCTGCTAATCCAATTTGTGATAGGAGATCTGTCTCCACTTCCTCCCTCAGGTTAGGGGGCCTATAGAATACTCCCAGTATTATTTTCCCCTTAGCTTCATCCCTTGATGGAAGCCTTCTTTCACCACGGATATGGTCATCTCCAATGACTCCATCTTGAAAGGTGGGACCCTCATAAACGAATTTAGCGCCCTCAGATCTAACACTGGCCTGAAACCTCCCGAAGCTTTCATCACCAGGAACAATGGGGAATAGACTCCCAGACCCTGTTCCTGCCTTGGTACCGGGATGATGGCTCTTGCTGTGAGCAAGCTATTTATATACTCTTGCAATCATTGCCTCTTCTCCGAAGAAGTTGGAACTCTGGTTTCCAAAAACAGGGACTGTGAAAGTCTTGACCCAAACTTGAGATGATAGCCATTTTGAATACGGGCCAACACCCATGCATCCTGAATCTCGTCCGCCCAAACCCCCTCGAACTGAGCGAGCCTCGCTCCCACGTGAGGGTCCTGGGCGGAGGAACCTTCAGAAGGTCTTATCGGAGGACTTCGGGGCTTGGCCCGTCTTGGGCTTGGAAGCCTTAGGGAAGGATGAACCAGTCGGTCTCCATTGCCTGGAGAATGGCCTGCCAGGCCTGTAGGAACTTGCTTCCTTGAAATTCTCCCTGGACCCTCTTGCCGGGTGAAAGGGCTGCCGCTGTCTCCTCTTTTCTTGCGGAATTAAACCCGATTTACCTCCGGATACACGCTGGATCGTTGACTCCAAGGGTTTACTGAAAATCAGTTTACCATCGAATGGCACCGAACATAGGCTCTGTTTCGAAGAACTGTCTGCAGCCCAGTGCCTTAACCATAATGCTCTTCGGGCTGTCAGAGTGGGCCATGATTTTTGCCATCACTCTGACCTGGTCAACGGCTGCCTCTGCCAGAAATTCTACCGCAGTCTTCACTAATTGCCAGGGTGAGGAACCATCAGCTCCAAGCTCCTCCACAGTACAACCATCCAACTCTGACACCCAAGACTTGAGAGCTGCTGCTACAGAGGTAAGGGCCAATGCCGGCCTGCACGCTGCCCCCGCCATTGAATATAACCGCTTTAAATCCATATCCACTCTCCAATCCATGGGATCTCTAAAAGAGACTGAATCCTCTAATGGTAGAGTGATATGGCGGGCCAGACGCTGCAATGAGGCATCCACCCTGAGGGTAGTGTCCCATAATTCTGCATCCTTCACACTGAATGGATACAATTTCGCATATCTGTTATTGATGTTCATCCTCCTATCTGGCCTAGCCCATTCATCCTCCAGTATTTCTCGGATCTCAAAAATGAGGGGAAAAGAAGGCAAAGATTTTTTTCAACTCCGGATAGTACTTCTGTTGTTTTTTTGGGGGAAGAGTCTCCTCCTGCCACTGCAGTGTGTCTTTCACTGCCTCCACCAAGATGGGAACCAACGCAAAATCGAAGGTGCGTGATTCAGGAGTCACCTCGTCCTCTGAGGAATTGGAGTCAGACCCTGCGCCTGTTTCCAGATCCGAATCTGCTGAAGAAGATGCTGGACGGACCATCTTCTTGGATGCTCCTCTGATCCCTGACTGCGGCCTTAATACAAGATTTCACCTGCCGAGCTTCAAAAGTGTTATCTCGCGCAGCTTCTCTAAGAAGCGCACACCAATTTCCCTGGAAGGGCTGCCGCCGGGCAGGCCCAACAGCCTGTTTCTTGCAGCTGACCTGAAGAGGAGGACCTGGATAAGGAGGAGGACTGCCTTCTATGCTTGTGACTGCAATGAGGCTCTGGAGATCTGGAATACCGAGACCGTGGGGGAGCCTGTAACTGCATGCGACTCTGCGAATTAGTATGTCGCAACTTCTTCTTGCTTTTCCAAGGCAGTGCAGCAGATTTAGAGCCTCTTTGCGGGCATTTAGCTCGCACTGGGCTTTTCTCTCTGTAAAAAGACAGAAGAGATGCTCTCTTTTAAAAAAAAATAAAAAATAAAAATATATGAAAAATACAATTAAAAAAAAAAAATCATTGATAAAAACCTTTCCATGGGTTCTTCAGTGCAATAGGCAGGGAACGCAGGCAGATAGACCTGGAAAGGAAGGGAGGCTCAAAACACAGTGCACAATAGTATAAGGCAGTAGGAACATACATGCAACAAATAGCAGAGTTCCTACCTTAATGCAGAGCAGACTTGCCAAGCTGGAGTGCTGAGGGGAACTGCAGGAAGCCCAGCGTGGGAGACCGCCCCCTTAAGTCCAGGCAGCGGCGTGAGACAGCGCAGAGCATCCTGGCGGTTGCTAGGCAACCGAACAAGCAGGGAAGCCGCCATGACGTCACCCGCCCGGCTCGGCGCCATTCTGCAGCACACGAGAGGCGGACTATATCGCCCAGCAGACCGCTAGACACCAGGGAAGGTGATTACTTTTAAACAGTGCACAAGAGCCAGTGTACTTACCCACAACACCTGCCTGTTTCTCATCTGCCACAAAGCCAATTCTTTAAACTGAAGGTACATGTCCCTGCACCATGGGAACCCACCACCTTGGGAGATTTACAGCCCATCTGGGGGGGTCTTCTGTGCCGGGAGAGGCTTAACCCAGACAGGACATTATTCGACCCAGTCTTCACTCCTAAAACTTGTTCTTTTCTTTTTTTTTTTTTTTAAAAAGGCGTCTGGAGCGAGGACGAAAAAAGAACGTCGAGCTGGTCCGATAGCCGCCCTTTATGGGCTAAAAAAAAGGTGGTCCTGGAGGGGTCAGAGAGGGCGGAGCTGACCCATAGTAGGCTGACATGGGGAGGTCCAGGAAAGCAAAATACAACAAATATATATAAAAACAAGATTTATTTATACAATAATCAAAATTGATACAATGTTGAAATAAGCACAGATAACATGGAATTTCGACTAGTTTTGCGGGGACTCCCAAATTTCCATTTCAACTAAATTCGGATGATGGTACAAATTTTATTTATCCTATTTTGATATGTGAGGCCAACAAACCCTTTTATACATCCCATAGGGATACTGGGATAAAGTGCAGCCAGACCCCCATCTTGGGATCAGAGTAGTTGATAAGTGACTTGAGTAGTGGGTGTGCACTTTTGGATGTGAAGATTTTGCTATCCACACGGAAATATACATTTTTGTTGATACACAAATTTAACCACTTGCTTACTGGACACTTAACCCCCTTCCTGCCCAGGACAATTTTCAGCTTTCAGCACTGTCACTCTTTGAAAGACAATTGCTCGTTCATGCAACACTGTACCCAAATTACATTTTTATCATGTTTTCCCCACAAATAGAGCTTTCTTTCAGTGGTATTGAATCGCTGCTGTTTTTTTTTTTTTTTTGCCAAAAAAATGGAAAAAGATAAAACCGTTTTATAGTTTGTTATAAAATTTTGCAAACAGGTAATTATTCTCCTTCATTGATGTGCATTGATGAGGCTGCACTGATGGGCACTGATAGGCTACACTGATGGGCACTGATAGGCTGCACTGATAAGTCAGCACTGGTGGGCACTGATAGGTGGCACTGGTGGGCACTGATGGGGTGGCACTGATGGGCACTGAGAGGTGGCACTGATTGGTGGTATTGATGGGTGGCACTGATGGGCACTACTGAACATCATTGATAGGTGGCACTGAAGGGCACTGATAGGTGGCACTGCTAGGTGACACTGATAGGTAGCACTGATATGTGGCACTGATGGGCACTGATTGGCAGCACTGATGGGCATTGATAGGTGGCACTGGTGGGCAATGCCAGGTGGCACTGGTGGGCACTGGTAGGTGACACTGGTGGGCACTGATTAGCAACATTGCTATGCATTGGCAGGTGACACTGGTGGGCGATGGCAGGCAAAGATACTCGGGTGATGTCTCACCCTCTTCGGGACTGTTGTCCCTCTGACATAAATTAAGCAGTTAAATTAACTTTTTGCACAAGAGCACTTCTATTCTTTTTTTTATGGACTTCTTATTTACAGTTTTTTATATACTGTATATGAATGTTTACTTGATTAATTGTTATGAATGTATGCACTTTATATTGAAAGAGCAACACGCTTTTTAGTAATATTAATATACTGTATATAAGGTTTATGTGGACATTTTGTGAGTGCAGCTGTCACTAAGAAGTTATTATTTGGTGACACTTTTTGTGCAACTTATTTTTTGGTTTAATCTTTTTTTGGGATATCTTTTGGTTTAGGCTATCTGAGAGGACATTTGGGCTTTGGCCACACCTCCTTCTGGATACAAAAGTGCTGTGATGATCACTTCCTGAAATATAGGAAGGATCTAGTTTGGTTGCTTTGTAAATTACAAAAGCAGTGTATATAGCCAACTAAAATTAATATATAGACACTTTTTTGTACCAGTGTCTAGCTCTGCAGGTAACTAAATATGGCTTTGTCATTTGGTCATTGAAGTCTACTCTTACCAATTAAATGTTATAGTCATGGACACAGAGAGGCTTTTCAACAACAACAGACAATCTGCAAATTTGGATTGTCTTGCCTGGGTGAATGGAGAAAGGACAGCTGACTGTTGTTTGCCTTGTAAAATCTAAAATTATATGTGTAGCCTGTGGCCCTTTCACAGAGGTTATGCAGTTTAACCTCATATCTGGCATGCTTGCTGGGGAGATATTGCTTAATTTCAAGCCTGCCAGTAAAATGTACTAGGGACTCATCTAAGCAGATGTTTTTGTTGGGGCATATACACATCTGCAAATTTTTGGGAAAGGTAATGAGGGGCTGAATTTTGTGGAGCAGATCATATTCACAGGCATCCTGAGGATCACGAAAGGAATTGTCATTGAAACGCATAAAGCACATTATATGTAACTAGAAAATTCATTTCCTGGAGGAAATGAGTGGGAATGCTGAATAGCTGAATTGCTAAAGCTAACTGGATGAATAGCTTAAATCCATAAGAAAAAGTTGAAGAAGTGAGAATAGTTGGAAAAGTAGAAATGGTTTTAAAATAAACATGAATTTAATTTAAAAAGTTTAACCTCCCTGGCGGTTTTCCCGAGTGTGGCTCGGGGTTAAAATTCAGTACCATTAGCGGTAACCCCGAGCCACACTCGGGATCGCATTGCAGGATCCTGGTGCGGCGTTACTTACCTTGTCCCCGGGATCCTGCGATGTCCCCCGCAGTGTCCGAGGGCTCCGTCCTCCTCCGAAGCCTCTCCATGCCAGGCTCCGTTCCCTGCGAGCGGCGCGACGCACGGGGGCGGAGCCTGGCGGCAAATTCAAAAAAATGTCAAAATCATAACACATACAGTACTGTAATCTTACAGATTACAGTACTGTATGAAATGATTTCACATCCCTTTTGTCCCCAGTGCTCTGGCCCATGCCCTGCATGCAGTTTTACATGATATACACTGTTCTTTCTGCCTGGAAACTGGAGATTGTCCATAGCAACCAAAAAGTGTCCCTTTACGTCAAAAGTGGCTTTAGACCAGCTAGAAAACAGCGATAGTAAATTAGAACACTTGCAGAATTGAGCGATAGTGAATGGTGGGGAAATTTATTTTATTACTATTTTTTTAAATTTTTTTTAATTATTTATTTTTATTTATTATATTATAATTTATGTTTTTGTGTTTCAAACTTTATCATACCCGGGATATCTACTAGACTCTGGTTTGGACAGATTTAAGTGTGTTATTGTTAAGATTTACAGACCTACAATATAAAACGCCAAATTTCCATGCAAAATAATTGTACCGCTTTCAGCACCTAAAATCCGAAATAATCATACCGCCAGGGAGGTTAACAACGCCACTAATGTATGAAAGATGTTGAATATTCAAAGGTTTTTTGAAAAGCTTTTTGATCATTAATCCCCACACCTAATGAGTGAGAGACAGTGTGAGAGAACCCTTCAAACAAGACTTAATAAAGCCACAACAGTACATGCTATAGAAACAGCGACTTCACCGTTATAGACACACTGCCTTTTGTGAACGTATCGGTATGAAATTTATGTTGATAAACTTAAAAATGTGGGCATGTCAGCGATTTAAAAAAGAAGTTGGCTGTGTGTTTTGCTGGGAAATGTGAAGAATTTTATACAGGACAGTCAATGGAAGAAAGTGTAGAACTATTGTCATTTGGAAGCTCAACCAGCCAAAAGTAAAAGGTGTATCACAAAACTGAGCACATTGCCTGAAACTAGACAAAAATACCTACGTTTTGATGTATGACAAATTGTGCAAAAAAAAATGACTAATTGTGTATGACAAGTAGATCTTGCGGGCGTGAGAGCAATTTATAGAGAAGGAACTAAGATAATTTTTTTTAAGGCTCTGTGCGCTAGCTATGACATCATCCACTCTAAGCAGCTCAATACACACACTCTGTTTATTCGATAACATTTCCTCAAATGATCACTAAACTTAAACAGCTTTTTCACAAAAACTGTAAAAGATATCAAACTGAAAAGATATAGCCAGATAGCTGAATATTTTGTGAACATTTTAAAGTTTGGCGTCTGTAGGTGAAAGTATGAAGGAGCTGAAACTTTTGGGAGCGAAAGAAGATTTTAAGGATTTGAAGTATGCTCTCATTCACTTCAATGTTAAAAAAAGTGTTAAGCTTACTATTTTAAAAAGTATAAATAGTAGAAAAAAGTTGAAGAAGTCCCATCATTAGCTGAAAAAGCTGAACATTTTAAAAGTTGAATGGTTTTAATAGATGAAAGTATGCAGAAGTTACGCAGAGACAAAAAACGTACGGAAAAAAATTAAAAATAAATAAAAACGAATAAAAATAGTGGGACTGCTGAAGCAGTCCTACTAATAAATAAATAAACGAATAACAATAGTGGGACGGCTGAATAGGGATGAGCTTCGAGTTCAAGTCGAACACATGTTCGACTCGAACATGGGCTGTTCGCCAGTTCACCGAACAGCGAACAATTTGGGGTGTTCGTGGCAAATTCGAATGCCGTGGAACACACTTTAAAAGTCTATGGGAGAAATCAAAAGTGCTAATTTTAAAGGCTTATATTCATGGTATTGTCATAAAAAGTGTTTGGGAACCTGGATCCTGCCCCAGGGGACATGGATCAATGCAAAAAAAAGTTTTAAAAACGGCTGTTTTTTCGGGAGCAGTGGTTTTAATAATGCTTAAAGTGAAACAATAAAAGTGTAATATCTCTTTAAATTTCATACCTGGGGGGTGTCTATAGTATGCCTGTAAAGGACGTAAAGGCCCGAAAAGAAGATGAAGAGAAGAAGATGAAGAGAAGAGCGGGAGCCTCCCTCCATGCCATCATGGATGCGGAGCTGCCCGAGGAGAAGAAGGGAAGAAGACGCCGACGCCGCGGAGGAGTTGCCGGACGAGAACACTGGAGAAAGAACCAGAAGAAGAAGAAGATGGAGGAAGAAACCGAAGGAAGATAGATAGAAGAAAGAAGAAGCATTTAAATAAAGGAATTGTCAAAAACTGTCTCTTGTCATTTTTAACATTTTTGACAGTTTTTTGTGAAATGGTAGGGGTACTTTTGTACCCCCTTACCATTTCACACAGGGGGGAGGGCCGGGATCTGGGGGTCCCCTTGTTAAAGGGGGCTTCCAGATTCCGAAAAAGCCCCCCGCTCGCAGACCCCCACAACCACCGGCCAGGGTTGTGGGGATGAGGCCCTTGTCCTCATCAACATGGGGACAACGTGTTTAGGGGGCTACCCCAAAGCACCCTCCCAATGTTGAGGGCATGTGGCCTGGTACAGTTCAGGAGGGGGGGCGCTCTCTCATCCCCCCTCTTTTCCTGTGGCCTGCCAGGTTGCATGCTCGGATAAGGGTCTGGTATAGATTTTGAGGGGGAACCCACGCCATTTTTTTTTCAATTTTGGCCAGGGTTCCCCTTAATATCCACACCAGACCTGAAGGGCCTGGTATGGAATTTAGGGGGACCCCCACGTCATTTTTTTTTTTAAATTTTGGTTCGGGGGTTCCCCTGTGGGGAATTCCCATGCCGTTTTTATCAATGAACTTCTATGTGTATTGTCGGACCGGCAATGCATTAATAGCCGCGAGTAGTTTTAAATGACTTTTTTCCTTTGAAATGTCATTTTGCTGTCAGACTGTTCTAAACACGGGAAACATGCGCCCCTTTACAGGCATACTATAGACACTCCCCAGGTATGAAATTTAAAGGGATATTACACTTTTATTGTTTCACTTTAAGCATTATTAAAATCACTGCTCCCAAAAAAACGTCCGTTTTTAAAAGTTTTTTTTGCATTGATCCATGTCCCCTGGGGCAGGACCCAGGTCCCCAAACACTTTTTATGACAATAACTTGCATATAAGCCTTTAAAATTAGCACTTTTGATTATTCATGTTCGTGTCCCATAGACTTTAACGGTGTTCACGTGTTCGGTGCGAACCGAACAGGGGGGTATTCGGCTCATCCCTACTGGTGATCAAGGAGATGTTTTGTATTGATGGTTGATAAGTGTGCATTTTATATACACTTCTTGTGGTGGAGCACAGTGTAAGGATAATGTAAAAAGGGGGCACATTATGGGCCCACTTTCCTGAAATTGTGGCCACCCCATCCCTAGGTTAGGTTAATGCTGTGTTCACAGGGGCAGACTTATCGACTGGACTGGTCCGACGGGACGAATCCGTCGGACAATCCGACCTTGTGTGGGCTTCATCGGACCTGCAGTAGACATTTTCAGTCGAAAATCAGACAGACTTTAGATTTGGAATGTAAAAAGCCCCTGCTCGCTCGGTTCCACTCTCCTGACACTCCTCTGTGGCTATAGAAACAGATTGCAGATCGCAACATCTGATGGTTCGGTCATCCAATGCTCCGGGATTCGAACTACAGCTATGTGCCGATCGAATCCAGTTGTGATAGCTCAGAACAAACACCAGGCAGGCTGTATGTAAGTTCAACCAGGAATCTCTTTTATTGAAAGGAATACAGGCTCTTTTATAAAGTAAAAGAGGAGGTGTATACCTCCTGCTCATATTACTCTGAACATACACTTGTGACCAGAAACCTAATTAACATTAATCCCTTTAGACAGCCTAGATGACTCAGTGATGACCTTTAGGCCAGACTGGCCGTCTTGTAGCTCAGAAAACACAATTAACATTATCACAAATCAACACAGAACTCTTCTTCACACAATAGCAGAGTTAATTAACACAAACAACAATGGGGATCTAATGACTCTTAGATCCCATAGTAGACTTATTTACAATAAACACATTCTAGCAGGCAACAGACAGACAGGTGGCTGGAATTGACATCAGCATCTCCTAACAGTATTTGTCCCAGCATTATGAATCAGTCATGAGGCAGAGGTCATTTACTCTCTGTTTGGCTGCCCCTGCTTCAGCTGGGTGGTTTTTAACATTCCATGGCTTGGCCTGTTGCTGGACAGAGGGGCCCACTGTCCCAATTCCCTGAAGCTGAGAAGAAACTGTAGGTGCGAGGCAGAGGCCAGCAGCACTCTGCCTTGTTGCCAGCAATTCAGCTGGGAGTAGCAGCTTTACTACATCAGCTTGTCGCTGGAGAGAGGGGCCGACTGCCCCGGCTCCCTGGAACTCCACAGTTGTTGCCGGTGCTGGGCAGAGGTTGGTAGCACTCTGCCCTGTTGCCAGCACTTCTGCTGGGGACTCCACATCCTCCGCTCCGGCTAACTGTTGGGGCAGGAGGCTGGCTTTCTCCACTCCCAAACTGTGTAGCTGCCATTGGGGAGGTGAGCCGGCTGCTTCCTTTTCCATTCCCTCATCTGGCTGCTGGGACGACATGTCTATGGTACTGTCTCCCAGGTGCATGGATCTTTGCTGGGGAGAAAAGGTCACTTCCTCCACCCTGGCCAACTGTTGGGGAGGGACAACACACACCTCCTCTCCCTTCTCCCCCTGTATCTGCTGCTGGGAAGTGATTGCCACCTTCTCACCCTAAGCCTCCGAAACTGCCACAGGTGTGGGGCAGAGGTCTTGGACCCTCTGTCCGGTTGCCAGCACTTCTGCTGGGGGTTTGCCAGGTGGTTCCTCCTCTACAGAAACGTCTATTAAATCCCCAGTCTCTGGAATTGCTAAAAGTGTGGGGCAGAGGTCTTGAACCCTCTGTTCAGTTACCAGATCTTCAGCTGGAGAAATTTGTTGTAACTCCATAGATGCTGCTGGCAGAAAATCACATGTCCCTGTCAGTGTTGTGGGAGAAAGGCCGACTACCTCTTCTCTCAAGAAGGCCGAAACCACTGTTGGTGCTGGGCAGAGCACAGTGAACTTTGGCCCTGATAGCAGCTCTTCTGTTGGAGGCTCATCAGGTTGTTCTTACTCAGCAGAAAAGTCTATCAAATCCCCTGTCTCTGCAACTGGTGTCTGGGGATAGAGGTTCACCATCTCCTGCCCATGGAACCCAGAAGATGCTATCAGTGCTAGGCAGAGCACAGTGAAGTTTGGCCCTAATAACAGCTCTTCTTTTGCTGGAGGCTCACCAGGTTGTTCTTCCTCAGTAGGGATGAGCCGAACACCCCCCGGTTCGGTTTGCACCAGAACCTGCGAACGGACCGAAAATTTTCACGAACGTTAGAACCCCATTGACGTCTATATGACTCATACGTTCAAAATCAAAAGTGCTCATTTTAAAGGCTAATTTGCATGGTATTGTCCTAAAAAGGGTTTGGGGACCTGGGTCCTGCCCCAGGGGACATGTATCAATACAAAAAAAACTTTTAAAAACGGCCATTTTTTCGGGAGCAGTGATTTTAATGATGCTTAAAGTAAGATAAAAAAGTGAAATATTCCTTTAAATATCTACCTGGGGGGTGTCTATAGTATGCCTGTAAAGTGGCGCACGTTTCCCGTGCTTAGAACAGTCCCTGCACAAAATGTCATTTTTAAAGGAAAAAAAGTCATTTAAAACTGCTTGCGGCTTTAATGTAATGTCGGGTCCTGGCAATATGGATGAAAATCAGTGAGACAAACGGCATGGGTACCCCCCAGTCCATTACCAGGCCCTTTGGGTCTTGTATGGATATTAAGGGGAACCCCGCACCCAAATTAAAAAAGGAAACAGCAGTATACAGGCTCTGTACTCTGAACAGCAGTATACAGGCGGTGCAAACAAGACAGGGACTGTAGGTTTGTTGTTAAGTAGAATCTGTTTGTAAGTTTGAACTGGTACATTTTTTTTTTCAACAAATATAAATCAGCATAACAAAAGGTATAAGAAAGAATTATGACAGTTTAACATAGAAGCAGTCAAAAGCTAAGTACAAACAATGTAAATAAGCTTGGTGGGGATATCTGTACAGATAGATGTCAGCTTCTTCCCGTATTGGGTCATACAAACAAAAAAGAAGTTCCATACAGTATCCATGCTTCAGTCTCAACTACATGTTCAAACACAAGGATGCTCAAGAAATAGTGCAAGTTGGAATAAAAAAGGAGCAGAAACGAGATAATCAGAAGAAAATATTGAATCATCCCAAGGTTTCCAGATTTTTTCAAATTGGGGAAGTTTACCTTCGATTTTTGCGGTTAAATGTTCCATTTTACGCATATCTGTGATAATGGAAAGAGCGTGGTGTAAAGTGGGAGCGGTGGTAGAAAGCCAAAGTCTAGGGATGACTCTTTTTGCTGCCAGAAGTACAAAAGACCCTAGTCTCTGTAGTGATTTAGGAATACCCGGGAAAGGTAGGCCCAAAAGAAAGTATATGGGGTTTAATGGGATAGATGTGGCAAAGAGTGATTGTAATAAATTTTGTATCTCGGTCCAATATGCACTTAAGATATGACAGTACCAAAAGATGTGAAGGTGCGTACCTACGGACTGTCCACACCTCCAGCACAGATCAGAGAGAGGGATTTTGGGCATGTAGCAACTCGGGAGTTTTGTACCAAAAAAATATTATCTTAATAGCGGTCTCCTTTTGTGCCACACATCTGGAAACTTTGAAAGCCGACTCCCAGATTTTACCCCAATCTAATAATGAGATTGATTTATTTAGCATTTTGGACCATTTTGTCATGTATTTATGTATGGAATCAGTTAAAGGGGGTATTGCCTGAAGTATTTTATATATGGATGAGATTAGTTTTGGTTCGTATGGGCCATTTGTACACAGCATTTCAAAATCTGTGGGTTTTTTCTAAGGATAATGAGGGGAAGTTGGATTGGAAAAAATGTTAACTTTGTAAGTAAAAGTATTCTGTAGAGTTCGGTAAAACGTGTTTTTCTTTGAGGACTGGGAAAGGTAAAAGCTTACGTGTTACTGGGTGAACCAAATGTCGCAGTTGAAATATACCTGCATGAGTCCACGGAATTGTTCGCAAATAAGATAGTCCATCCAGGATGTCTGGAGAGGGGAGCAAGGTAAGGAAAGATGAAATTTATCCATACGTCTTTTCCAGATAGATAGCGTAAAAAGCATTGGGGATAGACACAAAGACCTTAGTTGGGGTATGAATTTCTTTGAGGATGGCCATAACATATAGCACGGGTGTACTGGGGCAGTAATCCCCATTTCAATTTCAGCCCATCTATTTGCAGCTTTTCTTGAGGTCCATGTAGTCAGTACTCTAAGATGAGAGGCATAATAATATTTAATTAAATCGGGGGCGGCCAACCCGCCTTTAGCTCTAGGGGAAAGGACTACCGATTGAGCAATTCTATGGGATGCATTATTCCAAATAAAGTTAAGACACTTTCTCTGGAGATTTTTCAACTGCGACAAAGGGACTGAAACCGGGAGCGTTTCAAAGAGATACAATAATTTGGGCAGTACCGACATTTTAAGAACGTTAATCCTGCCAAGAAGGGAGATTGGGATGGAAGACCAATGTTGTAGGAGTTTAGCAATTTCTGCGAACAAAGGAGGGAAATTAGCTTGGTAAAGAGAGTGATATGAGGGGGTAAGATGAATTCCTAAATATTTTAGTGAGGTCTGGCACCATCTATACTTAAATCTGTTTTGTAAGGAGCTGAGCATATCTGAGGGTATATTGATGGGGAGAGCTTCTGTTTTGGTCTGATTAATACGAAAACCCGATAAGGACCCAAATGCGGAGAGAGTTTCATGTAAGGAGGGTAGAGAAGTATCGGGATGTGTGATGGTTAGTAAAATGTCGTCTGCGAAAAGAGAGTTTGTAGTCCTGATGTCGCAGTGGAATTCCCCTGATATTAGGATGAGATCTAATAGCTGCTGCTAAAGGTTCTAGACTTAGTATAAATAATAGGGGTGACAGAGGGCAGCCTTGTCTCGTGCCATTACTGAGGGTAAATCGTTGTGAGATATAGGAGGACAACTGGACTTGAGACGTGGGGAGGGAATATAGGGTTTGTAGAGCTTGTATAAAGGGGCCTGAGAATCCGAATCGGGTTAAAACTGCAAACATGAAGGGCCAACTTAATCGATCAAAAGCTTTTTGAGCATCTAAGCTCAAGACTATGGTGGGACGTTTGGTTCTAGTTATTAGGTCTATCAAATCTATGGTTCTTCTTGTATTATCTCCAGCATGTCTCGTGGGAACAAATCCTACCTGGTCCCTGTGGATCAGGGACGTTAATAGAGGGGATAATCTATTAGCTAATATCTTGGTAAAAAATTTTTTATCTGAATTTAATAGAGCGATTGGGTGGTAGTTGTCAGGCAATGCAGGGTCCTTACCTGGCTTAGGAATTACTGTTTTGTTTGCATGTAAGAATTGTGAATGCGGGATGGATCCCCTGAAGAAAGAGGAGAATAGGGATTGTAGATAGGGGGTTAAAGTTTGTGCAAAAGTTTTATAATAAATGTAAGGAAGACCGTCAGGGCCCAGAGATTTGTGAATTGGAAGATTTTTAATCACCTCCCCTATTTCCTCCCCAGTAATCGGAGAGTTAAGAGAGGTTATATGATCGGCAGAGATTTTTGGTAGCGGAAGGGAATCCATAAATTTATCAAACTCAGATTGTGAGAATTGAGGATGTGAATCAGGACCTAAGCAGTTATATAGCCGACTATAAAAGTCTCCAAAGACTTTTGACATAGCTTTCGGACAATATGTGGGGGTGCCATCAGATTGTATCAAGTGGTTGGGGATCGATAGAAAGGGCCGTGGTTTTAATTTGTTAACCAGCATCCTATGTGGTTTGTTTGCGTAATCGTAAAATTTTTGCTTAGCCCACAACATGGGTTTGGAAATTTGGTTCATATCAAAAGATTTGATCCGATCCCGGATTGAGATGACATTTCTCAATTTTTCCACCATGGGGGAGGCCAGTAAGTTTCCTTCAGCTATCTGCAGTTGAGTAATAAGGTCATTTTTGAGTTGTACAGAATCTTTTTTTAGGCGAGAGCCCATAGCTATGCATTCACCTCTAAAAAAGGCTTTGTGGGCCTCCCACAGGGTGGAAATCTCTGAAACAGAGCCATCATTAATCTGGAAAAATTCAGTTAGTTTCTGCTGTAGTTGGGTTTGAGATAAAGGGTTTTTAAGCAACGATTCATTGAGGCGCCAGTGGCAGGATTTAGTAAAAGACTTTGTCAACAGGACATTGAGTTCAATAGGTGCATGATCCGACCAGGTAATAGGATTTATTTCAGAAGAGACTACATAGGGAAGTAGAGGGCCTGTAACAAGGAAATAATCTAGTCTAGAATAAGACTTGTGAGGGTGAGAATAAAATGTATAATGTTTTTGGGTTGGGTGTTTTATCCTCCAGGAGTCAAAAAGATTATGGGATCTAACTAGTTTGCGAAAGATGTTGATAATTTCTTGGAGGCAGATTGTGGAGTGGTTTGGAATAAAGTTTTCCTGTCCCTGGTCGGGGACATGCACGCATTGAAGTCGCCTCCTATGATCATAAAAGGCTGGGAGAAGGGTTGTAGTTTCTCAAAAACGTTTGCAAGGAAACCGATTTGTCCTGCATTTGGTGCATATATGTTTACCAAAGAAAAAGAGGTATTTAGGTGACTACATTTCAGGAATATGAACCTACCATGAGGGTCTAAGTAACAAGAGAGAATCTTAACTGGGCATGAGCGTTTAATAAGAATTGCCACTCCCGCTTTTCCAGAGGGATCAGAAGCAGTATATGCTACGGGAAAGTGTCTAGAAGCAAATTTAAAGGAGCCCCCAGGTTTAAAATGGGTTTCCTGAACCATAATCACCTCTGCTATGGATGATTTAAATTCTTTTAAAGCCTGCCATCCTTTGCCTATAGAATTTAATCCTTTTACATTACAGGAATAAACCTTGAGGGCCATATTTGGTCATACAGAAAAGTGCTAATATAGTATAAAAACTGAGAACATATAAATGAGCATGACAATAATAGCATACATAAACTGTAGAGGTAAACATACACTATAAAACAGCGCTATTGTTGAGCAAAAATACATAGGAAATTATGCGGCCAACTACGCATAAAAACATCACACAGAGAAGTAGAGAGTCCGTGAAGTGGTCAGAGGACAGTCCATAAGTGACAATACAGCCGTATCCCAGTGTGCGCCTTCCACCGGTCAGTGAAGTATCACCCTGTGTTGACACTCTCCCCCTAGGGGGTCAGACTCACCAGATCTGCAAATAATAACAAGCCTCCAAGAATAAAGAGATCTCCTCATCACCTCTCTCTCAATCCCACTCCGGGGGGTTTTCAGGGGGGGGTCACAACTCCACACAGATAGGCAAAAAGAAAAGAAGTATGCACATAGCGTAATTCTGTTTATTGGAGCCAAAACCCACAATCTTCTAAAAACCCTTCAATCAATATACGTACATATAAAACAGTCAATCAAGCATGAAAATAGAAAAGGCTGCGTGTCACCATTCAAAGGATCAGCCGGCTCGGTGCCCAGGGGAACAGATCACTTCCTGGTTGTAGATCGGGCTGTGGTGGAACGCAAACCTCACTTCCGGCGTCGTGTAAGCCACGCCCTGACGCGTTTCGTCATATCCTGACTTCGACAGAGGGCGAAGTCAGGATATGACGAAACGCGTCAGGGCGTGGCTTACACGACGCCGGAAGTGAGGTTTGCGTTCCACCACAGCCCGATCTACAACCAGGAAGTGATCTGTTCCCCTGGGCACCGAGCCGGCTGATCCTTTGAATGGTGACACGCAGCCTTTTCTATTTTCATGCTTGATTGACTGTTTTATATGTACGTATATTGATTGAAGGGTTTTTAGAAGATTGTGGGTTTTGGCTCCAATAAACAGAATTACGCTATGTGCATACTTCTTTTCTTTTTGCCTATCTGTGTGGAGTTGTGACCCCCCCCTGAAAACCCCCCGGAGTGGGATTGAGAGAGAGGTGATGAGGAGATCTCTTTATTCTTGGAGGCTTGTTATTATTTGCAGATCTGGTGAGTCTGACCCCCTAGGGGGAGAGTGTCAACACAGGGTGATACTTCACTGACCGGTGGAAGGCGCACACTGGGATACGGCTGTATTGTCACTTATGGACTGTCCTCTGACCACTTCACGGACTCTCTACTTCTCTGTGTGATGTTTTTATGCGTAGTTGGCCGCATAATTTCCTATGTATTTTTGCTCAACAATAGCGCTGTTTTATAGTGTATGTTTACCTCTACAGTTTATGTATGCTATTATTGTCATTTTATGTAATATTTTAAACGGCTGCTGTCCTTTAAAAGACTCAGTTTAGATACTGTAAGTCTTTTTATACCTGTAATTTCCAGTCTGTAGTTCTAGCTCTGCTTAGAAGCATTAACTAAATCCATTTTGGCGCTGAGTGGTGTGCTGCAGGCCTGAGCAAACCCATCCCTACATATAAATGAGCATCCTTAAAAAAGAACATTTGAAAACAAACATATCTTGCAGTTGGTATATTAATGTGAGTATAGCACTGAAAAAACATATAAAGGTCAAAAAGGAAAAAAAGAAAAAAAGACCTGCACATGAAAACACCAAAGGAGGTAAAAAAAAAAAACCAGGGAAAAAATTGAATGGGGAGAGAAAAAAACAATAAAAAAGGAAAAAGGAAAAAAATGATTTTTGAAAAGCCTGAGAAAAAGTTTCAGGCTGCCCAGGCAAAAGCCTTGGGTCATAAGGGGGGGGCATGTTAGCCTGCAGGAACTAATGGAGGAGGGGGGAGGTGGGGAGGTCCTCGTCTCTGCTTTTTGTAAAAAGAAAAACAGACAGGAGGAACAAAGGTATTTGGCATATTATTATAAACAAGCAGAAAAATCTTAGACAAGCTGGTAAAAGAAAATAGAGAAAATGTTAAAGGTGGAAAATGGCCACCAAAAAGGCATTGAGTGGAAACATTAAGAGGTGTGACCTCTCAACAAAGTGACCCAATCACAGTGAGGTCACTGGGGTCTCCATGACAAGTATTATCCAGCCATGGACAAAAAAGAGCAAAAATTGGAAAAAAAAAGGAAAAAACAAGTAAGTCACATCAGGTTGGATATCTGTGATTATTGGCTCGTTGTGGGGTGGAGAAGTTCTTCTGGGACCTTCGTTGAACTGGGGTCCAGATTTTGGCTGACGTGGTGAGTGGTTTGGGATTCGGAGCTTGGGGTAGAAAATCTTCCTCGGGCAAAGGCGGAAGGCCTAGACTGCGGATAAAAGCTTCACTTTCGTAAAGGTCTCTCAGGGAATGTTGAACGCCATCTTTAGAAACGGTTAAGCGGAAGGGGAATCCCCAGCGGTAAGGAACCTGGTGGTTTTGTAGATGAGTAGTGACAGGACGGAAACTGCGCCTTTTGGCCAAAGTGATTGGGGAGAGGTCATTGAATATCTGAATCTTGTGTTGTTTATAGTCAATACGTGACTTGTTATGCGTTGCAAATGTGAGGGCTTCCTTGCTCTCGTAGAAGTGGAAGCAGACAATAACATCTCTGGGATTAGCATTAGGAGGAGGTTTTGGGGCCAGAGATCTGTGCGCCCTGTCCATATGCCAGTCTATGTCTGGGATGTGTGGGGCTAAAGTAACGAACAGGCCTAAAAGATAGGGACGTAATTCCTTGTCACTCACCGCTTCAGGGACTCCCCTGATCCTCAGGTTCTGACGTCTTTCATGGTTTTCCAGATCTTCCTGTTGAAGCTGGAGTTGGGAGACTGTATGTTTCAGGCTGGAGTTGTCCTCTTCGAGAACATGTACATATTGGGTCAGTCCCTCGAATTTGTTCTCTAATGTGTTGGTGCGTTCTCCTAGCTGGTCAATTTCACCCTGTAACTCATGCGCTATTTTGCCCACCTTTTTAGCGATGCTGCGGGTTAGATCGTGTAGTAATGAGTTCAACTTTGTATCTAGAACAGCTACTGTCACTACATCTACGGGGTGGTCGGGTGGGAGAGTGTGTTGAGATAATTGGGATCTGTTATCATCCTGGGTCATGCCTTCTGGCAGAGTATGAGAGTCAGCAGTGTCCGAAGATCCCAGCTGTTCACTGGAGGTCGGGGATCGCTGTTTATATAAAAAGCGCTCCATGTTATTGGGGGACCGTAACTATGGCGGTGGGATAAAGCCTCTATATATTGCCTTCTGGAAGCCAATCTTCCCCATGCAGTGTTGGGAAGGATCAGATAGCTTGTTGTTATATCGCTCCTGTAATTAATAAGGATCCGCTAGCTTTGTAGGAGCATCTAATAAAGAGACGGGGACCAAAGTTCTCCGCTTACATGTCTGCTTTCCTGCACGCCAAACTGGAGGTGGTCACATTAGATATCAGGGAGAGCTGAGAAAATAGTTATGAAGCTTGCAGGTAATTGAAGGCTTTGATGTTTGCAGGTAATTAATAGGTTATTAAACTAAAGGGATTAGGCTGGAGGTGTACTTGGAGTACCAAGATGGCCGCCAGCTTCCAGGACTAGGCCGAAGCCACGGTCTTTCCTAATAGCTGAGGCCGGTCGGACGAGTGCCGCTCTTCACAGGTCCGAATCGGACCTTTAGGGCCTGAAGATAGGGTCTCTGGGGGTCAGATACTGTGAAGGGCAGCAGCGGAGAAAGGATCGGGCGAATGCCCTTTTACTCACAGAGTCCAGGGCTGAAGGTGTCCGGATGATAGGTCTAGAAATGGCGGCAGGCCGTGTGGGGATCAGGGATGAAGGGAAGAGGTCCCGTTTGGCTCTCCTTCACTATGCGGACATCCAGCTCTCTCCAATGGCGTCCCGGGTGGGGAGTCCCGATCAAGGCCTTTGCTTGTCTCCCGGTCCGCAGCGTAGGAAAGTGGCAGGCTCCGGACGAGCCGTAGGCCCTAATATGGCGGCGGGAGACCTCACTGCAGGACAGGCAGTAGACCCAGAGAAGCCTGACTTTGCTTGATTCCAATCAAGATCTGGCCAGATCTGTAGCGGAGAGGGCCTAGGTTATTCCCAGATGTAGATAACCTTTCCTCGAGGGTAGATGAGGCAGGGATGGCAGTGGATGGTATTTGCCTGGACGGAGCACAGCATCTGAACTGGTACATTTTTAACGTGTTTAGCTCCAGCCAAAAAATCTATTTTAAGGTTTTTGGAAAACATAGGGAAGGGTTATCACCCCTGTGACATTTGCTTTTCTGTCTGTGCTCCTCTTCAGAAGATTTCACCTCACTTTTTGCCCCAATGATAAATGTTTTTTGAAAATTTGGGTTTTTTTTGTGAAACAAGGATTGGTGATAAAGCATCAGTGGAAAGGAGAAATGTTTTTCCCATATTAACTCTTACAGGAGAGAATTTCCCTTCCTAGGGGTAGATTTCATCTCACTTCTTGTTGTCGCCTTCCGTTTGCAAGTAGGAGTCATTTGTAAGTTGGATGTTTGAAAGTAGGGACCTGCCCTATATACTCAGCAGAAATTTGGGCCTTAGGTGTTGTTGTGGCCACAACATTGTAAGCCCTCACAGGGCCCTGCTGTGAAATATTAGATCAAGAATTGTAATTACATACCCCTGTTGAACAGGGGCAGAAAAATTGGGCCTTTGGTGGTGGTGGTGCTAGTTCCACAACACTGTAAGTCCTCACTCGCTCTTGGTGGGCGCAGAAACGGGCCCTGCTGTGAAATATTAAATCAAGAATTGTAATTACATGCCCCTGTTGAACAGGGACTGAAAAATTGGGCCTTAAGCACTGGTGCTGGTGCCACAACACTGCAACCCCTCACAGATACTCTAGTTGGAATGCAGAAACAAGCCCTGCTGCAAAGTATTGCATCAAAAATTGTAATTACACGCCCCTGTTAAACAGGGGCTGAAAAATTGGGCATCAGGCACTGGTGGTGGCGCCCAGAACCAAAAATGTTCTTACAGGCTATCAGCGTGATCATTGAGGAGGAAGAGGATAATTACTCAGCATAGTCACTCAGCATCAGCATAGGCAGTCTTTGAAGGCATCTGAGATTTCAAAAAAAAATATTCGGTTACATCAGCATCAGATGCTTGGCAGCTGGTGGTGATCCAAGACTGATTCATTTTTATGAAGGTCAGTCGATTGACCGAGTCGGTGGACAGACGCACCCTGTGATCGGTTACAAAGCCTCCAGCAGCACTGAATGTGCATTCTGAAAGAACGCTGGATGCAGGACAGGCCAGTAGCTCAACTGCATACCGTGCAAGCTCTGGCCAGTGATCTATCCCTCAAGACCCAGTAACCCAGAGGATTTTCGGTGTGAAAGGTGTCCAAGTCAGATCTTGCTCCTAGGTATTCCTGCACCATGTAAAACAGACGCTGGCGATGGTTGCTGGAACCAATCATACCTTGGGGCTGCGGACCAAAAAATTGTCTGAACGCATTGGTCTGAACGCATTCTCCACCGCTCCTTCTTTGACTGACCGAAGCCTCAGCAACACGTTGTCCAGAAACAGGAGTTTATAACCTCCCAGTCTCTGGGAACGCGTTGCACAGACCTTTCTGCAAGGCCTCCCGAAGATGTTTCATCCTCTGCTCCCTCTGCGATGGCAAGATAAGGTCCGCAACCTTACCCTTGTAACGTGGATCAAGGAGGGTTGCCAGCCAGCATTGGCCCTTCTCCTTGATACCACAAATACGAGGGTCCTTACGCAGGCTTTGCAGGATCAGGGAGGCCATGCAGCGTAGGTTTGCTGAGGCATTCTGTCCGGAGTCCTCTGGGTCACTAAGGACGACATGGTCCGCAGCCACGTACAAGTCTTGTCTGTGTTTCTTGGGACTGTAAATGATCCCTTAAAGACTGCTGCTGATGCTGAGTGCCAGGCTCCACCTCCATACTGACACAATCCTCCCCCTCCTATTCGTCCTCTTCCCGTGTGATCGGCGGGCACGCAGGAACACTGTCTGGATAAAGGGGGCCTTGAGAGCTAAGGAAGTCCTCCTCTTCCTGCCTCTGTTGTGCCTCAAGTGCCCTGTCCATTATTCCATGCAGCGTGTGCTCCAACAGGTGGACAAGGGGGAGAGTGTCACTGATGCATGCACTGTCACTGCTCACCATCCTTGTGGCCTCCTCAAATGGTGACAGGACAGTGCATGCATCCCTGATCATGGCCCACTGGCGTGGGAAAAAAAACAAGCTCCCCTGACCCTGTCCAGGTGCCATAGTCGCACAGGTACTCATTGATGGCCCTCTGCTGCGTGTGCAGCCGCTGCAGCATGGCCAACGTTGAGTTCCACCTGGTGGGCATGTCACAGATTAGGCGGTTCTTGGGCAGGTTAAATTCCTTTTGGAGCTCTGCCAACCAAGCACTGGCATTATATGACTGGAGGAAATGCACACAGACTTTCCTGGCCTGCCTCAGGACATCCTATAAGCCGGGTACCTGCCCAAGAACCGCTGCACCACCAAGTTAAGGACATGATCCAAACAGGGCACATGGGTCATTTGTCCCTGTCGGAGGGCAGAAAGGAGGTTGGTGCCATTGTTGCAAACCACCATTCCTGCCTTAAGTTGTTGTGGCGTCAACCACCTCTGAACCTGCCCCTGCAGAGCTGACAGAACCTCTGCCCCAGTGTGGCTCCTGTCCCCCAAGCACACCAGCTCAAGCACCGCATGGCATCTTTTGGCCTGCATACTTGCGTAGCCCCTTGAACGGCTACGGAGCACCGCTGTTTCCGAGGACAAAGCACAGTAAGAGGCCATGGAGGAAGAAGAGGAGGGGGTGGAGGAGAGAGGTGTGTCACAATCATTAGTAGTGGTATATTGGAGGCGTGGTGGTGGAACAACCACCAACACTACTGCACCTTGTCCTGCATCCTTCCCAGCTGCCAGCAGAGTCACCCAATGCGCGGTGAAACTTGGGTAACGTCCCTGTCCATACCTCCTGGACCATGAGTCAGCGGTAATATGCACCTTACCGCTGACCGCGCTGTCCAGTGAGGCCAAGACATTGCGTTCCACATGCCGGTAGAGAGCCTTCCGTGAGAAAAAGTGGCGTTTGGGTACCTGCCACTGAGGAAGCGCACATTCCACAAACTCATGGAAGGGGGCAGAGTCTACCAACTGATAAGGCAGCAGTTGAAGTGCTAGCAATTTTGCCAAGCTAGCATTCAACCGCTGGGCATGTGGATGGCTGGAAGCGAACTTCTTTCGGCGGTGCAGCAGCTGGGGAGGGGAAATTTGCCTGGTACAATCTGACGTCGGTGTACCGAAAGCAGATTGCCCACAAGTACTTGGCTGTGACACACCCAATTCTACACCTTCATTCCTCTCAGTGCAGGTCTCAGAGAGGACTGAAGGTATAGTGGGGTTGGAGATCTCAGCTGATGAGGAGCAAGGAGAGGTCCTCTTTGTTCTTTGGTGTGGGTCTTTTAGATACGCTTGACAACGAACTGCAAAGCAGGTCAACATATGTCTGGTCAAGCATGTGGTGCCCAAGTGGGAGATGTTTTGGCCACGCGAGATACGCTTGAGACATATGTTGCAAATAGCAGCGGTGCAATCTGATGCACTGGTCTCAAAAAAGGCCCACACCAAAGAACTTTTGGAATAACGCACAGAGACAGCAGTGCCCTGCACATGCAGAGCTTTGGGGTGTGATGCAGTCAGTGTGCTGCCCTCAGGCTGGCCCCTGGAGGGCATCCTGCCTCGTTGGTGATGTGCCTCCTCCTCCTCTCTCCTATCAGGCACCCACGTTGAGTCAGTGACCTCATCATCACTGGAGCAAACCTGGCAGTATGCTGTAGCAGAGGGAGCATGACTGCCAGATTGCTGTCCTTCTTGGGCACCCCCTCTGTCCGTGCTCATATTACTGCCTTCATCTAGCTCAGTATCATCATCAGAGCCTTCTAAACGCTGGGCATTCTCCTGGAGCATTTACCCAACACTGTGGTCAAACAGTTCGAGGGACTCCTTAGGAGAACATGGTGGGGCTAAGGAAGGAGTCACTGATGCCATTGAGCCGAGGGAAGAGGCTGCGTTGGCAGCTGCTTTGCCAGACAAAGTACCCTGAGCATGGGTGAGAGAGGATGAGGAGGATGAGGACGGCTTGGTCATCCACTCGACCAAGTCTTCCACATGTTGCGGCTCAACACTGCCAGCTGCCGAAAAAAAGGCCAAGCGTGTCCCACGGCCACGTGCTGATGAGGATGCACCGTCTCCACGACCAGCACTGTTGCCTCTAGACACAGAGCCTGCTTGCCCTCTTTTATTGGCTTGTGACTGTCTGCCTCTCCTTGTTGGCCTTCCAGACATATTAATGGCCTGTAGCTGCACTAAGCTGGGATATATATTTCCTGATACTGCAGCTAGCAAAATCAACTGCCTGCCTGTAGTATGAGAACACCACCAACCTTCTACAGGTAGCTTTAGCTGAATACTGTGCAGAGCTCACAAAAAACTAACTTATAGCTTATTTAGCTGCCTGCGGTAGTGATAGGATCAGGAAAACACCACCAACCTTCTACAGGTAGCTTTTTTTTTTTTTTAATCAAAAATAACTTTTATTGAGCATAAAAGAAAGGATACAGTAAAACACGGATTTGTTTAGTGCAACTGGCACTACATTTACGGATCAGTCCAATTGACATGTACTGTATACAAAACTTTATAAATGACAAAGTACTTTCATTATACTTAGACAGTTGGTTGGTATTGTGAGGCGACAGAATTACACAGACTAGTATAGCTGGCTATCGAGTAGGAGAGGTCCAGTGATGAGGGGCCCAGAGGAGAAGTAGATGGGAACAGCCCGATTAGCTTATACGTTAGCTGAGGTGTCCTCTAGCCATCTGTCCCAGATTTTGTAAAATTTGTCTGGGCAGCCCCTGTGTACATATATTATCTTTTTATATGGTAGAGTGGTATTGACTGCTCTGATCCACTGTTGTAAGGTGGGGGGAGCCCCCCTTAGCCATGTTTTGGCAATCTGTAGTCTGGCAAGGAATAGTGTTTCTTGTAGAAAAGTGTTTAAGTATTTTTTGCTTTCAGAGAGCGAAAGGAGTCCTAACAGACATTGGCGGGGGCATAGAGTTATTGGAGATCCCATGCGATCGTGTAGGAACTTTACCACTTGGGTCCAGAACCCATGCATGGAGGGACAGGTCCACATAAGATGAAAAAAGGAGGCTGTGCTGTGTCCACAGTTCGGGCAGTTTGGATTGTGATCGTGTCTGTATTTGGATATGCGGCGTGGAGTTAGGTATGATCTATGGAGCATATATAAATGAGAGAGGCGATCAGAAAGTTTAGAAGAGGCTGCTTTGCAATTGGCAAGGGCCTCCTCCCAGTCCTCATCCGTGAGGCTGCCCAGGTCCGACTCCCAGCGCAACTTTAACTGGTGAGCAACGGCATCGGCAGCGGGTCTCATAAGGTAGGTATAAAGTTGGGAAATCAATTTTTTGGAATCTCTACCCATAATTATATCCACAGGGCGCGGGATTTCAAGGGCTGGGAAGAGACTGCCAAACTGCGTGTTGAGTGCGTGTCGGATTTGGAGGTAACGAAAGAGCATGCGGTTTGGTAAGGTAAATTCATCTTTAAGTGCTTGAAAGGGTTTGACCATTCCATGGGCTACTACTTGTGTTAAATATATGACGCCCTTGGAGACCCAAAGGTCGCGGTCAGGGAGAGAGGTGAGTTCAGGGAGGTTGGGGTTATCCCATAAGGGGGTGTGGGAGTGCGGAGAAGGTGCTTGACCAATGCGCATGGCTGCGCTCCAGACTTTACTATGTTGTGCTAGCATTGGTCCCCTAGTACTGGTGTGGGTTGAGTCGCGGGGATCGCAGAAGAGGATTTGAAAGGGATGTGCAATCGTGCCAGGGGACTGTGGGCTTATCATTTGAGTATAGCGGTTTTTGTCTGAGAGGTTGATGTGGAAGAAGTGGGAGAGTTGGGCAGCTATGTAATAGATGTAGAGGTCGGGGAGTGCAGTGCCTCCCAGATCAGATGGGCACTTCAAGACTTTCCATGACAATTTGTGGCGGGAGGAGCCTCATACAAAAGTATTGAGGATAGATTCCATTGCTTTAAATATGCGTTGGGGTAGGTGGACTGGTGATTGCCAAAATATATACAGTAGTTTGGGAAGGAGAATCATCTTTATGAGATTAATGCGACCCATGACCCCAAGGAGCCATACCTGCGTTTTGAGTTTTAGAGTGTGGAATAGTGGTTCAATATTGAGTGCTATGAAATCAGGGATAGAGCGGGATATGTGTATACCTAAATATTTAATAATGCTTGCTCTAACTAATGGGAGGGCGGCCTGCTCAGATGTAGGGGCACCTAGGTCTAAAGGGAGGATTTGGGATTTAGCCCAGTTTATCTGAAGCCCGGAGTACATGCCAAATGCTGTGATTACTTGCAGAGCTGCCTGAAGTGAGGGACCCGTGTCGGCCAGGTACAGCAGCATATCGTCGGCGTAGAGGCTTATCACCTCTGTTAGCTCACCGCTGCGGAGACCTATGATGTCTGGGTGGGACCTAAGTGCTATCGCAAGGGGTTCGACTGCCAAGGCATATAGCATGGGTGAAAGAGAACAGCCCTGTCTCGTACCGCGCGATAGTGGAAAGGAGGGGGATATTCTGCCATTCACCTGAATACGTGCTGTGGGGGCATAGTAAAGTAGCTGGAGCCATTTTATAAATTTTGGGCCGAAGCCGAATTTTGTGAGGCATTCCCATAAATAGTTCCACTCTACTGAGTCGAACGCTTTAGCAGCGTCAAGACTGACCACTACTCTACTGCCGATGTTTGTGTGCTGGGTTTGGAGTGTCATATGAAGCCGCCGAAGGTTAAAGGCTGTGTTTTTATCTGGCATGAAGCCTGTCTGATCAGGGTGTATTAAGCTGGAGATAACCTTGTTGAGACGTAGGGCTAGGATTTTGGCGAGAATTTTGACGTCGAGTTGAAGGAGGGATATGGGTCTATATGATTCAGGGAGTGAGGGATCTTTTCCTGGTTTAGGGATAAGGATTATGAGGGCTTCGTTCATGGATTTCGGAAGGGTGTTGGAATCAAATATATATTTGTATAATTTACTTAATCTAGGGATCAGGGTGTCGCCGAATTGCTTGTAAAACTCAAGGGGGAGTCCGGAGCCAGGGGCTTTGGATGTAGGAAGAAGGGACAGAGCTTCAGCTATGCATTCAACGGTTATGGGAGCTTCCAATTGGGCGTTTGTAAAGGCGAAAGTGTGGGAAAGTCTATAGCTTGTAAGAATTCTGTAAGTTCAGTTTGGGTACGGTGGGAGGTGGAGGTGTATAATTTTGAGTAGAAAGACCTGAACTCCTCAGCAACCTGATCGGGGTCAGTAGTTATGGCCCCGGAGGCCGTCTGAAGAGAGACCACCACCGGGGGTTTATGCTCGAGATGTGCCATGTAAGCAAGGAGCCTACCAGCTCTCTCTCCGTGTTCATAAACACGCTGCTTGCTAAAGAAAATGCCTTGATTGGCCTTTTCAAAGTGTAGTTGGTTTGCGAGTTTGGACTGTTTGTGAACATGAGAGGCATTCGCAGCCGATGGGTTGTTCTGGAAAGCCTGCTCTAAATTTTGGAGATGTTCCTCTGCCTGACATATGAGGTGTTTGGATATGGCCTTGTGCCGAGTAATTCGCGTGGAGAGGACCATGCGAGCGTGCATCTTAAAAGCCTCCCATGTGGACCCAGTCAGAGCAGTGCCATCATTCGTGCGGAAAAAGTGTTCCCACTCGTGCTGGAGACCGTCCAAATCAGGGAGGATGGTTAGCCAAAACGGGTTCAGTCTCCAGACACGAGTGATGGAAGGGGACGGCATCTGCAGTTTGATCCAATAGGGAGAATGGTCAGATAGCACCCTGGCATCAAAACCCGCATCTGTCAGGTGAAGGAGGAGGGAGGGGGTAAGGAAAGTGTAATCTATGCGGGACATTGATGATCTAGAGGGGGTGAAGCATGAGAAGCGTTGTTGTGTTGGGTGTAGGTGCCTCCAGGTGTCTGTAAGGGCGAATTCTTTGAGAAATTTCCCAAACCTGGTAACATGGGTGGTAGGGAGTGTAGGATTAGCAAGACTTATCCTGTCAAGATGTGGGGCTATAACTGTATTGAAGTCCCCTGTCCAAATTGCAGGCACCGAAGGGTATTGGGCCATGAAATCTACGCCCGTCTGTAGTACTGCAAATTGGAATGGGGGAGGGATGTAGAAGGCCAGAAGCAGGAATTCTAGCCCCCCACAGTGACATGCAGAAACAATGAGCGACCCTGTGGATCAGACTGCAGGTTGTAAAGCTGAAATTGCACTGTTTTGACAACCAGGATCGCAATCCCGCGGGAGTTAGAGGTGTGGGGGGCCTGGTACATCCAGCCCACCTACGGTTTTTTTAGGCACATTTGTTTCTGGCCTGCGAAGTGGGTTTTAACAAGAACGGAAATTTCTGCTCTCTGTGGTTTTAAGAGTGAGAGAACTGCAGCCCACTTGGCTCTGTCTCCCAGACCCCGTACATTCCAGGTCAGTATTTTAAGCGAGGCCATATCATTGTGATAGAGATAGGGAAACGCAGTCTAAACCCCGGAGGGTTACAAAAGGTACATATCATAGCAAACCTCATATACCAATAGTAGCTAGTCTTATATATTAGAGTGCGAGGCACCCCTGGAGCATAAAGAGCGGCAGAGGGGCTCCATGTCTGTGACCAGAGAGCCGCCGCATATGAGTGACCATCTCCCCCTGCCCATGAGCATGGGGGGAGGATCACATCAATCACCACCAACCTTAACCAAAAGAAATCGTCAGAATTGTACATGCCATTTATCAGTGCAGACATAAATTTGAACGGAAGGAGAAAAAATAAAACATAAAAATGAACAAAACCAAGCAAAACTGGGTCTGCGTGTACTCTGATCCAGCAGGGCAGACATAACTCACTGCCCTCCCACAAATCTAGGGAGGCAGAGGCTGGACAGGGAAACATTTGTAGTAAGGTGAAAAACAATGGTGGCAAGTGTACCACAGTCCTGGCGCGACCAACCTGGTCGGAGGGGGGCGAACAAACTGAAGAGCGCACGATGGTGCAGGGGGGTGCTGTCCAGTTCTCGGGTGTCGGGTGCATGTGCACCGCTCGAGACCATCAAATTGGTGGGGGATAAGACAATGGCTGGCAGTGCAGTTACAAGAGTTGCAACAGGAGGGTTCATGCCAATATCTAGCGTGTAGGATAGTGTGGAATGTTACTCACAGTTCCTGGAGATGGCAGAATACGGCAGGTGTGCGACATAGGAGATGTGTACAGCGCCATGTCTGGATACAGAACGCAGAAAGTGGTGTAGATCGCTTAGTGTTGCTTAGGCCGGATCCACGCCATGCTCGCCTCGATGCTCCAGCCAGGATATAACTGCTTGAGGGTCCTCAAAAAATTGGGCTTTTCCTTCATGTGTCACGCGAAGGCGCGCAGGGAAGAGCATCGCATATTTGATGTGGTGAATGCGGAGTTGACGTTTCGCCTCGGTAAAGCGTGCCCTTTTCTTTTGCACCTCGGCAGAAAAATCCGGGTATACTGCTACTGTGATGTTTCCCAAGGGGATGTTGCCTCTTTCCCGGGTGAGCCGGAGCACTGTGTCCCGGTCGCGATAATTCAGCAGCTTTGCTATGAATGTTCTCGGTGGAGCTCCTGCAGGTGGAGGCCTTGCTGCTAAACGGTGGGCGCGCTCTACCACAAATGTGGAGGAGAAGGCCTCCCTGCCGAAAGTTTTGATAAGGAGGTTTTCCAGGAAAGTAGGGGGGTCAGCGCCTTCTGACTTCTCTGGTAACCCCACGAAACGGAGGTTGCACCTTCTAAGGCGGTTCTCCATCTCATCTTGCTTGGAGAGAACCATACTAAGCTGATGCTGCATTTGCTCGGTGGAGATTTGAAGGGGATGTAAGTCGTCCTCCACGTGTCCAACCCGGCGTTCCGTTTCGGTTACACGATCCCGCAGTTTTTGGACATCCTGCCGGATTAAGGAGATATCAATTTTCACCTCCTCAATTCTAGAGGTGAGTGTAGACTGGCAGAGAGCAATAGCTTCCAGGACCTTAGCCTTGTGGCCAGATGTAGGTTCATCGGGAGCAGGAGACTGAGCGGTGCCATCTTCCTCCCCCGCGTCATGGCGGTATTGAGCTAGCCTGGCCGCAGTGCCGGTTCTTTTAGGAGGAGACATGTCCAGGTGTAGTTAGATGAGCAGGGTAAGAGGATTGAGTCGTTTGTGAAGGATAAATCCCTATAGGATCGGTAAATAGGATAAGTCCCGAGCGGAGCTCCTACAGCACACGTCTCACTCCATGCAGCTCCAGACCACGCCCCTTCTACAGGTAGCTTTAGGTGAACACTGTGCAGAGCTCGCAAAAAACTAACTTGTAGCTTATTTAGCTGCCTGCGGTAGTGATAGGATCAGGAAAACACCACCAACCTTCGACAGGTAGCTTTAGGTGAACACTGTGCAGAGCTCGCAAAAAACTAACTTGTAGCTTATTTAGCTGCCTGCGGTAGTGATAGGATCAGGAAAACACCACCAACCTTCGACAGGTAGCTTTAGCTGAACACTGTGCAGAGCTCGCACTACACTAACTTGTAGTTTTAGCTGAACAATGTGAGGAGGATGCACTACACTAACTTGTAGCTTTAGCTGAACACTGTGCAGAGGTCACACTAAACTAACTTGTAGCTTTAGCTGAACACTGTGCAGAGGTCGCACTACACTAACTTGTAGTTTTGCCTAAACACTGTGAGGAGGACGCACTACACCAACTTGTAGCTTTAGCTGAACACTGTGAGGAGGATGCACTACCCTAACTTGTAGCTTTAGCTGAACACTCTGCAGAGGTCACACTAAACTAACTTGTAGCTTTAGCTGAACACTGTGAGGAGGACACACTACCCTAACTTGTAGCTTTAGCTGAAAACTGTGCAGAGGTCACACTAAACTAACTTGTAGCTTTAGCTGAACACTGTTCAGAGGACACACTACACCAACTTGTAGCTTTAGCTGAACACTGTGCAGAGGTCGCACTACACTAACTTGTAGTTTTAGCTGAACACTGTGAGGAGGACGCACTACACCAACTTGTAGCTTTAGCTGAACACTGTGAGGAGGACGCACTACCCTGACTTGTAGCTTTAGCTGAACACTGTGCAGAGGTCACACTAAACTAACTTGTAGCTTTAACGGAACACTGTGAGGAGGATGCACTACACTAACTCTAAATAGTCTAGCTGCCTGACTGTGGTACTAATAGGATCAAAAGAACACCAGCAATTTTTTTCAGGTAGATTTAAATACTGTAACAAGACAAGCCTGCCTGTCAGTAGGAAGATAACAGGAACGGATCTAGCTAAACTGAATACAGTGTGTATGTATGTATGTATATATATATATATATATATATATATATATATATATATATATATATATACACACAACACTTGGGATGCATATATATACACAATACACTGTAAGTGCAGCTAACTCACTGACTGTCCTGCCTAATCTAGCTAACTCAAATGAAATGACACTGTCTCTCTGTCTATCTAAGCACGCTGGAACACACTACACAGGGCCGCCGTGCAGGCGGCCTTATATAGTGTGGGGCGTGTTCTAAAGCCCCTGAGCCATAATTGGCCATAGCCACCGTGGCTTTGGCCAATTACAACGCTCTCTACTGACGGCGCTGTGATTGACCAAGCAAGCGGGTCAAAATGCATGCTTGGCCAATCATCAGCCAGCAATGCACTGCAATGCCGCAGTGAATTATGGGCCGTGACGCGCCACGTGAATTTGGCGCGAACGGCCCATAACTTTCGCAATCCGGCGAACGATCGAACAGCCGATGTTCGAGTCGAACATGGGTTCGACTCGAACGCGAAGCTCATCCCTATTCCTCAGCAGAAAAGTCTATCAAATCCCCTGTCTCTGCAACTGGTGTCTGGGGATAAAGGTTCACCATCTCCTCTCCGTGGAACCCAGAAGATGCTATCAGTGCTGGGCAGAGGTTAGCAGAGCTCTGCCCTGTTGTAAGCACTTCAGCTTTGGGGATAGCAATCTCCAGATTTTCCACTGCCGATTCTCTGGCATTCTGCTGGACAGGCACATTCCTCCATCCAATATCATCCAATGCAGAAACAGGTTCATCAAGGTCAGTCAACACTTGCTCCATCCGCCATAACACCTCCACGTCCATAGCTGCGGGGGCAGGTTGGCAAAGCACACTGTTAGTCTTCCACATTGTCGACTCTTCAGCCAGGATTTCAGAGTTGTCAACTGGTATTTCCTGATAGTCCCAGGCAAAGGGAGCCCCACCCTGCTGCTGAGCAGAGTCTAGCAGCTGTCTGTAGGCCATCTCAAGCTCCCATTCCTGAACGGACAGAAACTCCAAATCTTCCTGTGCCCAGTGCACTTCCGAGACATTCAGTCTTTGCTCTCTGTGCTCCATTATTTTGTCCAAACTCCACTCCCGATCACTCCCAAAGTCAGGGTCCCTTGACAGCCTCCAGTACAACAATCCCAGGCCATCGTAGTCAAAGCCTTCTGTGGGGCTGTCATCCGCTGTCCATGGGCACACTTGGGCTACATACCACTGGAGGGCTCTGTAGCTCTCGTCCAACCACATTTCTGCCTGGATCAGCCTGTTTAACTCAGCTGTCCACTCCTGGTTCGGCTGTTCCCCCAATAACAGCATTTGCACTTCATACTGCGACCAGTACCTTACATGGATGGAGGGGAGAACTTTTCCCTGGTTTCACTGCTCACGGGCAAGCGCTTCCTTCCAGACTTCACAGCGGATAGAATCAAACCATTCCAGCAGGACCTGCTCTGATACTGGTCCTCTAGCTGTATCTGCATCTCTTGCAACCTCCTTCTGAATTCCTCTTCCATGGTGGCTGGTATCTGTACCACTCCTCTCCTGCTATCTGGACCTTGGATCCAGGTGATGGTTTGGATGTGTTCACGGCAAGGAAGCACGATCCCACCGGTCCCTCCCAGCTCTCAAGTAAGTCTTTCAGTGTGGCTCTCCTGCAGGCTGGTTTGGAGTGTCCCAGTAACTGGAGAGCAAATCCCATGGCTGCCAACCAATGTAACGAGCCCCTGCTCGCTCGGTTCCACTCTCCCGACACTCCTCTGTGGCTATAGAAACAGATTGCAGATTGCAACATCTGATGGTTCGGTCATCCAATGCTTCGGGATTCGAACTACAGCTATGTGCCGATCGAATCCAGTTGTGATAGCTCAGAACAAACACCAGGCAGGCTGTATGTAAGTTCAACCAGGAATCTCTTTTATTGAAAGGAATACAGGCTCTTTTATACAGTAAAAGAGGAGGTGTATACCTCTTGCTCATATTACTCTGAACATACACCTGTGACCAGAAACCTAATTAACATGGGCTAATTAACTAATCCCTTTAGACAGCCTAGATGACTCAGTCATGACCTTTAGGCCAGACTGGCCATCTTGTAGCTCAGAAAATACAATCAACATTATCACAAATCAACACAGAACTCTTCTTCACACAATAGCAGAGTTAATTAACACAAACAACAATGGGGATCTAATGACTCTTAGATCCCATAGTAGACTTATTTACAATAAACACATTCTAGCAGGCAACAGACAGACAGGTGGCTGGCATTGACATCAGCATCTCCTAACAGTATTTGTCCCAGCATTATGAATCAGTCTTATCAGCAGGGGGGCTGCTGGAGGAATCCCCCCTCCCTCTACAGGGACACACATCATAAATGACCACAGCAAAGAGTCCACAACAGAATGAGACAACATACAATATATACATATATACACGATTGAGTCTGATTAGTACAGATCAGACTGGGTTTCTAATTCACCTTGCAGAGTATTGTTCTCTTAAAATCCAGGGCCCATAATCTGTTGGCAAGAGGCTCACATTCAATCCCCTCCAATAGCCTCTGTCCCGGGGGAGTCTGTTACATGGAACATGTTTCAAATCTTTCCGCCGGAACTCCGCCGGACCCAGTTCCTATCGAGAAATACGCTCGTCTGTATGCCGGTCCGACAAAAAATCGACACATGCTCTGAAGCAAATACGAGACGGAAGCACTCGGTCTGGTAAAACTAGTGTTTGTATTGGAGCTAGCACATTCCTCACGCTGCAAATTCTGTGATCATTTAATGTAGCGCATGATTGTCTTCTTTATATAATGCTAGAAGAACGAAGTTGTTTTGCTGCTCATATTCACACAGAGTTCTCACAAACAGATTTCTGGATTATTTCTCATGAATGATATTGTATTTTTAAAAGCCCAATCTCCATAATAATGTTTACAAATTCATTTTTTGAGTCATCTTTTATTATTTTTGATTTCATCAAGATTTTTTTTATGATTATTTATAACTTATTTTCTAGTGATCTCCATATTTATTTATTTTTTTTTGTGTCAAGTTACCACAATAACATTAATAATGTTTTTGTTTTTTTTTGTGTGTCAAGTTAACATAATAACATTATTAATGTTTTATTTTTTTGTGTGTCAAGTTGATACAATAACATTATTAATGTTTTATTTTTTTGTGTGTCAAGTTAACACAATAACATTATATTTTTGTGTTTTTGGAACCTCAGGGAGGTTGTTGTCCCTTGTTAATTTGACATTGTCTTTTAGAAATGTATTTGAATAAAAACACATAGGCAAGTATTTTCAGAAAATAAAATATCCATTTATTCTGGTTAACAAAATAAAGATGAAGGCAACGCTGGAGAAACTTTAGGAATTTGTGAAGCCTTTTGGCCCCAGGGCACACATCAAGTCTTTGGAAAAGAAAATTGGGATCTTGAGGAGTCCATATAGTAGGGAGCACAATGTGGTCCAGGAATCCCAGTGATCAAGACCAGTAGCAGATGACATATATGTCCCCAGGCTGTGGTACTACACCAGCCTGCGTCTTCTGTCAGACCAGACTGAACCCAGGTCATCACGTTCTTCTTTTCGCTGCAGCCTTCCCTCCACGCTGCCCTGCAGCCTTCCCTGCACCCTTCCCTGCAGCCTTCCCTGCACCCTTCCCTGCAGCCTTCCTTGGAGGCTGTGGCTCTGGTGGTGGACTTGTGGCAGGAGGAGGAGGAGGAGAAGGAGGAGGATGGGTGAGATCATATATTTTGCTGTTGGCAGTTAACTCACCCTTCAGCACCTTGTGAAGGACATCACTAATAATTTGTTCACAGAGGATGCGTTGGCTCTTCTCACATTCGAATAACCTGGTCACTATATATCATCCATAGGCCTCTTCAGCATCGAGTAGGCTCCTCAGGACCTCTGTAGCTTCTCTAATGAGGCGCAGTGATGCCTCCCTTGTCACCGTCCCCTTCCTGAGCCTTTTTGTTTGCATGTGGAGGGGAGGCACCTGCGATTGGGTGAGGCTCCTACTGGGCCTGGCCACCTTCTGGCTTACACTGGGCGCGCCCACCTCCTGGTTGTCACTGGGCCTGGCCTCCTCCTGCCTCCTGTTTTAGTTTTTGGTTCATCAGTCACACACAATTTTCAGCTCATGACTTGCAAATTCAATGTTAATACATATAAAGGAGTATCATTCTGACCCCAGCATTTTTTCAAGCTGGTGAAAAACATTTTTGGCCACTACTGTCAATTGATACGTATACATCATTTTTTGGATAAAATCCCTATCCTAATAGTTAATAAATTATAACATCTATTTAACATCATTAATATTAGGATACTAAATATGTCTAAAAATAATATACCTGGCTCCAGCTGGGCCCATCCGGTTCTTCCAGGATTAAAGGCCCAGATTGTTCCTCATCAGCCTCTGCTGGGGTGGAGGGAAGGGTTGAAAGTGATTCCCTGGCTTCAGTCTGGTTGTCAAGAAAACAGTTTTCAAAGTACCACAGCTTGGGTACATACACATCATCTGCTGATACTCCTGATCTCAGGGAAGCCCGGATCTTGTCATGCTCCCTCCTGTACATATTCCTCAAGATCCCAATTTTATGTTCCAAAATCTCCAAGGTTACTTCTGGGATCAAAGTCTGCACAAATGCCAGAAGTCTCTCCAGCATTGCCTTCCTTACTGGTTTGTTGTAATATGCACTGTGCTTGACCTCCCACAGATTCCTCATCTCCCTGTACTTGTCAATAAATTGTGACATGAATTCAGGGTCCTTAAACTTATTATTAATTTTTTCTGAAAGACAATACACAAGACAAAAACACTAATGTTAGCCTAAACTCTCATAATCTTATCCCAATATAGGCCTCAATGTATAAGCAGTATAGGCCACTGATGTTCGAAAATTTGTATAAAAATTATCTTTGTTTCGGTCGCTCGCAACTTCCGTTCCTATTTCTTCTGCACACATACAGCACTTGCGTGTCAGCTTCATATACAGTACACATACGTGAAACTCCACCTGCGTCACCCGCCCCTGGCATTATTTTCCACGAATATTCACCGCCCCTTCTCTATGCACAGAACGTACGTACGTATGGCAATTGCGTGTCAGCTTTACATACAGTGCACATGCGTGAAACTCAGCCTGCGTTGCCCGCTCCTGACATTATTTTTCACGAATATTCACCGCCCCTTCTCTACACACAGAACGTATGTACGTATGGCAATTGCATGTCAGGTTTATATACAGTGTGCATGTGTGAAACTCCGCCTGCGTCGCTCGCCCCTGACATTCTTTTCCACAAGTATTCACCGCCCCATCTCTATGCACAGAACGTACGTACGTATGGAAATTGCGCTTCAGCTTTATATACAGTGCACATGCGTGAAACTCCGCCTGCGTTGCCGGCCCCTGACGTTCTTTTCCACAAATATTCACCGCCCCTTCTCTCTACGGTGCGCAGTAGAAGCAACATGGTGAAGACACAGCAGGTGTGTGCTAATTCTTCAAGTAATGAAGAAAGTCCAGAGCCCAAAATGTCCCGATCTGGGAAGAGGACATTTAAGGCCTCCAATATGGCCTTTGAAGAGATTGTGGAGATGGTGTACATCTTGCGGAGGAACGACTATGATGGGAAGCATGAACCGTACAACCAGTAAAATTTGTGCAAGGCCAAAATCATGTCCAAAGTGGTGAAGACCCTACATCAGAATTTTCGGGTACGGCGCTCTAAAGACCAATTGAGGAAACACTGGTCTGACCTTAAATTGAGGGAGCCGGATCAGTACAGAAGAATAAAGAAAGTTCTTCAAAAAATTAAGTACTTGTCATGTGTTCCTATTCTGATTATTAACATGCATGCTGCTCCATGTGCTTTTCTTTACTGTTGTACAGTTTTAAATGGCTCCTTTCATGTTTTTGTACACACTAATCGTTCGTAGGAAACATCGTTTGAAAATATATACAATGTATTTAGTTGATACAGGGTTTAAACAACATTTTGGTCTTGGTAATTTGTCTTATTAAAAGACGTTTAGGACATTGTTGTCTAGATGTCTTTGAAACTAGAATGAACAGCAAACGTAATTCAGTGGAATGTAAGGAGAGGACACTCAGCAACTGTTTACGCATCTGGACTCAGGAGCACTAGTGTGGGACACCAGAGAACATTTTTTAGGGTAACACACACAGGGGCTCCAGGGGATACATGGGGTGTCTCCATCTGTGAAACTTGGCCAAAAAAGTTAAGTATTGCAGTTTGTTTAAAAGGGAATTTTAATCATGTCTTCAACTTGGATCTCTTCCCAAACAGACAATTGTACACCACTTTTAAGCAATGTTTCATATTCCTATTTCTGGACTCAAATATCTGTGTGCTAAGTATAAGTTTTGTTTAATTCTCATAGTGGAGAAAAGACTCAGACAGCAGGATCCCAGGGATCCCCGACCTGACAGCCTGAATGGCAACTAAGCCCCAGTCCCCCCGAGGATGTGGGCAACATGGGCACCCCACCAGGTGAGTGTCTGACACCCCAGCTTCAGGTAATCTATGTATGCCTGCATATTTCTAAATACATGTTTTTTCATCAATTTTAGGTGATGTGCTGGTTGTGGAAGGGGAAGCGGCGGAAACATTTCCTTGCGCCAGCGCCCCCCGAGGATGTGCAGGAAGGAGAGGTGGGGGAAGGAGAAGTGCAGGAAGTGGGCAAGATGTGCACCACACCAGGTGAGTGTCTGACACCCGAGCTTCAGGTAATCTATGTATGCCTGCATATTTCTAAATACGTTTTTTTCATCAATTTTAGGTGATGTGCTGGTTGTGGAAGGGTAAGCATTTACTACGGACAGCGCCCAAAGATTGATTGGCCAGATCATGGCCTGAAATGGGGATATTGATGCCATGCGCAATACCATTGACATCATGCATAATTGATAAATAACGCTGGAACCAAAGTGCATATATAAACTACAAAAATGCACGCTATTTCCAAAAAAATAAATTAAAATTCATAAGCGATGAATGTAAAATATCAAACTTATAACACAGTGTCCATCAATGGTGTCATCCAGCATGCTCATCCAAAGTGTGTAACTAAAAAAACCATGCTTCGGTGCACTCCAGTGACCCCCCAAAAGCTTATGCGCTCACCTCAGAGCGTGTGACACAGTAGCTAAACTATGTCCAAACATGCTTTGGAGCCACTCCTGGGCTCTATAGTGAAGTGCAGGTGCTGATCTCCAGCTGGTTCAGTCAGTATCGTTCCAAACCATAAATAAGAAAAAACTCCATAGTGTAATAATGCAAGGATTTATTAAAAAAAAAAAAAAAAAAAACACACATTCCCCACAATGGGGTACTCACATTGCCCAGGTGTGTGAGTGCACCACTCTATTCCAGGCTTTTAAATATAAAAGGACCGCCGATATGGCGTGTAGTATGGTATGCTCGTCTCCTCTATGCCTCCGTGCAATCTGTTTTGTACTGTTTGTTGGTCTTATAGCAGCACTATCTTGAATTTAAACTCATTTTAGGGTGTGCCCCCAAATATGTTTTGTATATTGTAGTAGACCCTGACCAGGTTTTTTGGGCTGGAGCACCCCTCCCCCTCCTCATTACCTCATATTAGTGGCCACCAGTGCATAGGAGGAATCCCTTCAGTTCTCCCACATAGAGGAGTTTGGCTCCCATGGTTTGAGACGCAGAATCTTTCATTCTATTACTAGGGTAGGACCCACTAATCGGGGTACTTTAATGCAGTAAGTGGGCTTAGCACTATATGACCATATAGTGTGACCAAACCCCTGTATTTCTTTGAATATGTTCAGGTGTTTTTAACTAGCCTTGCAGGATAAATGTCATTCTTGAATGTGTGCGCTGTAATCTGTTTTGTACTGTTTGTTGGTCTTATAGCAGCACCATCTTGAATTTAAACGCATTTTAGGGTGTGCCCCCAAATATGTTTTTGTATATTGTAGTAGACCCTGACCAGGTTTTTTGGGCTGGAGCACCCCTCCCCCTCCTCATTACCTCATATTAGTGGCCACCAGTGCATAGGAGGAATCCCTTCAGTTCTCCCACATAGAGGAGTTTGGCTCCCATGGTTGAGACGCAGAATCTTTCATTCTATTACTAGGGTAGGACCCACTAATCGGGGTACTTTAACAAGGTAAGTGGGCTTAGCACTATATGACCATATAGTGTGACCAAACCGCCGTATTTCTTTGAATATGTTCAGGTGTTTTTAACTAGCCTTGCCGGATAAATGTCATTCTTGAATGTGTGCGCTGTTTTGTACTGTTTGTTGCTCTTATAACAGCACCATCTTGCATTTAAACGCATTTTAGGGTGTGCCCCCCAAATATGTTTTTGTATAATGGCTTTGAAATGACAGAGCTCAATTCTTTTAGGATTTGTGGATGGATGCCATCTGGTCCAGGTGCTTTAACCACTCTGTTTTATTCTTTTATTTTCTATTCTTTTCTGTTTTACTCTATACTATTCCATTCTATTCTATTCTATTATTTTCTATTCTATTCCTTTATTTTCCATTTTATTTTATTCTATTCTTGTTTTGGAATTTGATTTTGAATCTGATTTTGAATTCAAATTTGTCTTAGAATGAGATTCAAATTTAATTCAAATTCTATTCAAATTTTAATTCTGGCCAAATTTAGTTTCGTTATTTCTGTTTCGTTTAAATTCATTACTATTCATTACTATTGTAATTCAGAAATTTGGATACATCTGAATCTCCAAATAACAAAAAATGTATCTGAATTTTGATGCGGAACGAAACAAACCACACATGTCCACCTATATGAAAGTGAAAAGAACATTCCTCAAAAAGTGGGATTTTAACAGACCAAAAACAATAATGTCATAAAAGTACAAAATGTATTAGGACACATAAATACAATATATGGTCGAAGAAAGATTGATCAATAAAAGCAACAAACACATAGTATAATTAACAGCTATGAGTCAAACACTTGGGAGTCATAGTTGTATCTCTGCCCTGCTGCTTGACAAGATACGTGTGAACATATTATATAGTTGAAATAGACCTGCATCCAATCAAGATCACATCAGGGCTTTCCCATTCCCATCTGGGTGTTGCATGGATGTGGATATAACTTTCTGCCTATTTCAAATCGTTATTGCCACTTGGACAGATGCCATTCCATCATTTCTTTACCTAGTGATTCCTCACACTCTATATAATATAAATTTTTGATGTCACAGTATTAGAAGCATCTGTCTTCTAACACTCCATCCCTTGTTGGCAGCTCATGGTCTGGCACAGGGGTCTTGTTTGGCGTTCTTGTCCCTCCATGCCTGCCCGGTGCAATCTTAGTGGTAAATCCTCTTCTATTCTTTGAGCTATGATCTTCATTGGGTGACTCATTAACACACGGGATTGATTTTTCAAAAAAACTGGAATTATATAACCTATTTTCCTTGAAGTAGATTATCTCACCTCTTATGTTGAAACGCGTTGGATTTCTTCTGTCCTATCTTTGATAGTTGATTTCTAGGTTATTCCATTGGTTTGACTCCATGCTGTCAATTATACCATGTGTTTGTTGTTTTTATTGATCAATCTTTGATCATATATTGTATTTACGTTGGACAAGCACACAGCTATTCATGTGTCGCAAACAGCCAGATGGAACCTTGGGTGCTGGCACAGTAATTAATCTCCTGTGCTGCAGAGCTAGGACTAGTTGTTTTGGACATTCCAGTTTTCTGGCCAGGTCAGACCCTGCAAGTTCAGTCTACTGAGAAAAGTAGAGATGTATATGACCTGGGTGAAGAGGAATCTCTCTACATTCAGAACTTCAGTTGGGCAACAAGTTGTTCCAACATCCAGGTTTCTTCAAGTGGATTCCATCTCTGGGCAAGATTTCAGAGTTATGCCGTGTGCACACGGTCTGGCTTTTCGTCTACAAAAGTCCGACGGATGCCGATGGACCAAAGCTGGCTGACAATCCGATTGTGTGTGGGCTTCCCTGGACTTTCAGCTGACTTTTTCAGCCGCAAATCTGATGGACTTTAGATTTGAAACATGCTTCAAATCTTTATGTCGTAACTACGCCGGACCCAGAAATCCGCTCGTCTGTATGCTAGTCCGACGGACAAAAACCCACGCTTGGGCAGCTATTGGCTACTGGCTATCAACTTCCTTATTTTAGTCCGGTGTATGTCATCACGTACGAATCCGTCTGACTTTTGTGTGATCGTATGTAGGCAAGTCCGTTCGTTAGAAAGTCTGCCGCAAGTCCGCCAAAAGTCCGTCGAAAAGTCTGTCGGACTTTTGTAGCCGAAAAGTCCGACCGTGTGTACGCGGCATTAGATCTGCTAGCATCTCCCTACTATTACAGGCCAAAAAGCCTTTTCCTGATGAGCCTGGGTTGCTGTGACCGACTATGAAAGGTCTCACAAGCCGTATGCTTTCCCTCCAGTCTTATCCATTTACAATGCTTTGCATCTATTGCTGAAGACAATGGCAATCATAGCAGTAATTCCCCATTACCCAAACAGGCTGTGGTTCCTGCTTTGGTGTCGGGTTATCAGAACCCAGTCTTTTCTTTCAGGTGAGATTTTCCGTCTCAGGGTGCAATACTCTATTCTTGTTCATCTCTTTTCCAGTTTTTCACCTTGAGAGGAAGAGACTGATCAGCCTTGGTGTTTTTTCTCCAAGCTAATATCTATAAATCCTACAACAGGATTTTAATAAAGCTTGTTAAGTTTGGACTAGTTTCTTTTCTTCTGCCTCAGTTCTGGACTTCAACTGATCATAGGATACCTTAGGATAGGTTCACACATGTCCCGTGCAAATTTCCCCTCAGTTTTCACTGCAAATTTCCAAAGCAGCTGTTCAGCGGTTCAGCTGTGATTTTGATGTGATTCAGATGCAAATTTTTGAAGCCGGCAGCCACTGGCGCCTTTAACATTAGCTGGTTATTAAGAAGCAGCCGCCATGTCCTTAAAAACAGATGACAACCCTTAGGTCTGGTATGGGTTTTGAGTTGATCCCCATGCCAAAATTTTAAAAAAATGGCATGGGGTCCCCCCAAAAATCCATACCAGACCCTTATTCAAGCATGCAGCCTAGAAAACCAGGAAAGGGGAGAATGAGCAAGCCCCCCCTCCTCCTGAACCATACAAAGCCACTTGCCCCCCCCACCCAAAAGCACCTTGTCCCCATGTTGATGGGGACAAGGGCCTCTTTCCCACAGCCCTGACCAACCATTGTGGGGGTCTGCGGGCAGGGGGCTTGTCAGAATCTGAAAGCTCCCTTTAACAAGGGGGCCCCCAGATGCTGGCCCCTCTTTGTGAAAATAAAAAGACAGTTTTTGACAATTCCTTTATAAAAAAAAACAAAAACAATGTCCCCCCCGTGTAGATCCATCATCAATCACAACGCCCACCACCACCACCAACTGGAAAAAAAAGCTCTGCTCGCTCCAAAGGATCCTGCCGTCTGCCTGCTGTGTCAGACGTTTCTTAAATAGCTAAGGGGCAGGGCCACCCGACGACATCACCTAGTGGCACCGCCCCCCTTGTGCATGCTGGGTCGGTGACATCACAAGGGGCGGTAAAGCGCACCACAGTGCTTTAGAAAATGCACAGAACCTTTTAAATTTGCAGCAAATTTGCACTGCCACTGCGCTGCATATATGTGAACCGGCTCCATAGAAAGCCGGTTTGATTCACATCTCATGAGAATAGGATGCGGTTCAAAATGCATCCAATTCGCATATATGTGAGTCATAGAGGGAAGATCTCTGCAGTAGGGATGAGCCCAATGTTCGAGTAAGTAAGTAAGACTCGAACGTTGGGTGTTCACCTGTTCACCAGGAACAGCAAACATTATGCAGTGTTCGTGGCAAATTTTAAAGCTGCTCAATTTAAAGGGTTATATGCAAGTTATTGTCATTAAAAGTGTATGGGGACCTGGGTCCTGCCCCAGGAGATATGTATCAATGCAAATAAAAGTTTTAAAAAAGGAGCAGAGATTTTAATAATGCTTAAAGTGAAACAATAAAAATGAAATATTCCTTTAAATATTTTGCCTGGGGGGTGTCCTTAGTATGCCTGTAAAGTAGTGCATCTTTCCCATGTTTAGAACAATAACACAGCAAAATTAAATTTCTTAAGGAAAAATTTTCATTTAAAACCGCGGTTGTAATGTATTATCGGATTCTGGCAATATAAATAAAAAGCATTGAAAAGCATGGCATGGAGACCTGGGTCCTGCCCCAGGGGACATGTATCAATACAAAAAAAAATTTTTAAAACGGCCATTTTTTCAGGAGCAGTGATTTTAATAATGCTCAAAGTGAAACAATAAAAATGGAATATTGCTTTAAATATCGTGCCTGGGGGGTGTGCTTAGTATGCCTGTAAAGTAGCGCATTTTCCCCGTGTTTAGAACAATACCACAGCAAAATGACATTTCTAAAGGAAAATAAGTCATTTAAAACTGTTCACGGCTGTAATGAATTGTCAGATCAATACAGATAAAAATCATTGAAAAAAACGGCATGGGTCCCCCCCCCCAGTCCATTACCAGGCCCTTTGGGCCTGGTATGAATATTATGGGGAACCCCTCATCAAAATTAAAAAAAAATGCATGGGGTCCCCTCAAAATCCATATTAAGCCCTTCAGGTCTGGTATAGATTTTGAATGGAATCCTGTGCCAAAATGTAAAAAAAAATGGCATAGGGCCCCCCCAAATCCATACCAGACCCTTATCCAAGCACACAACCTGGCAGGCCGCAGGAAAAGGGGGGGACAAGAGAGCGCATCCTTCCCATGTTGAGGGCATGTGGCCTGGTATGGTTCAGGGGGGAACACCCCCTTTTAATATCCATACCAGATCTGAGGGGCCTGGTATGGACTTTGGGGGGACCCCCACGCATTTTTTTTTAAATTGTGGTGAGGGGTTCCCCTTAATATTTATACCAGACCCAAAGGGCCTGGTAATGGACTTGGGGGGAAACCCATGTGGTTTTTTTTCAATGATTTTTATCTGTATTGCCAGGATCCGACAATTCATTACAGTCGTGAGCAGTTTTAAATTACTTTTTTTCCTTTAGAAATGTCACTTTGCTGTGATATTGTTCTAAACATGGGAAAAATGTGCTACTTTACAGGCATACTAAGGACACCCCCCCCCCCCCCCTCCCCAGGCACGTTATTTAAAGGAACTCTTTTTTGCATTGATACATGTCCCCTGGGGCATTTTTTTTCAATGATTTTTATCTATATTGCCGGAATACGACAATACATTCCTGCCGCAAGCAGTTTTAGATAAAACATTTTCTTTAGAAATGTAATTTTGCTGTGGTATTGTTCTAAACATGGGAACGCTGCACTACTTTATAGGCATACTAAGGACACCCCTCTAGGCACGATATTTAAAGGAATATTTCATTTTTATTGTTTCACTTTAAGCATTATTAAAATCACTGCTCCTGAAAAAGACTTCAGTTTTTAAAACTTTTTTTTGCATTGATACATGTCCCCTGGGGCAGGACCCAGGTCCCCATACACTTTTTATGGCAACAACTTGCATATAAGCCTTTAAAATTAGCACTTTTGATTTTTCATGTTCATATCCCATAGACTTTAACAGTGTTCGCTTGTTCGTACGAATTTGCCTGTTTGCATGTTATGGTGCGAACCGAACTGGGGGTTGTTCGGCTCATCCCTACTCTGAGGTCTTTGTCATATCCAATGTCTCCTTGGGTGAACTATCCCTTACCAACCCAATACCTTGATGGGGGCTGCATCTGAGACTCGAGAGATCCAACAAGGAATTTACTACTTGCTATGGACTTCCTTGCCAGCTCCAGATGAGATCTCTTTTTCAGTCCAGCTTTGGTAAAAACAGAGCTATGAATACAGCCTCTCTAAAATCTGGTACACACTATGAGGTGTGTTTTGCTCAACCTAGCGGGTTGAGCGAAAAAAAACCTGTCAGCTCCAGTCAGAGCCGCTGTACTAACTATGCAAATTTAGTATAGCGATCACCCCTGCTGAGCCCCCCCACCAAAACACTACAATTGTTCTCCACCATTGTCTGAGAGCGCTGACTGAGAGTCAGTCGGCTGCTGGTTTTCTAGCATGCTCATCTGACAGATACCAGCCAATCTTGCCCTAAGGCTGTGAGGGATCCTTGATGGCATTCTCCCCAATACGGGTAGTGTTTATACCCACACTGAATTGCAATCCAAGGTGGCTTCTGCATCATATGAGAACAAAAGAATTGTTCTCCCCATGTGCCGGACCACTAGGGACAATTGGTTCCATGTTTTGCTTAGAGTGTTAGGAAATCTATTTGTCACTCTCAATAGCAGAACCATCAGGATGTAGATATGATATATTTCAGAATCATTGCTGGATGGGTTGTGCTGGCTAGCCAACTGGCTTATGGTTTGGTTCCTATAGCAGCAGTGACAACACACTCAACCAGGAGTGTGTAGACTTCATGGGCTCTTGGAACAGGGCACCAGGGATAGTTGTAGGGTGATGACATGGTCCTCCACTAATGCAGTTCTGACTTACTGTGGTATGAATCTCGCTTATTTATCCTGTTTATCTTTAGCCATAAGGTTCCTGTTGGCTAAGTGCTATGATTGAAACCTTCCTTTTTGTTTTCGCCATCCCCACCCTTGTTTTTTGGCTAATCAGTTCCCAAACATGTGCTACCATGGAGTCTGTCTGGGAAACAGAACATTTCCTATCAAATACTTTGAAATTTTTATAATTTCAAATAATTTTTTTTTCCTGATGAACTCCATGGCAGCATGAGTACCCTCTCAATCAGGGGCGGATCCAGAGTCTAGTCTCAGGAGGGGCACTGCCAGAAAATATGTTATTTTTTGTGGGCAATTTATCGAGGAAATGGCTGGTGTTGGCACTTCAATCATCCCAACACCATGGTTGTTATTTCTATTAATATATTGTAATATAAAATTGAATGGTTCAACTCACCATAATGCAGAATCAGTGGGAGCCCTGAGCATGTCACTTGCCACCGTCGCCTGCCACACATTGCAGATTGTCACTTGCCTGCCACCAGATGCGGATTGTCACCTGCCAAATGTTGCAGATTGTCCCTTGCCACATCACCTGCCACACGTTGCAGATTGTCACTTGCCACGTCACCTGCCACACGTTGCAGATTGTCACTTGCCACGTTACTGGCCACACATTGCGGATTGTCACTTGCCACGTCACCTGCTACCAGATGCGGATTGTCACTTGCCACGTCACCTGCCAGACATTGCGGATTGTCACTTGCCTGCCATCAGATGCAGATTATCACCTGCCACATGTTGCAGATTGTCACTTGCCACATCACCTGCCACCAGATGCGTATTGTCACTTGCCACGTCACCTGCCACACCTTGCACACTGTCACTTGCCACGTCACCTGCCACACATTGCAGATTGTCACGTCACCTGCCACCAGATGCGGATTGTCACTTGCCACACATTGAGGATTGTCACTTGCCACGTCACCTGACACACCTTGCGGATTGTCACGTAGCTGCCAAAGTGGTGTTTTGCTTGCCTCTTGCTTCTTTGTCCCAGATCAGGCAGCAGAGAGATAATGTAATCTCTCTGCTGCCCACACTGCCTGAACAGTGAGGGCATAAGTTACTGCAGGGATGTGGGGCAGTGAGAGATGTCATCTCCCTGCTCCCCTACATGCCAGCTCGCTGATTGGCCAGCCGCCCACTCACACCTAGCCTGCTCTCACCCACCCACACACTGAGCCACACGCCCGCCCACAAACTAAGCAGCCCGGTCCTCTCGCGGAGCTGCCCGCTCTCTCATCTGCTTGGGGAGCCCCCCGCTCCCTCATCCGCCCACTCCCTCATCTGCTCGAGGAGCCGCCCGCTCCCTTATCCACCCGCTCCCTCATCTGCTTGGGGAGCCGCCCGCTCCCTCATCCACCCGCTCCCTCATCTGCTCGAGGAGCCACCCGCTCCCTCATCTGCCCACTCCCTCATCTGCTCGAGGAGCCGCCCGCTCCCTCATCCGCCCGCTCCCTCATCTGCTTGGGGAGCCGCCCGCTCCCTCATCCGCCCGCTCTCTCACCCTCCCGGCCTGCAACAAATTTCTCGGGGGTGGCAGTTGCCCTGTTGCCCCCCTGGATCCGCCCCTGCTCTCAATGTTATGAGTGGGCTAGTGATGGAATGCGGCCCCTGGCTTAGCCTCAAAATTTATGGGAGTGGGGTATTATGGGGTAGGAGCGAATGCAAGTTTACCCAAACGTATGCTGACATAAATTCCATCAGGAAAGGAAAATTACAGTAAGTATTTGATGGGAAATTTTCCGTTATATATTTGAAAATTGATCAGTCCTGATCTGATGTACTGTTTGCTTTGCTTTGCTCTCATTTATCAAGGCCCTAAAATTCCAGGACAGTCCAAATACCCCCAAATAACCCCCTTTTGGGAAGCAGACAGCCAAAAGTGTTTAGTAAAAAGTTGACATTTTAACAAGTTATCTCTCCTGCATAGCACAAGCATACTTACAATTAGCATTCTGCTATGCCTCCTTAGTATGGTGATACCACATATGTGAGACTTTTTCACAACCCAGATCCATAGAGGGACCCAAAATCCAAGCAGCTTCTTCAGGCATTCCTGACAACCTATCACTTTTCTGAAACCCCTGGAACACCAGGACAGTGGAAACTGTCAAAATGACCCTATTTTGTAAAGCAAATACTCTAAGGTATTTTCTGAAAGGCATAGTGAATCTTTTGTAAATGTAATTTTTTGCCAGTGTTTTGGGAAAATGCAGGAAAGAAAAATGTTTTTGGTTTTTACACAAAGTTGTCAAATAAGATATTTCTAACACACATCATAGGCATAATCACCAAAACACATTCTACTACTCCCCCTGAGTGTGACAATACCACACACCTGAGACTTTTTTTACAGCCTTGCCACACAGAGGGATCCCAAAGTTCAAGGAGCACCTTCAGGCTTTCTAAGGTATTTTTTAGGAGACATGTTGAGTCTTTTAAAGACTTCAATTTTTTCCAAAAGTTTTTGGAAAATGCAAAAAGAAACTTTAAATATTTTTTTTTTACACAAAGTTGGCAATTTAATATGATTTTTCACACATAGCATTGGCATACTTTGAATTACACTCCGAAACACATTCTACTCCTCCTGAGTATGATGATACCACATGTGTGAGACTTTTCTAGTGTGTGGATGGATTATGTACCAGACATTTTATCTTGTGTATCACACAAATTAACCAATTTTGTCAAAACCAATGTACTGCAATGGTCACCTCTATATGAGTGATCAGGGAATATAGCTTAGTGTAATGTCACTTATAGCAATCCCAGTATCTATAAGCCAAGCAAGCCCAGCTTACTGGTACGTGGCTGCCCCAGGAATGCCATGATCACTGGCCAGGAAGTACTGGAGGTGGAAAAAGAAGAACATGACTGGTGTGGCTGTGATCAGGGACAATATGAGTAGTTTGGCGGTGATCAGGGACAATGTGGATGGTGTGGCAGTGATAAGGTACAGTGGGACTGGTGTGGAAGTGATCAAGGACACTAACTGGTGAGGCAGTGATCAGGAACAATTTCACTGGTGTGGCAATGATCAGGGACAATATGACTGGTGTGGTGTGTGATCATGGACATTGTGAGTAGTGCTGTGGTGATTAGCAACACTGTGAATGGGTGGTAGTGATTAGGGACAATATGAGTGGTTTGGTGGTGGTCAGGGACATTGGGACTGGTGTGGTGGTGATCATGGACTCCTTAACTGGCATGGTGTCAATGTAACTGGTGTGGCTGTGATCAGGGATTCTGTAACTGTTGTGGCAGTAATTAGGGACACTGTAACTGGTGTGCTGTAATCACAGACACCATAACTGGTATAGCACTATTCAGGGACACTGTAACTGATGTGGAGATGATTAGGGACACTGTAATGGGTGTGGCGGTGATTAGGGACACTTTGAGTGGATGGCGGTGATGAGGGTCGCTGACTGGTGACAGTAAGTTAAAAAGAAGAAAAAATTATAATTTTTGTTAAAAAAAATTTTTTACAAATTATTTTTACATATTGTCACTCTAATGCAGCGCACAGACGATCAGAATTTCCGACAACCAAACCGTGGACTTTTTTCCAACGAATGTTGGCTCAAACTTGTCTTGCATACACACGGTAGCACAAATGTTGTCGGAAATTCTGATTGGCAAGAACGCGCTGACGTACAACACATACGACGGCACTATAAAGAGGAAGTTCAATAGCTAGTGTGCCACCCTTTGGGCTCCTTCTGCTAATCTCATGTTAGTAGAAGCTTGGTGAGAAACGATTCGTGCTTTTCAACCTTGTGCTTTTCAGATCATTACTGCTCTTCAGTTTGTGCTTGTGGGTTCGTATCTGTTCTTCTGTGCGTGTTGTCAGTTCGTATCTGTTTTTCAGTGCGTTCATGTCCGCTCATTTCTGATTTTCAGATCGTTCTTCTCAGGTTCTTTCTGATTTTCAGTGCGTTCTGTTAGTTTGTTCTGACCTCTTTGTCCTCATGCATGCTGGAAGCTTTTAAAGTTCTTTTTTTGTCCTTCATGCATATTTGCCTTCACTAACCTCCCCAGCATGCTATCTTGGGCCCATACACACCTAGCCTAGTCACTTAACAATGTTTGTTGTAGTGCTTACCCTAAACACCCCCTAAAATGTGTTTAAATGTTATTTTTGTCCTTAAATTCAGGCAGAATTTTGTCCTTAAATTCAGGCAGAGTGCAATATTTTTTTGGGGGGGGCAATATTTTTTTGGGGGGGGCAAAAAACTTATTTGGAACCCCCCAACTCTAAGTCAGCTGATACCAATCCTCTGTCTGCTGACTTTGCCAAACCCATACACACTATACCTACCTCTTTTGTGTTTTTATAGTTATGGATGAATTCACCAAAGCATGTAGTTCAAGGGCCTGCCTGAATACTTTCAAATGGTACTGTTTAAAGTTTTGTTCTCCTATTATCTTGATAGGCATTTGCAGAATGTAAAAATGTGCTTCAATTTGTACAGTGTGTATTCCTATTTTTGTATTATGACACTTCTTACCTGTCCAGTGGGCTGCCAATAGTGTAAGTAAGGAGGGGCTGGCCAAAGTAACACACATTATTTATGCATTAAGTAAACATGTTCACTACAAACGATTACTGTGCCCACGAACCTGAAATTTGCCATTTTAAACGCCATTTTAAACTGTACAACAGTAAAGAAAAGCACATGGAGCAGCATGCAAGTAATAATAATAGGAACACACAACAAAATACTTCCTTTTTTGCAGCACTCTCTTGATTCTTCTGTACTGATCCTGATCCCTCAATTTGAGGTCTGACCAGCATTTCCTCAGTTGATCCTTGAATTGTCGTATCCCGAAATTCTGCAGACTTTTCACAACTTTACTCATGATTTTAGCCTTTCTCACATTTGGGTTGCTGTACGGTCAATATTTCCCATCATAGTCGGCCCTCTTTAAGATGTCCACAATCTCCACCATCTCAACAAAGGACATATTTGAGGCCTTAAACCTACTGTTTCAGGACGTTTGTGGCTTCGGGCTTTCATTGTTGCTGCTACTCTCATGCACCTGCTGTCTCTCCGCCATGTGCTCTCCCACTGCGCCAAAAGAGAAGGGGCGGGTAATATACTAGAAAGAAGGTCAGGGGCGGAGTTTCATGCATGCGCAGTTTATATAAAGCATAACACGCGTGCGTCGTATGTACGATCTGTGAGCAGAGGACGGAGTAGCATAAGCGCTGATTGTGCTAATGAAGGTAACATTTTAACTTGGGGCATCAGTGGCCTATACTGCTTATAGATTGAGGCCTAAATTGGGTCAAGATTATGAGAGTTTAGCCTGACATTAGGGTTTGTCTTGTGTTGTGTCTTGCAGAGAATATGGATAAATTTAATGACCATGTGTAACGAGCCCCTTGCTCGCTCAGTTCCACTCTCCCGACACTCCTCTGCTGCTATAGAATCAGACTGCAGGTCGCAACATCTGATTGCTCGGTCATCCAATGCTCCGGGATTAGAACTACAGCTCTGTGCCATTCTAGTCCAATTGTGATAGCTCAGAACAAACACCAGGCAGGCTGTATGTAAGTTCAAACAGGAATATCCTTTATTGCAAAATACAGGCTTTTATACACTCAAAGTGGAGGTGCAGACCTCCTGCTCATATTACTCTAACAATACAGCTGTAACCTAATTAACCTAATTAACATGAGCTAATTAACTAATACCTTTAGACAGCCTAGATGACTCAGACATGACCGTTAGGCCAGACTGGCCGTCTTGTAGTTCAGAAAATCCAATCAACATTACCACAATCAACACAGACTCTTCTTCACACAATAGCAGAGTTAATTAACACAAATAACAATGGGGATCTAATGACTCTTAGATCCCATAGTAGACTTATTTACAATACACATTTTAGCAGACAATAGACAGACAGGTGTTGGAATTTACATTAGCATCTCCTAACAGTATCTGTCCCAGCATTATGAATCAGCCACTATTCCAATATGGCAAATCCAGGGTCCCCAGAGTCTGTGTGTCCTGGGGGACCAGGACCCGAATCCACAGTACTACCACCTCAAGGGTCCCCAGGCATACAGCTCACAAAGAGCACCGTTCCCCCAAATGCAAGGGCCCCCGATCGATCGGCAAGAGGCTAGCATACAGTCCCCTCCAAAAGTCTCTTTCCCGGCTAGGTCTGTCACACCATGCCTTCTTCCCCAACTTCATTGATAAATACGAAGAGCTGCCCTGTCTGTGGCAGGTGAAACACCCATTTTATAATAACAAACTAAAGAGGAAGGCAGCGCTGGATCAACTGTTGGAATTGGTGAAGCCGGTGATTTCCACGGCAAACATCACCTATTTGAAGGCCAAAATTGGTGGCCTGAGGAGCACATATAATCGGGAGCACAAAAAGATCCAGGATTCCATGAGATCAGGAGCAGCAGCAGGTGACATTTATGTCCCCAGGCTCTGGTACTATGACAGACTGCGTTTTTTTTCAGACCAGACTGAAATAAGGCCATCACTCTCAACCCTTCCTTCCACTCTTCCTTCCACACTTCCTTCCACCTCAGATGAGGCTTCCAATGTACAACCTGGGCCTTCCACCCATGAAGATGTGGAGGAGCCCAGCTTGAGCCCAGGTTTAGCATTGTTCATCATATTTCTTGTCAAAAATGTTATTATATTAACTAGATGTTATTATTGATCACTAATTTCTGATTTAACAAAGTGGTTTACATATCAATAGACAGTAGTAGCCAAAAATGATTGGGACAAGAATGAAAAATGCTGGGGTCAGAATGATAGTCTTTTCTATTTGTTAACATTGAATTTGCAACAGTCATGAGCTCAAAACTGTGTGTGATTGATGACCAAAAATATAAAACTATGTCCCATTTTCATACACAGGAAAGTCTCAGCCAGAAGGAGGCCGTGGAAAGTCTCAGCCAGGAGGTGGCGGGGGAAAGTGGCAGCCAGGAGGTGGCCGTGGAAAGTGGCAGCCAGGAGGTGGCCGTGGAAAGTGGCAGCCAGGAGGTGGCTGTGGAAAGTGGCAGCCAGGAGGCAGCCGTGCCCAGTAGCCTGACCGAATCGCAGGTTCCTCCCCTCTGCCTTCCAACAAAAAGGCCCAGGAAGGGGAGGAACTTGGATGAGTCAGCGCTTGGTTTCATTCGGCAGGCTACTGCAGTCATCACAATAACCCCCAGTGTTCAAGAGGCCTTTGCCTGTATGACGGCCAGTTGGATGCAGGAAATGGAGGTGGGCCATCATCCGTAAGGAGCTCATATTTCAGGTCCTAAATAAGGGGGTGATGGGCGAACTCACAAAAAAAAGTCACGTATGTGAGTTGGACAATACTCCTCCTCCACCTCCTGCCACAACTCCAACACCACAGCCACAGCCTGGAAGGAAGCGTGGAAGGAAGACAAGAGTGTGATGGCCTGGGTTCAGTCTGGTCTGGCAAAAGACGCAGGCTGTTGTAAGACCACAGCCTTGGTACATATATGTCATCTGCTGCTGCTCCTGATTTCTTGTAGTCCTGGACCGGATTGTGCTCCCAATTAAATGGACTCCTCAGGTTACCAATTTGGCCTGTCAAATAATTGATGTCTGCCCTGGGGTACAAAGGCTTCACCAATTTAAACAGTTTCTCCAGCGTTGCCTAACTCTTTATTTTGTTATGACCCCTAATAAATTTCTAATTTTAAAAAAAAAAATCCTTGACTATGTGTTTTACTTCAAAAAGGACAGTTTGTTTGTGAGTAGGCAGGTACATTTAAAAAATACAATGTGAAATTAACAAGGGACACTAACACCAACCAACCTCTTTGAGGTTCAAAAATACAAGATAATAATGGCGTTGTGGTAACTTGACACACAAAACGACAAAAAATATTATGGAGATCATTAGAAAAAAAAATAATTCAGAAGATCTTGCTAAAAAAAAAGTAGACCACCATAAAAAAAATAAACATTATTCAGGAGATCTGGCAAAAAATAAAATAAAAGATTATTCAGGAGATCACGAGAAATAATACATAGTTTGTCAGAACTCTGTGTGAATATCAGCAGCAAAACAATTTCATTATTCTAGCATATTAAAGAAGAGAATGCGCTGCATTAAAAGATTAAAAACTTTGCAGCGTGATGAATGTGCTATCTCCATTACGAACGCTAGTTTTACCAGACTGAGCGCTTCTGTCTCATACTTGATTCAGAGCATGCGTGGAATTTTGTGCGTCGGAGTGTACACACACTCGGAATTTCTGACATGTTTTTTGTCAGAAAATTTGAGAACCAGCTCTCAAACAGTTGTTGTCGGAAATTCCAACAGAAAATATCCGATGGAGCATACATACGGTCGGAATTTCCGACAACAAGCTCATATCGAACCTTTGTTGTTGGAAATTCCGATCATCTGTACACGGCATTATGGTGTAATACTCTGGGAGGAAACAGGATTTTTTTTTCTTTTTTACACTATGATTGCTTTTAAAGCAAGCTGGCTGTAAAAGCAATCATTTCTCACCCTCTATGGCTGAATGTCTGTGGACATTGAGAAATTGTTATAGCTGTGATTGACCACCGCTATCACATGGTACAGGGCTGCTGTGAAGGCCGATCACAGAGATCACGCAGTAGTAAACAATGATACCAGGAAATTACATATTGTTTAACATTGTCCATGTGATTTCTGATTGGCTACAGCGATTACAGGGTACTAGGGCACCCACAGCAGTTCAGTACAACAATCAGTGTTCTGCAGTGTCTGGTGGACACATCATGCACAGGTCATGCCGTTGCGCACTCCCATGGACTCCCACATTGGTGCTCTTCTTGTCTGCTAGTTTCCCATGAAGACATTGATTGCTCTCTGCATTGTCCATTTGGGGAAAAAACAAGCAATTTCTACAAAATTGAGGTGATTGTAAAGTCATACAGTGTTAACAAATAAAACATTTTGTCAACCGGGGCACAGACTCAGTTCAGCAACACCCCACCCAAGAAAAGAAGGCTACACAACCACTGCATGGGTGAAGTTTGACTGAGGTGATATCATAATTTCACTTCCATAGCAGATTAGGAGGAGCACCAACAGGAAAGAAGAATTGAGCCAAGAAGCAGGTCTTTAATTAGGCCTGCTTCTGTGAACTCTGCTTCCTTCCCAGTGGCATCCCTTCTAATCTTCTGCAGAGGTAAGAGGTGAGGCTTTAAACACTATAGGGTTCTAAAAGATCTGGGACACCTTTGGGTGCCCAAAGGAGAACAGGAATGCATGTGTAGCATGCTGAGGTGAGCACTTTTTTTTGTGTGGGTTCTTTGTCTGTTTTTGTATTTATTTTTACTGTGGCTTTTCCCCCCCTTACCTCTTTCTTTGTATAGTTAATTTGCATCATCATTTGTTAGTCTGCTCCCGGCTGTCCACCTTTCAGCTAATCACAGCTTTTTTCAAACATTGGTAGTATACATACCAGTTCTAATTTCATCTATACTGGGCATTTTTATTCAAGTAAGCCAGTGCTATACCTTTGTTGCATTTTCAATATATAATATTTTAAATAGTCTCTTGTGTTAAATATCAATATATACTATTTTTATATGCAGTCTTTTGAGGTTGAACCAGGATTCCTTTCAGCCTTGTTTTGGTGACCCCAGTGGCTCCGCTGGTCTGGGTTCGGTGGTCCTCTTCACCCATCTGGGCTACCAGGGAGGTGGCAATATATATTCTTATGTGATATTATTCTCTGCAACTCTTTTCATTTTCAAAGGCATTCCAATACAGCTTGGTCAGTAACAGTCAAAGGCTCAGCAATGGCATGCAATGCTAAGCTGCTGCTGCAAGCAAAGCCAACAGAATATTAGCATGCATTAAAAAGGAGATTTACTTCAGAGATAAAACAATAATTCTTCCACTCTACAAGACTCTGGTCCGGCCGCACCTGGAGTATGCCATCCAGTTCTGGGCACTCAGGAAGGATGTGCTGGAACTGGAGAGAGTCCAGAGAAGGGTAAGAAAGCTAATTAGGGGACTGGAGGGTCTCAGGCACGGGGAAAGACTGCAAGCACTGAACTTATTCTCTCTGGAAATGAAACGCTTGAGAAGATATGATTTCAATGTACAAATACTGTACCGGTGACCCCACAATAGGGGTAAACCTCTTCCGCGAAAGGGAATTTAAAAAGACGCGCCATTCACTAAAATTAGAAGAGAAGCGGTTTAACCTTTAACTGCATGGAGGGTTATTTACTGTAAGAGTGGTAAGGATGTGAAATTCTCTTCCACAGACAGTGATTTCAGCAGAGAGCATAGATAATTTCAAAAAACTATTAGATAGACACCTGAACGATCATAACATACAGGAATATGCACTGTAATACTGACATAAAAGTGCACATACACAGGTTGGACTTGATGGACTTGTGTCTATTTTCAACCTCACCAACTATGTAACTATGTCACTATGTCAATCCTGCATCATATGGATTTTTGAATGTATGTAAATATATGAAACATATTGTTGTCTTTATATTGTGGAATAATCTTGTAACTGATATATGAGCATCCCTGAAGAAGAATTCAAAACCCTATTATCATGGACCCCATCCTCAAGAGGAGTATATCCACTGTATATGCTCCCTTTGTCTGGCACCAGCATGATCCAAGGTCCCTTAGCCCACCCAGTCACTTGAATCAGTGTAGGGGGGTAACAAACATAAGACTCTTTATTCAAACACAGGTACAAAGAGATATACACTCAGAGGACAATCCCCCCTTCTTTGCATAATGACACAGGGTGGGGTAAACTTTACCTCCTCCAGTTGCAAGAGACACACAGGTGTATTCAACTTTCAAACAGTAGACAGTCTTAGCAGCAGGGAGGGCTGTTGGAGGAATGCCCCCCTCATTTACCTAATGACACAGGGTGGGGTAAACTACATTCAGTAACAAGAGACACACAGACAGCCTTTAGGAGTGGCTGCAGGAGAACCCCCCAGCAGCTAATCCACATATACATCCCATAATAGGTTGCTCCAAAGGCAGGCAGAACCATCTCAATCCACATCTCAAATGATCTAGTAAAAAGTATACAACAGTCCATGAGACCAAGCTCATACAATATTCCAGCAGTTGGAAAGGTGAAATCATTTATCTTTATATATTTCTTGGGTGATGTCGTTCGGAAATATTACTGTTCTAAGTGAAAGAGCCCCTTCATTCTTTCAAAATCAAACAACAGATATAGAATCCAGGATAACAGGGGTAAAAGGAAATGCTGAGTCCGGTGTGGTTGTATGGTGAGTCAGGTTTGGCAGACCCAACTGGGTTTCTCAGTCACCCTGTGCCCCTAATAGACACAGGGTCACTTACACATAGGAGGGGTCGGGGGAGCTGGACAAGGAGTTTCCAAAGCTCTCCAAGGTAAGCTGAATTCCACAAGCCCCCCTGCCCAAAGTGACTCCTGTCACACATCTCCCCTTTTGGCAGAAGACTAACACAGAAGGAGACCCCAAATGGGTTAACTTTGAAGTTAGTCCATAGTTCCAGTCCCCCAATGCCTGTACCCACACAGTACCCCAAATTGTCCCAAACAGAGCTCTACTCACCCAGCCAACCTCTGCCTCTCTTGTAGAACATACCTGCTGCTGGGGAAAAGTGTGGACTGGTCCTTCCCCCTGGAGTCCTTTCAGCTGCTGGAGAGAAGACAGGGTGGCTGAGCTCACTCCGATGTGCTGTTGAGGATCTGGGCCAACTGCCCAGCATCCCTTGGGTATACAGGTGGAGACTGAGGTACCATCCACTTTTACTAGATGAAAATCCCCCAGTGCTTGCAAAGCATGGCTGACATCCTCCTGTCTCAGTACCGGACCATTTTCTGGGGTTGTGTCAGTGGAGACCAAAATCCCATCCACCAAATTCCATCTTCTGTTAGTTGAGGGCAGAGGCCAGTAGTACTCTACCCTTTTGCCAGCCCTTCTGCTGAGTTGCTGTCAGTGGAGACTCCAGTCCCATCCTCTGACACCCACTTAAGCTGCAGTCCCAGACTGTGGATCTGCCACTGGGAAAGGACCATCACCTTCTCACCCTGGGCCTCTGGAACTGTCGCTGGTGTGGGGAAGAGGTCTTGGACCCTCTGTCCGGTTGTCAGCACTTCAGCTGTAGATGTTTCTTGTAACTCTACAGATACTGCTGGCAGGAAATCCCATGTCTCTGTCAGAGTTGTGGGAGAAAGGCCAACTGCCTATTCTCTCAGGAAGGACAAAGCCGCTGTTGGTGCTGGGAAGAGCTCAGTGATGTTTGGCCCTGATGCCAGCTTTTCTGCTGGAGGCTCACCAGGTTGTTCTTCCTCAGCAGAAAAGTCTATTAAATCCCTAGTCTCTGGAACTGGTGTCTGGGTATAGAGGTTCACCGCCTTCTGTCAGTAGAGCAAAGATGTTACTGGTGCTAGGCATAGGCTAGCAGAGCTCTGCCCTGTTGTCTGCACTTCAGGTTTGGGGATGGCAATCTCCAGAGTTTCAGCTGCCAATTCTGGGGCATGCTGCTAATTGTGTTCTAACAGTTTCCTGCATGCCCTTTCCAGATGCTGTTCTTTCCTTAGCAAATAGTCCAGATAAGGTTTAAGCTCTGAGACCCCTGCAAGACTGAGCATAGCCTCTCTGTATTCTCGCAGGTCCTCAAGGGTAGGTTCCCCTTCATCACCAAACACAAAACCATCTGTAAGGCTTTCCCACAGCAATCCATAGCCGCCAAAGTCATATCCCTTCGGAGAGCATTCTGTTGTCTCCCCTAAATATTTCTGCTCTGCATGCCATTACAGAGCCCAAAATCAATTGTCCAGCTCTATCTCCTGCTGGACCAGCCTGTCCAACTTGGACACCCATTGCTCCTGGGGCCGCTCCCCCAGGAATAACATCGACAACTCCGTTAGTCACTGGCCCATTGCACTGGGGTTGGAAAGCACTTGCCCTGATGTTTACCAGCGACCTGGAGGGCTCCAAGCCAGATCTGTACCTGTGACAGACCTAGCCGGGACAGAGGCTGTTGGAGAGGTCTGAATGCAAGCCTGTTGCCTTTTAATTATGGGCTCTAGCATTTGGGGGAATGGTGCTCTCTGTGAGCTGTATGCCTGGGGACCCTGGAGTTGGTGTTACTTTGGATTCAGCTCCATGTCCCCCCAAAACACACAGACTCTGGGAACCCTTTATATGCCATATTAGAATGATAAGACTGAATTATACTGTTGGGACACATCCTGTGAGGAGATGCTGGTGTCATCAACTCCAACTGTGTTTATGTTAATTGAATGAGCTGATCACATTGTCCTCTATACAATGTAGGAGACGGACGACTCCTATTGGAGCTGCTGCTAGTGTGAGAAGGTGTCCTGTGATAATTAACTCAGTCTGGGCAAAAGGTCATGTCTCAATCACCTAGGCTGTATAAAGGATTAGTAAATTAGCTCATGTTAATTAGGTTAATTAGGTTACGTTTGTATTGCTAGAGTAATATTTTCTCCTGTATATAAGACTGTATTCTGGTTCTGAATAAAGTGAGTTCATGTTAGCAACAAGCAAGTGTCGCCTTGTTTTGTGCTCAGAGAGGTTGGAATATCTGATATCTGTATACAGACTGGGAGGAAGTGGTATATGACGGAAGCACTCAAGCGGAGTGTGGGACATTCCGTGACAGTACCCAAATTCGCTGCCTGATCTCCAGGTACTGATCCACAGACACAGTCCTGGGGATTGCTGAAAGGGCGCTCCACGGCAGCCCTTGCAACTCTGATACCAGATGCATATGTCTGCTGGGTTGACCGAAGTCTGTTATCCCGATCTTGGATCCCGGTGGTGGTTTGGACATGTACACAGCTAGGAAGCACAATTCCACCGCTGCCACCAAATGTCATGGACCCCGTACTCGAGAGGAGTATATCCACTGAATATGCTCCCTTTGTCCGGCACCAGCATGATCCAAGGTCCCTTAGCCCACCCAGTTACTTGTTGAAGCATCAGTGTAGGGTGGTAACAAACATAAGATTCTTTATTCAAACACAGGTACAAAGAGATATACACTCAGAGTACAATCCCCCCTTCTTTGCATAATGACACAGGGTGGGGTAAACTTTACCTCCTCCAGCAACAAGAGACACACAGGTGTATTCAACTTTCCAACAGTAGACAGTCTTAGCAGCAGGGAGGGCTGTTGGAGAAATTCCCCCCTCTTTTACCTAATGACACAGGGCGGGGTAAACTACATTCAGTAATGAGAGACACACAGACAACCTTTAGGAGTGGCTGCAGGAGAACCCCCCCCTAGCAGCTTTTCCACATATACATCCCATAATAGGTTGCTCCCAAGGCAGCCAGAAACAATAGAACAATGGGATACAGCCACACCTCAAACGATCTAGTAAAAAGTATAAAACAGTCCATGAGACCATGCTCATACAATATTCCAGCAGTTGAAAAGGTGAAATAAATTTATCTTTATATATTTCTTGAGGGATATTGTTCAGAAATGTTACTGTCCCAAGTGAAAGAGACCCTTCACTCTTTCAACACAAACCACAGATATAGAAGGGGTAAAAGGAAATGCTGAATCCGGTGTGGTTGTATGCTGAGTCGGGTTAGGCAGACCCGACTGGGGTTCTCTGTCACCCTGTGCCCCTAATGGACACAGGGTTACTTACACATAGGAGGGCCTGAGGGAGCTGGACAAGGAGTTTCAAGAGCTCTCCAAGGTAAGCAGGGTTCAACAAGCCCCCCGCCCAAAATGACTCCCATCACATCTATTTTCTAAATGCTTCGGGTGTCTCATCCATTTGCTTGTTTTGGTCAAGGCTTTGGCAACCATCACCACTATGTTGCCTATGCACTACTTATAAGCCGGTAACCTTTTATGATTCTATTTTACCTTTTTGATATGTAATAAAGCTATATCTTTTATACAGTTTGTGTTTTGAGCTTTGATTGTCATGCTTACAATAGTCTCCTTTAAGTGGAGGGTATTCTTGTTCCTATTTAAGTTTGGGATGATCGCACTCCCACAGTTTTCTACCATATACCTTTTTGGAAAGTAGACCATCCAAGGTATTTAGCAAGAGGCATAGTGAGTTTTTTGAAGTTGTATTTTTTTCCCACAATTCTTTGGAAAATTAGGAAATTAAATTCAATTTGCTTTTTTCCCACAAAAATGTCATATTAAGTTATTTCTCACACACAGCATAGGCCAGCAACTACACCCCAAAATACATTCTGCTACTTGTCCTGAGTATGGCGATAAGTGCACTTAAGTGCATAAGAGCACATAAGTGAGACTTTTTCACAGCCTGGCCACATAGAGAGGAGCAACATCCAAGGAGCACCTTCAGGCATTATCCACTTTGAGACCAGGCCTTCTTCTGACACTTTTTGTTTACAAGTAAAAAGCTATATTTTTGATAGAAAATTACTTAGAACCCCTAAGCACTACATATTTTTGTAGTAGAGGCCCTAGAGAATAAAATGGTGGGTTTTGCAAATTTTTATGTCACACGGTATACGGTATTTGCACAGCTGTTTTTGCGAACGCAATTGTACACACTAACACATAAATACCCTTTAATGACATTCAATGCACACAAAGACAATATAATACCCACATTTTTGGTTAAATATAAAATATGGTGTTGCGCTGGGTAAATAGTTACCAAACCTGTCACGCTTTAATATTGCGCACACTTGTAAAATGGCGCCAAACTTTGGTATTTAAAAATCTCCATAGGCAACACTTTATAAGCTTTTATTGTTTACCAGTTTAGAGTTACACAGGAGGTCTGGTGCTAGAATTATTGCTTTCACTCTGACATTCCCACTGATACCTCACATGTGTGGTGTGATCGCCATTTATGTATGCATACAGAACCAACGTGTGCATTCAATTTTGCACGCAAGAACAGGGGGACAGGGGCTCTTTACATTTTTTATTTGTTTATTAGTGGGACACTGGTACATTGACAGATGTTCTTGTGCACTTGTACACTGACAGATGTTTTTGTTCACTTGTATACTATGACAGATGTTGATTGTCCACTGGCGGACATTGACAATGATGTTGCAATGGAACACTATTGCAGATGTTTTGGTGCAATGGTACACTGGTACAGATGTTGATGGGACACTGGTACACTGTCACAGATGTTTTGTGCACTGGTACACTGGTACAGACGTTCATAGGGCACTGGTGCAGATGTTCATGGGACACTTGGACAGGGACAGTGATGCTTGGTGTACTGTGTGGGGATAGCTGCTCTTCAGTGAGGAGAGCCGACACAGAAACACGTGTCTCTGTTTTAACTGTTTGTTGGCTGTGATTGGACACAGCCATCACGTGATTGGGAGGGACAATCACAGCGACCATGTCCCAATCTGTTATGTGATATGTCCGAAGTGCACAGCCATCACAGAATTGCGCTGCTGTGTGGCCTCGGGGATTGCGTGCGGGCACCCATTCTGTGTGACGTACAGGTACGTCCACTCAGAATGGGGAAGCTCCCACCCGGCCGTTTATGTACATTGGCTGGGTGGAAGGCAGTTAAATTGGTAGGATGAGAAGGAAATACATTTGTTTAGCATGATAAATTAGACTACCCCTGGGTTATAGGTATGACAACAGCTGCTACCTCTTCACTAGCAAGGACAAGGCTTTAAAGAAACATATCTAATGTAGGAGTTTTACTAAAACTGGAGCACTTAGAATCTTGTGCAGCTGTGCATGGTAGTCAATCAGCTTCAAACTTTAGCTTGTTGAATTTGGCTTTGACTGTGCAGAACTGCACCAGATTTTGCCCTCAGTTTTAGTAAATCCTACCCCATTGTGTTGCTGTATGATCTAGAATAGTTTTTTTAATGAGAATAAGTCCAAAATCTGCAAGTTAATGTACTGCCTACACTATCAGACGAGAAGAAAATCAATATAAATGTTTTGCTTGCTTAAATGATACAGTTTTTGTAGCATTTGTATAAACTTTTTTAGGAAAATTAATCTTTATCCATTCTAAAATGTGATGACTACTTTTTCATACTTAGATTATTTATGATTATATTGAAACACTTAAAGTGAAATAATCTATGTTAGATGACGAGTATTCATATTTCTTTGGTCATACTTTAGTATATAGTTGAAAACTAAAACCTATTGTTTGTTATGTGTTACAGCATGTTCTAATTATTTTCACAAACATATAATACCTCAAAGTCTTTTTATAAAAATAAAATGTGCTTTTTATGTGTGTGTTTTTTTTTTTTTTTAAGAGATTTACACATAAGCATTTACCTGCCTAATACTACTGTATATGTGCACAGAATATCTATGGAAAACTATACATTCTATTAAGGAAGTCCAAATTGCTCAATGTTATCAGCTTCAAAATGCCTTATAGATATCAGGAATTTGATAGGCCTTAGAATCAGGTCTGTTCTTGAAAGATTGGTGGTCTGTAGATAAATCCAATAGAAGGTAATCTGATCATCTCCCATCTAGTTTTCATGCTGTGATGTCCTAAGAATTCTCCCTCTTAATTTTAGCCTGTGACTGTGTGATAAGACACTAGAAATTTAGTCATCAGAGCTGCTGCAAAGAAGATCGGTAAGGGGATTATGCTGTTCTATAACCCTCATATTAGACACGGATGGGGCAGTCACTACTGTGCTGTTAATTCCTCCCAAACTCTTCAAAACTATATTGATGGTTTTGCTTCAGCTTGATGAAAAACCTTAGAAGATTATTCCAGGAGATGGCTTCACCATCATAACTCAGTTTTTGATGATTACTACCTCACAGAAATTAGTGCTGACATTTTAACCCAATCCCCCTTTCAATATAAAGGTACATTTGTTAACTCAGAATGCTTAACGGCTGAGTAGAATGTCTTCTGTTTTAAAGTATTTGTTTGTTTAGGTTAGGTATTAACTATGTTTAATTGTAATTTAGTTGTAGTTTATATGTGAGGAATTGCATGTTTTCTTTCCCATGCCTAATTGTGTTCCAGTGTGATCGATAGAAGCACATTTTTTTAAACATGTTTGTTTTTTTAGTAGTTACCCATGATTCCTTGATTCAGTGTCTTTTTCATTTCTTTATGTAGTCAGCTCACATTCACTGTTTTGAATAACATATTTCATGAATTTAAATTGAAATCATGCTTACTTTGAAACCTACAGATATTCCACATACGCAGGGAATTTAGGCAGTACAAACTAAGCATACAGTATAAGAGAAAATACATACAAAAAACAATGGTAAATGGTAAATACAAGCAGGAAAAACAATATGCAAACCTCCACTTTTATAAATAAAAGAACAAATTCCACCTTCTAATCTCTATTATTAGCAAGTGAGGCTGGGCATCACATTCTTTTTAAATAATTTAATCTTGAATTTTTTTTTATATGTGTTGTAAATGTCAACACATATTGTTCCTTTATAAATCTTTTGTATATAATCCAAAAAACAACTGATCATTATGTCACACATTTTAGCAAATGTTAACCACTTCAGCCCCGGAAGGTTTTACCCCCTTCCTGACCAGGCCATTTTTTGCAATACGGCACAGCGTTGCTTTAACTGAACTGTACCCAAATAAAATTGATGTCCTTTTTTCCCACAAATACAACTTTCTTTTGGTGGTATTTCATCACCTTTGTGGTGACCAATAATTTTGAAAAAAAATAAATAAATAATAATTTCTGCTATAAAACACATCCAATAAAAAAAAAATAAATAAAACTCAAATTAAATTTCTTCGTAAATTTAGGCCAATTTGTATTCTGCTACATGTTTTTGGTAAAAAAAAAATCAAAAAAGGGTATATTGATTGGTTTGCGCAAAAGTTATAGCATCTACAAACTTTGAGATAGATTTATGGACTTTTTTTAAAATTGTTTTTACTAGTAATGGCGGAAATCAGTGATTTTTAGCGGGACTGCAACATTGAGGCGGACAAATCTGACACTAATTGACACTTTTTGGGGACCAGTGACATTAATACAGTGATCAGCACTAAAAAAAAGCACTGTCACTGTATACATGACACTGGCAGGGAAGGGGTTAACATCAGGGGCGATCAAAGGGCTAAGTGTGCTCCTAGGGAACGCTTTCTAGCTGTGTGGGGGATGGACTGACTTGAGTAAGAGAGAGATCGATTTTCCTGATTAGCAGGAACACAAGATCTCTCTCTTCCTCTCTGACAGAATGGCAGTCGGCCTTGTTAACATAGGCAGGCCGCCATTTTGCCTCTCCTGTTACTGATCAACACTCATGTCCAATCACAGTGGTAGCGGGGCTCCGGTGGCACATGCCCCAGAGCCAATCTGAGGAATCACGTACAGGTACGTGACTTTGCACTTAAGGGACGCCCTGCCGCAGTACATGTAGTAAGTGGTTCAAAAATAGTCTTTACTCAAATGGCTTATAGCTAAAAAAAAAAAAAAAAAAACAAGAATGTTAAAACTAATATGCAAGAGATGATTACACCAATTTGGCCCACTTTATACTTTTGTAGTGTGTAGTGTGTAGTGGGGAAGAGACCCATGTCTTTAACATTGGGAGAAGGTGCTTTCCCGGGGGGGGGGAGTCCTGTTGAAGGCATCTGGCCTCGTTTGTTTAGCAGGATAGGTGCATTATCAACCCCCCCACACACACACACACACACACTCACACTTTCCTAGCCAGTCAGAATGAATGCTTTGATTAGGGTCCAGTATGTATTTTGGAGGGACTGTACATGACATTTCACTACTAGCTTTTTCCCCCTCTTAAAATCTTTACTGGATCCATGTGGATTTTGGGGAAATGCCAATATCGTTTTTTGCCATTCTTGCTGTAAAATGTTTTCAAGGAAATAAATAACACCTTTAAATTGCAAGTAAATGGCATTTAACTGCATTTTTAAAATTTAAAATGGCATGGATCCCCCAAAAGTCTTTCAAAATACTTATCAGGCTAATAAGGGTATGGTAGGTATTTTGAGGTGTTCCATGCTGTCTTAACAAAGAAAAACAAGTTGGCAGTGTACAATCATTTAATTGCATTTAAACAGCATTTTTTACCTCTTTAAATATTAGTGTTATTTTAGAAGGCTGTATACATCTTACAAATGCACCACTTTACAGGTATATGACAACACCCTGGCAGGTTATTTAAAGGTACCTGGACATTTTTAATGTTTTACTTTAAGCATTAATAAAAACCGCTGCCTCTGTTTTAAAAAAAATTCCCTCCCAAAATTAATCCTCAGGCCGGAACAATGACTTCTGATGGTCTGTGTGACATTTGCTCTTGTATTGTCAATTGAATGTGCAATGATTACAAACCTGTGAAAAAGTCACAGTTGTGCTGTACCCTCAACAACCCAATTTAATTTTATAATGTTAAAGTTCGCCTTTATAAAAACATTCCTTATTTTTTTTAATTAACCAATTTTAAAAATACTGTATCTATTTATGTTCATCCCATACCTGTAAGCCTGTCCCAAAAGCTTCTGATAATTTTTGCAGCTTCATCCTGCTCTCTTCTCTAGGACAGACCAGCTGTTAGGACAAGCACCCTCAATCAGTACAGCAGCAAGTGCCATCCTTCTGAGCTCCGCACATGAGCAGTGCCTCTTGTCACCTTAGATTACCCCAGCAAAAGCAACGTTCTCTTTCCCATCTCAGCTGCTGAGCTTACATGCTCAGAGGAGGGTTCAGTGAACATGTCTGGGACTCAGCAGAAGGACAGCGCTCCCTCCTTACTGTTAGAATGTACTCATCCTAACAACTGGTCCCTCCTAGAAAAGTGGGCAGGTCAGGCCTCTGAATAATACCAGAAGTAAATGAGACAGGCTTTACTTAATGCACAAATGACCTACAGGTATGTGAGGAGCAGTGGTGTCGCTAGAGGGTGGCTATTGAGGCTATAGTTCCAAATCTGGGGCCCATAGCCCCGAGTCTCTTGCCGCAGGGGTCCCTGCCTAACCAGCGGGCCAAGGCCTCTCTTCAACTGGGCCGCAGGTGCGGCGGGCAGGCTGCATGAGAGAGCCATGCATGCGGATGACAGAAGCGAGCGGGTGGACGAGCAGAGATGACATCATCTCTCTCCAACCATCCCGCATCACCTCTCTTCCACACTCACTCAGAACTAAATGAACCAGTGCTGCCAGACTGCCACCAATGTAGTGACAATGCACATTTGGTGGCACTGGCTGGCATGGAAAGTGACAATCCACAAATAGTGGCAGGCGATCATCCATATCTGGTGGCAGGTGACATGGCAAGTGACAATCCACATCAGGTGGCAGGTGACAGTGGCAAGTGACAATCCACATCTGGTGGCAGGTGATGTGACAATCTGCAAATGGTGGCAGGTGACGTGGCAAGTGACAATCCACATCAGGTGGCAGTAGACAATGGCAAGTGACAATCCCCATCTGGTGGCAGGTAACGTGGTCAGTGACAATCCACATCTGGTGGCAGGTGATGGTGGCAAGTGACAATCCACATCTGGTGGCAGGTGACAGTGGCAAGTGACAATCCACATCTTGTGGCAGGCGATGGTGGCAAGTGACAATCCCCATATGGTGGCAGGTGAAGTGGTAAGTGATTATCCACATCTGGTGGCATGTGACATGACAAGTGACAATCCACATCTGGTGGCAGGCGACAGTGGCAAGTGACAATCTACATCTGGTGGCAGGTGACAATGGAAAGTGACAATCCACATCTGGTGGCAGGTGACGGTGATAATGTGCACCTGGTGACAGGCGACAGTGGCAAGTGACAAGCTACATCTGGTGGCAGGAGATGTGGCAAGTGACACACTCGGGGCTCCCACTGATTCTGCATTATGGTGAGTTGAACCACTTCATTATATATGTAATAACAGAAATAATGTGCTTCAATCACCCTGACACCAAATGAACCATGGTGCCATGGTGATTGAAGCACCAACACCAGCCATCGCCCGCAAATTGCTTACCACCCGCGTGCTCCCCCCCAGCCTGCAAAAAGGTTGGTGATCACTGCTAAGGGCTCTAGCCCCAGATCTTTTGCAGACCTAGCAGTGTCCCTGGTGAGGAGCATAAATGGATATTTTTAAAATCGAATTTGTTGAAAAATATGGATTCATTGTCATGGACTGTATAGAGCATTTTTAGGAAGGTGAAATAATGCTTTACTGTTATGCCAATAATTTATGCAAACTTTTCTTTACTGTCTGATAAAGTACCTTAGAATACTTACAATTACATTACAGCTTGCTCCCCTTCAAGGCATATCATAAGTCTCTCGCAATGCACATGGTAAATGCAAAAATTGGGGGCGTGGCTTGGAGCTCGAGGGGAATGGAAGCTGTTTAGCTGAGCTCTGCACCTCCGTGACTCAGAAACCCCTTCCAGCATTGATAAAATCAGCGATGGGCAGAAGAGACAGCTTGCTTACAAACCAAAGACAGCACAGATCACAATCCACCCCGGGATCCGACAGCATTGCAGAGAAATTTGAGCCAAAAGCTCAGAGGACAAGGAGACGTGCTGCTTCCAAGATGGCACCGCTGGAGCATGAGGTAACAAACAGTGAGGATTCTATGTCAGCCTCAGAAGATATGGGAAGGGACTCAGAGCACCCTGATCATCCCCTGCGCTTCTCAGAAATGACAAAATTTGCAGCAGACATTAAAAATTCATTTGCCTCAGCTATTACTGACTTAAGAGCAGATTTTATAGCCTTGTCAGACCGCTTATCTCACACTGAAAGAGCCGAGGCTAAGAGAGATAGAGCCGTGGAGAAGCTGACATCCACAGTCTCTTCACATGCCACACACTTAATCCTTATCAACAGGCATTTAGAAGATTTAGATAACAGGGGATGCAGGCAGAACATCAGAGTGAGGGGAATTCCTGAACATATAGAAACTGCACAAATTAAATCAACACTACAAGCAGTTTTTAATGATTTGCTAGATCGCCCTAAGGACACTGATATTGAGTTTGTCCGAGCTCACAGGGCTCTAGCACCTCGTCCCCCAGACACAGCTCCTCCAAGAGACATAATCTGCTGTCTGCAGAACTTCCCATTGAAAGAGGAGATATTAAACAAAGCTAGACGCAATGAAAGGATCCTGTTTGAAGCACATGCTGTCACACTGTTCCAAGATCTATCACACATTACATTGCAAAACAGACGAGCCATGCGTCCCATGATTACTGCATTAAAGGAAAAAGGCATACCATATCGCTGGCGTTTTCCCTTTGCCTTGAATGCCACATTTGCAGGGAAACAACACTACCTAAGAATGCCTAAAGATATACCAACATTTTGTGAGCAGCTACAACTTCCTTTGATTGATTTACCAGAATGGTACAAGGAATTTCGCATCCCACCACAAGGATCATCTCCACCCACAACTCCACAAGCATCACCCTCCAGACCCTCATCATCCAAAAAAGCTAAGGCTGACAAATATACAGGATCCGGATCAAACAGATCATTCTACACCTCCAAGGCATAAAGCTACAGGATAATGTGTGTTTTACACCAGTTACACTCTGTCTGACTCTCCAGTATATACCAGAATATTTGATCTGACATTTGCAGCTCTCTTCTTCACAAAACCAGCAATAATAGGAGTGAGAACTTACTTTGACACCTCATGGCAGTTGTGAACACCCGACTTCATCATATCAATGTTTAATCTCCTGACTCTGGGAGTTTTTCAATAGGATTGTTATAGACGCTTTTGAATCCTTATAAGATCTCTTCAACAAGAGCGACACCTAATGGAAGGATTTGGAATGACACAACAAAAACTCCCTTATAAACAAACATACATATGGCATGTTGCACCTATAACAGATCTAATGCAATTTAAGGTTCATTACCCTGAAGGTTTTTGGTAGAAAATGACTGCCGCCTTTTATTTTTCAGTTTTCATTTTTTCTTTTTTCCTTTGTTGTTATCATAACCATGTTTATGACCATTTGAGCTTAAGGCACGACTAGAAGGAATTGATGATAAAATTGTTTTACCTCCCTTCAACAACTAACACAAACACCTATTAATGAAAAGTGGTAACACATTAAGTGATTCCTTTACAGGTTATGAAGTATGTTCTGCTTTTAACAACAAACTTACAGAACAAAAGTCGAAGTGCATTGGTTTGGGTCCTCAGTTTCTTTCACCCACTGTTCATCCTTTTACCTAGTATTAGACTACATGTTGGTCTGTACACAATACATAAGCATTTAGAGAAAGATATAAATAGAAGACCAACATTAAGACATATTTGACATTTATTGAAAATTGAAATATGTCTGAACAAAAATTTGTGAAAAATGAACTCATTATGGTTCAGGTCAGACATGAGCTGCCGGGGAGGCATTCACCCGATTGACTTCTGACAGATTGTCAATAATTAAGATAGTTCTAGTAGCACGATGACAGATGTGTAGTGATGCCTTTTGTGGCGCACTCTTGGGGGAGACTCGGGCTACCCCTCGGAGAACGGCCATACAATAGAATTATTTATAGAGTTACATAATTAATGTTATTTTATTTACTTTAGATATACAGACACACGCCTGCCTCTATAAGAATTAACCATCTTAGGGGGCATTTGGGGGTCCCGGTGTGGATTTGTTAGAGGAATGGTGCATGGATGTTGCTGTGCACCACTGCTCTCGTTGTTACAAGGTTATATAAATTCATGATAACGCCCAACGGCTGGAAGGGGATCATGACTTATCCCATTTTTATATGCTGTAAGCTGAGTCACGGGAGTCCATACTCACTTTAGTATTTACAACAGGTTAGCTGATCAGGTTTTAAGATTTAGTTACCTCCTGATCCCTTATAGTAACTACCTCCCACTGCTCCCACCAGTGGATGTGCGTTGGCATCTACCAATGCACATCCACTACACTTTTCTCCCTAGGCTAACACCTGGAGACGTGTTTACTACCTCTTATTACTTGTGACACTCATCTAGAGAGTTACTAAACTTCATTTTCCTTTCTTTCATTTTTTTCCTTTTTTTTTTTTCTCTTTTTCTTTCTATTTTTATTTATAATATTTGATCCGACATCGGAATATCCACGGTTGTTTCACAAACAAATAGGCAATAACCTATAATATATCAAAATGTCATATACAATGATCAATAATCATTCTTTTGTAATATCTCACAACGTCAGGGGCTTGAACATACCAGAAAAAAGAATATTGTTACTTCGAGAACTACATAAAGCTAAACCAGCGGTGGTGTTTCTCCAGGAGACTCATTTCAAGACAGGTAACATCCCCAAACTACACGACAAACAATACACACAAGTGTTCCAAGCAACCAATTCCATATCCAAATCCAAAGGAGTTTCCATTCTATTACACAAGAATTCAGAGATTGTTATCTCACAACAACTGACAGACACAGAAGGAAGATATATCTTCCTCAAAGGAAATTGGGCAGGGACTCCAATTACGTTGGCCAACGTGTACTTTCCTAACTCTGCGCAAATCACATTTTGCCAACGAGTAATTAACTAAAAAGCTTCGCGACAGGCTGTATTGTATTTGGAGGGGACTTCAACCTAGCACTGAATCCCCTACAGGACACTTCAGATGGCAAATCTAGTGTGCCATATAAAAAATTAAGAAAAATCAAAGCACTCCTTGCCTCTCTCACATTAATAGACTCGTGGCGTACATGTAATCCAACAGGGAAGGATTTTACATATTTTTCAACATTACATAACAAATTTACACGTATTGATTATATTTTTATCTCACAAAGAGACTTACCCCTCCTAAAATCAGCTAAGATTGGAATAAAGACCTTCTCGGACCACGCACCCATATCGATGACTACATAAAAAGGCTAGAAGGCCAAGAACTACAAATTGGAGGTTAAATCCTTCTCTGCTTACTGATATGGCAGACACAAACAAAATATCAGAAACGATTAAATATTACTTTAAAGAAAACGAGTCAGAAGACATAATACCTATGAACATATGGGAAGCTCACAAATGCGTGGTCCGAGGGGAATTTATCAGGTTGGGGGCTGCAAAAAAGAGAGAAGCAGAAAAGGAACTCATGGCTTTAACACAGGCCATAAGAGATATGGAAACCAAACATAAACAATCTTTAGCAATTGAAGCAGCCACAACTCTACTTGAATTAAGGGAAAAACTACAGTCCATCCTGAACCTCAAAGCCCAAAGGATCTTTTTTTCGCGAAAGGGGTTCTTTTATGAACACGGAGACAAATCAGGTAAATTTTTAGCAAAAGCATTGAAGGAAACCCTATTATCTACAAACATATTGGCCATTAAGACCAAACAAAATCAAATTACTAATGATACTCAAAAGATTGCCCAAAGATTCCAAGAATACTATACAGACCTATACAACTTACCTTCTACACATAAACCCAAAGACCTTATAGGATCAAGAAAAGAAATAATTCACAAATTTCTTACAGACAGTGGCCTCCCCATTCTGAAAGACATAGACACACAAACATTAGAAGAACCGATAACGGAACAGGAAATGATTGAAGCCATTAAATCCCTCAAATCGGGGAAAAGCCCCGGACCAGACGGCCTCACAGCCCATTATTACAAGACCTTCTCCGACATTTTGATACCACATCTTCTCAAAACATTGAACTCCCTAAAAAACCCACATGACATCTCTGAAGACTTTCTGAGAGCACATGTAACAGTATTGCCCAAACTAAATAAAGATCCAACAGACTGTGCCAATTACAGACCAATATCTCTACTTAACCTTGATCTAAAAATTCATACGAAAATATTAGCAAACCGATTAAGACCATTACTGAATCAATTAATAGGACCTGAACAAGTGGGATTCATGCCTGGCAGAGAGGCCAAAGATAATGTAATCAAATCCATGAATCTCATACATAAAATACACATAGATAAACACGAAGGCATGTTATTATCAACCGATGCGGAGAAGGCCTTCGACTGAGTGTCGTGGGACTTCTTATTTGCCGTATGTTCCCATATGTTAGCTTGGATAAAGGCCTTATATTACAACCCGACAGCCCAAATTAAAATAAATGGAACATTATCTGACAAAGTAAGAATTCAAAATGGGACAAGACAGGGATGTCCATTATCACCCCTACTATTTATTCTCACCCTGGAACCACTAATTCGCATTATAAATAAAATACCTGACATTCATGGTTTCAATGTCAAAAACAAAATATGTAATGTATTTTCCCAATATAGCTATATATCAAACTTCAAAATAAATTACAACAAATCTGAAGCGCTGAACCTAACACTTAGGGAGGCTACATTAAATAACACAAAAAACAACTGCAAATTTAAATGGAAAACAACATCCCTCACCTACCTGTGAATACAATTAACCCCAAAGTTGGATTCCATGTATAAAGCCAATTTTCAACCACTTTTAAAAAATATCACCAAAGATTTAGAAAAATGGATAATAAAGTACTTCTCGTGGTTTGGTAGAGCAGCTATAATTAAAATGACAGTTTTACCCAGAATACTATACTTCTTCCAAACAGTACCCATATTACTACCTTCAAGCTTCTTTAAATCCCTACACTCCCTGCTAAGAAAATTCCTTTGGAACTCCAAAAAACCTTGACTCAGTCTAAATTTACTTACTATGAACAAACAAAATGGAGGCATGGGTTTTCCTAATTTTAAAAATTATTACCTAGCTACACAATTAACTAGAATCATAGATTGGACATGCCACAAAAAGAATAAAGATTGGGTGGGACTGGAAAATAACATGGGACCTATTCCGATATCATATGCTCCATGGATTCCTTGGAACCTGTGTCCGAAACAATTAAAACAACATCCTCTCATAGGGGCAACATTAAAAACCCTAAAAGCAATTAATCAGAGACATTTACTTACCTCCTCACTAGGGCCACTAACTCCACTGACAACAAACCCTGACTTCCCCTCAGGAATGGATGGTTCCATCCAATCACTTTACAACAGAAACACTCCACTTCTTGTCGCACATTGTTTAAAGAACAACAAAATCAAGTCTCAAGCAGATCTACAAAAAGAAATAGGACAAACACCACTACATTTCAAGGAATACCAACAAATACATGACTTCATCATGAACACTCAGAGACAAAAACATTTCCTTAGACCCTTAACACCCTTCGAAACTATATGTTTTTTGGCTAGTACGACCACTAAGAACATTTCATTAACATATACTTGGTTGTAGTCCAGCGATTTACAGGAATCTAACAGACACAAAACTTTCTGGGAATCAACCCTGAACAAACCCATTACAAAAGACCAATGGCTACAAGCATGTGTGTTTGCACACAAGTGTGCAATCAGTGTGAGATTACAGGAAACTTCATTCAAAATCCTTACAAATTGGTATATTACACCAAATAAATTACACAAATGGTTTCCGACAATACCTGGACATTGCTGGCGCTGATGGTGGGAATGTGATTTGATTAAACCCTTTTGGAACCAAGTAATCAAGATCATAAAACACATCACAAAAACGAAAATTCATTTAGACGCTGCTTGCTGTCTTATAGATATTACCAATTGCACCCTAAAAAAATACAAAAACTCCCTGACCAGATTCTTAATCACAGCAGCAAAAACAGTAATACCAAGGCACTGGAGAAACACCGCCGCACCTACAATTAAAGAATGGTTGGAAGAGATACATCTGCTCAAAGTTATGGAGGAGATCAGGGCAACAGCACAAGGGAATACAGAAAATTTTAATAAAATATGGCAACCGTGGATCATCTTTAAATTTTCTGATTCTTATAACACTTTCACATAGGGATATACCTCTTAACATAAAGAAATGTGAATAATTACATCTCTCTTATATTTTATTTACTCTTCTTTCCCTCTCTTTACTTTTCATTTCTGTTACTATATATATTTAGAAGGGTATTTTTATAGACCCTTGAATTTATTTTTCTCTTGAATTAAATAATAGATTTTGATACATAAATTCAGAGTATTTCAAATAAACAATTGATGTAAAGATAGACTGATTACAAAGCCATCTTGTTGGTTTCCCTAGTAAAATACTCTATCATTAAATTCAATTATATACAGTTATATTTTTATATGATACTCATGTACAAATGTTAGTATGATTGTACAAATGCTATATTTTAACATCAATAAAAGCTTATTGTAAATGCAAAAATTGTGCATACCTATGGACTGGGGCTCCCCCCACGTACTATCTCTCACAGAATGGGTTGCACACATTAACAAAATTGAGATGGAGGAACTAGTACAAATAGCAAAGGAATCCTCCTCTAAGTATACAATAATAATTGGATAATGGGTGATGTTCCCCTACCGCACATATCAACAGATAAGACTAATACCGTGTACACACGGGCGGACTTTTCGAGCACACTGGTCCGACGGAACGAATCCGTCGGACAATCCAACCATGTGTGGGCTTCATCGGACCTGCAGTGGACTTTTTCGGTCGAAAATCAGACGGACTTTAGATTCAAAACATGTTTCAAATCTTTCCGATGGATTCGAGTCCGGTCTAAAAACCCGTTCGTCTGTATGCTAGTCCGATAGACGAAAATCGACGCTAGGGCAGCTATTGGCTACTGGCTATGAACTTCTTTATTTTAGTCCGGTCGTACGTCATCATGTACAAATCCGTTGGACTTTGGTGTGATCATGTGTAGGCAAGTCCATTCATTCGAAAATCCATCGGAAGTCCATCAAAAGTCCGTCGAAAGTCCATCGGAAAGACCGTCGGACCTTTCATGCCGAAAAGTCTGCCCGTGTGTACACGGCATTATACTTGACTGACACCCTCTCCTTTCGAGCCCTCACTTCTCAACCACTTGATTAAGCTTCTCTCTCTTAAACAGCTCTCTTCTTCTATTCCTGTTCCCTATGATACAATTCAACTGGCTGATACACCTTGAAAATAGGGGAAAGGAAGCTAAAGGACCACATCAATGGAAGGCCCTCTATTCTTTACCTTTTCCTTCTTTCCCCCAGCTTACATACCTTTGATGAAACTGGCTAAAAGACTGCTTAATGATTCTTACTATGAATGGTCTAAGGTTATCAGTGGTGTACTCCAATGTTCAGTGCTGGGAATCTTACTTTTTAATAACTTTATAAATGATAATGTTTGCTATGTTTGCTATTGTTATGTTTTGACTACATTTGTTCTATTTACTTTAATTATTATTAAACAAGTGTGATTTAACTGTACTTCTTTCTCAGTCAGATTCATGGTTTCTGACAGTAGGCGAAGGCCATGAATTCAGAAGATGCAGTCAAGCCACTTGTTGGTAATATTTTTTCCAGATTGGATGAGCAGGTTCACCGCATGGATCAGTTTGCCATGGCGTTACAAATGCACCTGAGTCGCATGGCTCACCTGCAATCTCCAACTGTGGCTGCCCCGGTACAACCTGTGTTGCAGGCCATCCCTGCTGCTGTTCCAGTCTCTGTGCAGGCACCTGCCTCGAGTATTACCTCTATAAGAGGTATGTCTGGTTCCACTCCACTTCTCCAGCGATTTGGGGGCTATCCAGTCCAATGCAGAGGGTTTCTCAACCAGGTTGAGATATACTTTGAGATGCTGCCCCAGGCATTTCCTACGGACAAAAGTAGGTTTCCTGGTATCTTTGCTTTCTGAGAGAGCCTTGGCCTGGGCAAAACTATATGGGAGACGCAAAAACCTGTTGTCTTGAGTTACCCTGAGTTTGTGGCTTCCTTTAAAAGGGGATTTGACGTTCCCGCGCTCTCCGCTTTTGATGCCAAGTGCCTCATGTCCATAAAACAGAGTATGTGAACTGTTGCCAATTACGCCATTGAATTCTGTACTCTGACAGCAGAGGTTGCGTGGAACAATGAGGCCCTCATGGCTGGTTTTTCTCATGGTCTCTCGGATACCATTAAGGATGAGATAGCAGCCCAAGATATACCCACTGAGCTGGAGAAGTTGATCACGTTTGCCATCCTCATTGACTCCAGACTCAGAGAAAGACTCTCTTTTAAGGGGCGCTTGCAGAAGCCTCTATATTTGTCTCTGAGCTTTGCAGGCCCACCCTTGCCTTCCTCACCTCCCATACCTCCTGGTACGTCTCTCTGTGGATGAGAGAACCCCTAAGAGGAGGGAGAGATTGTGCCTTTATTGTGGCCAGGCAGGTCACTTTTTGAAGTTTTGTCCTACCCGTCCAGGGAACGCCTGAACCTTGAGGTCCTGTCGTGGACAGACCTTAGGTGGCATTGTTTTGTCCCAGTTATCCTGAAGGATAAGCTCCTGGTTTCGGTTACCCTTTCTTGTGCTGTCTTCCATCGAGATACAGGCTCTAATCAACTCTGGGGCTGCAGACCTGTTCATTGATGCTGCCTTCATATCGAAGCACTCAGTTCCACTGCAGCTGCGTGACACTCCACTTGCCATTGAGGCTTTTGACGGTAGACCTCTACTGCCTGCCCATGTTACTCATAAGACTGTTCCATTGTCCATGGCCATAGGGGCTCTTCGTCATGAGATAATCCAATTCCAAGTTCTTTCCTCACCTAAGTTTCTGCTGGTTATTGGTTATCCTTGGTTACAGAGGCACAACCCTTCTTTTGATTGGCTCCATGCTGAGGTTCTCTCTTGGTCGCCACAATGCAGTAAGACATGCTTCCAGAAGGTAGCCAAGGTCCTGTGCACTTCTTCTCTCTCCTCTCTGCTGGAGGAGTACCGCGATTTTAGTGATGTCTTTGACAAAGATCAAGCCGGTAGTTTGCCTCCCCACTGGTCGTATGATTGCGCAATTGACCTTCAATCTGGTGCCATACCCCCTCGTGGCCGTGTTTACCCTTTGTCGGTCTTGGAGGATAAGGCCATGGAGGAGTATGTTGCAGATGCACTTTCTCGAAGTTTCATCTGCAAATCCTCGTCTCCTGCTGGTGCTGGTTTCTTCTTTGTGAAGAAGAAGAGTGGTGAACTGAGACCTTGTATTGATTATAGGGGTCTCAATTATCTCACAATTAAGAATGCCTATACGATTGCGTTGATTACAGTTATCTGACCACCTCAAGGGAGAAATGGTTTTCAAGAAGTTTGATTTGAAATGGGCATACAATCTCGTGAGGATTAAGGAGGGCGACAAGTGGAAAACTGCGTTTAATATCAGAACAGGCCATTATGAGTACCTTTGTAATGCCTTTTGGTCTTTGTAACTGCCTCTGTAGCTGCCTGTTCCATGTGTGCTCAGAGTAAGACTCTACGGCACCTTCCAGTGGGACTCCTACAACCCATACCCAATGGAGAGAGGCCCTGGACCCACCTGTATATGGATTTCATTGTGGAGTTACCCAACTCCCAGGGCAACACAGTTATCCTTATGTTGGTTGACCGGTTCTCCAAAATGTCTCATTGTATTCCACTTAAGAAGTTGCCCACTTCTAAGGAACTGGCTTCCATTTTTGCTCGGGAGATCTTTCGCTTACACGGGCTACCCAAGTGATTGTCTCGGGCAGGGGTAGTCAGTTTGTGTCCCGGTTCTGGCAAGCCTTTGTGCACAGTTCGGAATTCAGCTTGCTTACTCCTCTACGTATCACCCGCAGTCTAATTGGGCCGCAGAATGAGCCAATCAGTCCTTAGAGCAATTCCTACATTGCTATATTTCTGACCATCATAACAACTGGTCTTACCTCTTACCGTGGGTGGAGTTTGCCCACAATAGTGCCTCTAATTCTGCTTCCTGATTGTTCCCATTTATGGCGAACTATGGTTTATAACCTTCCATGTTGCCTGACTCATTTGTTCTGCAGAGTATTCTTGTGTTAGAGGAGGATCTCCGTGGTCTTTGTTCCACTTGGGCACAAGTCCAGGAGGCTTTGCGACATGCTAATGATAGGTACAGACTCCATGCTGATCTCAGATGTCTGCCTGCACCTTCCTACAGGGTTGGGGAGAGGGTCTGGCTGTCATCTCGTAACCTCTGACTTTGTGTTCCCTCTCTGAAGTTCGCACCTCAGTTTATTGTGCCTTTTGGTATTCTCCGCAGGATTAATCCAGTGGCTTACACATTAGACCTTCCTTCTAATAAGCGTATCTCAAATGTATTCCATGTATCCTTATTAAAACCTTTGGTCTGCAACCGCTTTACGACCTCGGTGCCTTGTCCTCACCCTGTACAGGTTGAGAACCATGAAGAGTATGAAATACAGTCCATTGTTGACTCCCGTAGGTTCCTTGGGCGCATGCAGTACCTGGTGCATTGGAAAGGGTACGGTCCGGAGGAACGCTCTTGGGTCTTATCCTCTGACATACATGCCCCTGTCCTTCTCAGTTATTTCCATAGACATTTTCCCCTCAAGCCTGGTGGTCCCCCGAGGGGGAGGGGTCATTGAGGAGAGGGTACTGTCAGGGCTGTGCTCAGCCCTTCCTTCTCTGAGCTGGTCGCTCAGCTGTTGGCTAATTGCCAGCTCCTATCTCTCCACAGTGACTCACCTGTTGATGATATCCTGCTTGTCAATCCTGCCTCCTTAAGCCGTCCAGCCCAGATGATCTCTGCCTTCGCCTTGGTCACATCTCTTGAGACGCTCTCCTGTGTTCCTGTTCAAGACTTGCTTGGCTTACATTCCTTCTGGCTCCAGATCCTGCTTGCTGTTCTACTACGCTCATCTCTGGCTCCCTGATGTTTTGGCTTGTCTGACTATCCGTTCCGGTTCCTGAACTCTGACTATGTTTTGACTACATTTACTCTACCTTTTTTATTATTATTAAACAAGTGAGATTTAACTGTAATTCTGTCTCAGTTTGATTCATTGTTTCTGACAGCAAGTGTTTAATAGATATTCCCAATTAGTGTTGGGCAAACAGTTCGAGCTGAGCAAATGTTCAGCCCAAACATCGCCTGTTCGCCCATTCGCGAACACCCAAATTTGCAGGTCACTCAGCGGGATGCTCGCCTGCCTCAGCGCCCCACAATGCACAGTGCACTTCACAGTGCATTCTGGGGTCCTAATTGTATGAAGCCTTTGCTAATTACCTGTCAAAGCCCTGATTGGACAAAGTGATGATGACTTTCTCCAATCACGGCTCAGTGCTCATAGTCCCACACTATAAAAGGTAACTTCCCAAAGAAAGCTTTTGCAGTGTGTTGGAGTGGAGATATATAGAGCAGGGCTGAGTTTGCTACTAGCGAGTTATTGTGTTCACTTATTGTGACTCTGAGTGTAGAGTGTTGGTGTAGTGTTAGTATAGTGTGTGAGTATAGTGTGTTAGTGTAGTGTGTTAGTGTAGTGCAGTGTTTAACACAGCATTACATAACATGCAGTGCCGTATACAGTGCTGTATACCTTTTTTTCTTTGGTTGCTGTGTGCTTTGTTTTTTTTTTGTCTTTTTTTGTCCCCTGCCTACCCCCTTTTTTTTTAATTGTCAGCCACAGTTTTTCTAACTGTGACAGTGGTGTTCCCCCTGTTTAATTTTTTTTATAGTTTTTACTTTTCTGTCAGCATCAGTCCTCATTTAAAATGCACCAAATACCAATTTTCAGTCAAAAAGTGCATTCAATCACACATTTCCCAATTTCTATTACGTTTGGGTAATAAGCCCCCTATCATGTCTGGGAGGCCAACAAGGAGAGGCAGACCTTCCCATGCCAATATGAGGGGGCCAACAGCATCTGTTTCCACAGGCAAAGGTGGACGTGGTCCGTCCTCAGGCAGGGCAACTTTGTCTCTTAGTGATGTTGCTTGTGCTATCTGGCCACAGCATGTAGAGGAGGTGGTGGACTGGCTTACTAAACCATCCTTATCCTCTATTACCCAAGCTGATACTAGTGCTCACCACCGCAGCTGACAGAGCAACTTATTCTGCCTCCTTGTCCACAGCTACTGCCGTAGCCCCAGCATCATGCATAAAGGAGTCAGCTGAATTATTAGAACACAGCATCAGCCACTTGCTATTTGAGGATGCACAGACATTACTTGACAGTGTATTGCCAAGTTGTATCCAGTGATGATGAAGATGGAGGGGATGAGGATGATGATGATAAAGTCACTAATGCGACTGACTGATGGATAGAGCAGAGGAGGAAAGTGGGGGAGAGAAACAACCCCAACGAGGTAGGATATCCTCCAAAGACAGCCATAATGGAAGAGTAGAGAGCAGCCACCCTATTCCATCAGATGGTTGAGCTGTTATCTCCCGGCCCACTTCCCACACCTCAGCTGTGTGGGCCTTTTTTTTAGCACAGGTGCAGCCAATCGCACAATTTGCAATCTCTGCCACAAGCAGATTAAGCATGGAAAATACACCAACCATTTGGGTACCACATGCTTGACAAGGCATTTAACCTCCCACCACTTAGCCCAAGATCAAGAGCACCTGAAAGCCACACACAAGGGATACAATTCTTCCTCACTCCTCAGCTTTCATGTCTACCCCACTATATCTTATGATCTCTTAGCAGCCTCCACTGACAGGGATGATGGTATAGCAGAGGGTGTCACAGGTTCTTGCAACATGTCTGCCAACAGCACACTGCCGGCTGTAGAGTATAGCAAGCAAATTTCTCTACCCCAGCTGCTGCATCGAAAAAAAAAATGCTCCCTGCCACCCACATACCCAGTATCTAAATTCCAGCTTGTCCAAATTGCTAGCTTTTCAACTCCTGCCTTTCTGTCTGGTGGATTCTGCCCCCTTCCGTGAATACGCAGAATGAGCTGTATCACAATTGCAGGTTCCCAGTCACTATTTCTATGCACGTAAGGCCATTTCAGCTCTGTACCATCATGTGGAAGGCAATGTTTTGACATCGTCGGGCAAGACAGTCAGCTACAAGATCCACATTACTGCTGATATGTGGTCCAGCAAGCATGGTCAGGGAACATATATATAGAGCACAGCACACTGGGTAACTCTGCTTGCAACTAGGAAGGATGCAGGACAGGGCTCAGTGCTGGAGCTTGTTTTGCCACCACGTCTCCGTACAGCTGGTGGTGATGATGCGAGATCTATCAGCTCCACCCCCTCCTCCTCCTTTCCCTTATCTGCTGGATTTTCCTATGAACCACCAGTTCAAAGCGTTCAAGGGGCCATTCAATGAGTCAGGCTAAAAGATGCCATGCAGTACTTGAGCTGGTCTGTCTAGGGTACAAGAGCCACACCAGAGCAGAGATTCTTTCAGCTCTGCAGGGGCAGGCCCAGAGGTGGTTCACAAGATGGAAGCTTGAGACAGAAATGGTGGTGTGCGATGATGGCACTAACCTTCTGTCTGCCCTCTGACAGGGAAAGTTGACACGTTGACATGCCTGGCACATGTCCTCAATTTGGTGGTGCAGCGTTTCTTAAACAGGTACCCTGAAGAGTCTGTAGGTCAGAAGAGTCTGTAGCCATTTCAGGCGGTCATACACAGCCAGTGAACTGCGACATGCTCACCAGGTGGAACTCAACTTTGCCAATGCTGCAGCACCTGCACATGTAGCAAAGGGCAGTCAATGAGTACTTGTGTGAGTTGGGCACAAGGAAAGGCTTAGGGCAGCTTGTTTTTTCTTCCCCACGCCAATGGCTGCTGATAAAGGATGCATGCACTGTACTGTCACCATTTGGGGATATGACAAGGATAGTGAGCCGTGACAATGCATGCATCGGTGACTCAATCCCTGTTGTGTTCCTGTTGGAGCAGACTCTGCGTGGCATCCTGGACAGAGCACTCAATGCAGAGCTGTGGAGAGCTGTGGAAGGAAAAGAACTTCCTTTCCTTTCAAGGCCCGCTTTATGCAGACACCATTCTTGCGATGCCATAGAACACACAAGAAAGGCCAAAAAGAAAAAGGCCTATAAGTGTAGCATTCATTACACATGGCAATATGACCAATATATAAACTCACAGAAGGGGGATGTAGTGGATGATCTCCTGTGTGTAGTAGTAACGTCCTGATGGAGGAGATACCAGGTGCTGTTCAAGACAGGCTCCAGAGATGTATGACAACTGCGGTGTCACAGGGAGGATGTCACAGGGAGGAAAGCTGGCAGAGTCCGTGTGGTTCTGGGTAAGGTCGTTTGATGGCAGCGTCTAGCGCAGCATCAGAGATGGCGTGTGACGTCACTGGGAGAATTAGAGGGGATAGGAAATACAATGCAATTCAGTGCATGTGCAACTCCCTCACCGGGCATGCACGCTCCTTTCTCAAGTGTAATGGGAGTGAAGGACAGACACATTCAAATAAGAAGGAATTGATAGTCAATTTGAATAAATGGGTGGAGAAAACAACACTTGGCTCATCACATTGATCGACATGTATGCTTGTATTTTCCCAGCATATAGCTATATACCTCCTCCTCGATGCTCTGATATCTTAGTATGACAAGATCGCACTGATCGCTGTATAAATGACAATGGTCCCAAAAATGTGTCAAAAATGTCCGACATATCCGCCATAATGTCGCAGTCACAATAAAAATCGCTGATCGCTGCCATTACTAGTAAAAAATTAAAATTATTAATAAAAATGCCATAAAACTATCCCCTATTTTGTAAACGCTATAACTTTTACGCAAACCAATCAATAAACGCTTATTGCAAATTTTTTTTTACCGAAACTATGTAGAAGAATACGATCAGCCTAAACTGAGGAAAAAAAATGTTTTTTTATATATTTTTGGGGGATATTTATTATAGCAAAATGTAAAAAATAATGCTTTTTTTAAAAAATTGTTGCTCTTATTTTGTTTATAGCGCAAAAAATACAAATCGCAGAGGTGATCAAATACCACCAAAAGAAAGCTCTATTTGTGGGAAAAAAGGGACGTCAATTTTGTTTGAGAGCCACGCCGCAGGACCGTGCAATTGTCTGTTAAAGTGACGCAGTGCCGAATCGCAGAAAGTGCTCTGGTCAGGAAGGGGGTAAAATCTTCCGGGGCTGAAGCGGTTAAATACACTCATTTGTCTGAGCAATTAATTTCCTCATACACGGGGGCTGATTTACGAACCATTTGCCCCATGAGTTGAGGTGCATGCTGAGGCGCAACGTACGTTTTGGTATTTATGAAACGTTTGCACCGGTAAGGCTCGATTCACATCTATGCATGTTGCTTTTGAGCGTTTCTCCAGTGCTTTTTGTGGTGCTTGCCGCGTTTTTGCGGCGTTTTTGTGGCGTTTTGCGGTTTTTATTTATTTGTTTTTTATACTGTATACAGTGTAAAAAAAAAAAAAAGAAAGCAAAAAAAAACGCAAAACGCGGCAAAAATGCGGTAAAACCGCTGTAAAAACACGGTACTTGCATTTTGGATGCGGGTCCATTGAATTCTATTACATGCAAAACGCTGCTTTTTGCATGAAAAAAAGTCCCCAACCCTTTCCAAAAACGCAGAGGCACAAAAATGTATTGATGTGAACATGTTCCATAGGAACCCATGTTAAAAAATTCCCATGCATTTCTGCAAAATGCATCAAAAAACGCATTAGTGTGAATAGAGCCTAACACAGCGCTATTCCCCATTTACTACAGTAATCTCGGCGCATGGGAGGAGGCGTTCAGTGCGCCGCTATCGACATGGCACAGGACATCTTCAACTCAAAATTAAAAGAAGCTGGAAAGGCCAATATTATGGGGGTGATGTGGGGTGATGTGAAGAAGTTTAGTAATAACTGCCCAAGTAACAAATATGCCCAAAATAGAATGAGAAAGTAACTTTTTCTGAACAAGTTTGCTGTGCCTGCAAGTACGTTTAGAACTGTGTGAGGTCAGTTTAAGCACTGTGCATGCGCAAGCGACATTTGCACTTGTTCAAATGCGTTGGTTCACTGCGCAGCCAAAATCTTAGTAAATGTCAAGCAACGTAAATGCATTTGCGTGGGTTGAACGGGCGCACCTCTAAACTTGACATTTTTTTTTTCTTTCACGCTGGTTCACTTTTATGTGTTTTTTTGTCGGATATTTGCACACAGGTCATGTTAGCGTGTTACGTTGCCAACATGTGACATGTACCTTGTTAAAATTATGTAAAAAGACTCTCGCTCCTCTAGCTCCTCCTAAAAGGGCATTTAACCTTCCCCCTCTAATACATATGATTTCCTTGGGTTAGCTTTTGCTTTTAAAGTGGAACTCCACACTCCATTCTCCAATTTTCAAAGGTTGTGAGCTGCCTTCACCAATCCAAACCACATCCTTTTTCAGAGCAAACAACAGGGCCAGCTAGGAAAGGGGCGAGAAGAGCGAACGCCCAACTCCCTCCCAAACCATACAAGGCCACATGCACTCAACATAACTGGCTGCCTTTGGGGCATGTTGGGCTCAGCCCAATACCAACCACAAAGCACCTTGTACCCACTAGTTTACAGGGACTTTCCACATTCTGTAAAGCCCCCCTGTCTGCAGGCCCCCACAACCCCAGCCTAGGGTTGTGTGGAAGAGGCCCTTGTCCCCCTGAATATGGGGACAAGGTGGTTGACTTTTGGGGTGCCCGAGCCCCTCCTGCCCCTAAGCACCCACCCCCCTTTCATGGGCTGGCTTGCTGTGTGTTTGGCTAGGGGTTTGTCTGCATAAAGTGAGTTTGGAGTTCCTTGTCCAGGATTTGCTGGAGAAAACAGTTGCAGTGGAACCACGTCACATCTATTGTATCCAGGACCATGCAACACCAAGGTACTATGATGTTTCTTTTGTGCATAGCAATTTTTGCATGGGAGTTATTGAGAAGTGTAAGGAATTGGAGAAAGCTAACCATGAGTCTATAAGACCTTTCATAGTGGAACCCTTGTATGCTATGAAGGAGAAACCATTGGTTGTTCACCTGTTTAACCCCTTCACGGACATTGCCTTGGTAGTGGCCGTTTTGAAGAGATACTGCTCTGCAGTGAAGGGAGGCTTCAGGCTGACTAATCGTCTGGGGATCTTTAATGGCAAATTAAACTTTTTTGTCAAGCTTAAGGTGGATTCTGAAGGGACTGGTGGAGTGCAGCATCCACCAGCTAATTTTCCAATAGCAGGAAATAGAGGGTTTCTCTACTACCCTGGTCAACCGACATACTGCAGAAGATGTCATAAGTTTGGGCATACCAGAGATGACTGTAATGCGGAGATGCACTGCCGGACCTGTGGGGAGGAGGGACATGAGGCTGGGGCTTGCTTGATTAAGCGGGCCTGTGATATATGTGGACAGCGTGATCATACAGTGAAGAATTGTCCAAAAGTAAGAAGGGCCTATGTCTCTTATGCTGAAGCTGTCAGGCACACCGCTGAGAGTGGACGACCAGTGTCCACACAGGTGCTGTCTGACTCTCCTGAAAGACAGGAAGAGGAGGAGGAGGAGGAGGTGGTGGTGGTGGAAGAGGAAGAAAGTGGGAACCTGGGTGTGGAGGAGAGAGTGGAGGAAAGAGTAGAAGTGCCACCCACTAGTGTGGAGCCATTAACAGCGGGGAGTGGAGCAGAGGTGGAGAGGGCAGTGGAGGAGGCTATGGAGGAGTTGGCAGCAGCCTTACAGTGGGAGCCGGAAGTGCAGGAAGCCCAAGAAGAGGAGGTGGAAAAGATGGAGACACTGGGTGCCAAGATCATGGTGGACGCTTTGGGGAGCCCTAAGAAGAGAAGGGCTAAGAAATTGAAAGTAGAGACAGCTGGGATTGAAACAGCTAACCCCTTTGAGGTCCTAGGGGATGTTGGAGTGGAGGTAGAATCACCAGCACTAAGTCCAGGGACTCCAGAAATTTTTCAGCTGACCACATTGTCGCCTAGTCAGGAGTTTTTGGATGATAAAAGCGTTATGGCCCTGAGGAATGTATGTCAGTTTTCTGGCTTAAGTGATAGGTCTGGGGGTGAATGATGCACATCTTCATGTGAATGAGCATCAAGCTGGTGTCCCTCAATGTGAGGGGTTTGGGGTCTCCTGCTAGACAGTGTGCTGTTTTTGAGGACTTGAAGATTAATGGAGGAGACATCATCTGTCTACAGGAGTATTTTTTTAATTGACCGCCCAAGCCTCCAGAGTGGGTGGTGGATTACATATGGTTGGCAGTTGGGGAAAATAGGAATGCTGGGGTAGGCATTATCATTACAAATAGGAATATTCGCATTATGTCTCATGTTGTGTTAGTGCCAGGAAGATTAATTATGGCAGATTTAATTTTGTTTAACCAGAAGTTTAGGCTTTTTAATTTATATGCTCCTGTGAGTAGCCAGAAACGTCTTGAGTTTTTTGAAGTTTTGAAGTTACATGCAGTGGGAAGGAGACCTAGTGTGATCATGGGTGATTTTAATACGATCCGATTTGTGAAAGATCGGATAGGAGTAGCGGAGACTAAGTTAGATGTAGGTAGCACTATGCTGAATGGGGTAATTCAGGACTTGCATCTCAATGATGCTCATACTGTTCTGGGTTTGGTGGATCCATATTTCACTTTTTTTCGGAGTGTGGGCGCACCAAATCCAGAATTGATTTATGTTTGTTTTCTGATGCATTCAAATGTGCTAATGTTAAACACAGGCCAGTAATTTTTTCAGACCATGTGGCAGTGTATGTTGATTTGAGTATGGGAGATAGTATTAAGTTTGGTTTAGGGGTATGGAGGTTAAATAGTTTATTGTTGCAGGACGAGCATGTCAAAGCCCATTTTAGTAAGGTATATAGTAGATGGGTTAATAGGAAAAAAGATTTTAGTAATATTTTGGGGTGGTGGGATTGGGTCAAAAGGAAAATTAAATTCTTTTTTTCAAAAAAAGAGTAGGGATAAAAGTAGCAATGAGAGAAGGAAATATTCTCAGTTACAAGTCAGGTTGGCTACATTATATTCATTTAGAAATATGGGCTATGACATGGCCGATGAAATAGACCATGTTAGGAAGAGGATTAAAGAGGTATTAACTGAAAGAGCAAATTATTTTTCAAGTGAGAGTTAAACACCTGGTGCAGGATGAAAAATGTTCTAGATTTTTTTTCAAGAAGGTTTGTAAGGAAAAAGGAGTGTTTGAGGGTGTGTATGATGAAGAAGGTAGGGAATGTAAGGGAGAGAATGTGCTGGAATGTGTGACTAAATTTTATGAATGATTGTATGAGGGAGTGTGTGTTGATGAGTCAGATACTAGAATGTTTGATATGGTAGAGGATAATTTAGCTGAGGATGATAAGGTTTTTTTGCAGAAAGCAGTGAATGAGGAGGAGGTGTGGGAAGCTGTGGCAAGCATGGGGGTAAATAAAACCCCGGGAGGGGATGGCTTACCAAGTGAGTTTTTTAAATTGTTTTGGGATATTATTAAGCGGGATGTGGTTGAAATATTTAGTTACATGATGAGGGAAGGCATTATATCAGAATCTATGAGAGAGGGGGTAGTGGTATTAATTTATGAGAAGGGGATAAGATGTATATTAGAAATTGGAGGCCTATCTCCTTACTAAATTCAGACTACAAGGTCTTTGCAAAGTTGGTGGCGAGGAGATTATCTAAGGTCATTAGTAGGATGGTTAGCGAGATGCAGGCCTGTGCAGTGCTGGGTCGAATGATCTCGGAGAATTTAATTTTAGTTGGGGATATAATTAATTTTTGTAAAGATAGGAATAGTTCGACTATCCTGACATCATTCGACTTTGAGAAGGCATACGATAAAGCAAATCATGGGTTTTTGTGGGAGGTTTTGAAGCGGATGGGTATACCACAGCTGCTCATTATTGTAATAAAAGGGTTGTATTGGGGGATCAGTAGTCGGGTTTTTGGTGCCTGGGAGTGGGGGGAAAATTGTGAAATGTTTAGGTTATATGGATGACGTGGTGGCAGTGTGTCAGTCGGTGGTGGGCGTAAGAAGGGTGAAGTTACTTTTGTAAATTTTTTGTGTATGTGCGGGAATGAGTGTGAATTGGAATAAGTGTAGTTTGGGTGTGTATGGAAGACAAGTGGAATGTGTGGATGATCAGATTGGGAAGGTTGAGGGTGGAGTGAGGATTTTGGGTATTGTGTTTGACTATGGAATGAAAGGGGAAGTATGCTGGAATGAAGTGGGAGAAAAGATAGCCAAGAAGTTGAGGTTTTGGTGTCTAAGAAAATTGTCGATTTATGGGAAAGTTTTAGTAGTCAAGGCAGTAATCTTACCTTTAATTTTGTATACAAGTAATATCTTCCCTCCTGGGGAGATAAGATTGAGGAAAATTAATAAGTTATTGTTTACCTTTTTATGGGGGTCGAAAATGGAAAGAGTTAAGAGAGAATATGTGTGTAGACGTGAATGTAATGGTGGGTTGAGCTTTCCGAATGTGAGAGTGTTTTTGTTAATGCATTATTGGTTCTGTGTGGTGAAAGTTTTGAGGAATGGTGGAGTGTGTGCTAGGATGATAGATTTTTCAGGTGGGTGGTTGTTTAGGAGATGGGGGTGGTTGGGAAGGGATTCAAGGATACCAGTGGCTTACGTGGTGGCACGCGACTACTGGGTATTGGAAAAGTTTAGGATAGAGTTTAAGTTGGCAGATTTAGGAGAAGGGGAGAGGGATAAAGTGAAGGTGAGAAAGTGGTTGATAGAGAAGGAGTATGTGTGTAACCTTAGGGGAGTTAATGCGTCAGTGGCTGGGGAAGTATGGAAGAAAATGAGTATATATGGGGTGACAAATGTGCAGAGACAGATAGTATGGATGAGTTTGCATGACTGTCTAGCTACGAGGCTATTTATGAAAAGGGGGGATTTGCATGTGTCTGATATTTGTCTGAGAATTAATTGTGGGGGTGTAGAAGACAGTGAGCATGTGTTCTGGGGGTGTGGTGTAGCGAAAGATGTGATCAATAAGAGTCAAGATCTGGTGAAAGAAATAACAGGAGTGAAGGTGAGTGAGTGGAAAATGATGATGTATGGCTTGGGGAAACTGGAAAAAGATAAACAGAGAGTATTGTGGTTAGTGCTATGTGCATTAAAGGAAGTGTTGTGGGATGCACGCAACTTGTATGTATATAAAAATGTTTCGTTAGACAGCAAACAATGTATAGGATTATGGCTAAGCAAGCTATACTTTTTTTTCGTGTTGGATAAAAAGAAGGGTGTGGATGCAGAAGGCATCTGGAAATTTAAAAAATGGAGAATGTTGATTAAAAATTAAGTCTCTTCAACGATGATGCAAGACCTTGTTGGAGACAGTGAATGAGCGTCAAGCTGAATAGTCTCTCGAGAGTTTTCTGAAGTGGAATAAAAAAAAAAAAAAAGAGTACATTTGGGTGTCCTTATCAAGTTTGTAACACATGTATTTTCTCTATGTATTTTGTTTGTCTTTGCAAAACAGATGTGTTTTTCAAGCAAGTTTTTCTTTTTACTTTGATTCATTGTATTTTTTGGGTGAGTGATATTTTCCCTTGAAATATATTTGATGTCAATGTGTGTCATTTGTAGGTTGTTCACTTTGATTTAATTGTCTGTGCTGCATTATTTTTCAAAAATGTTCTCAAGATGTTGACTAATGTTTAAATCCTTAATAGCTATCCATTTGTGGGTGCACTCCTTTTAACTCATGTTAACCATATTCTAGCGTCTCAAATTAACATGCATGTGTTTTTTGCTTTCCTTGATCTTTTCCAAGTCCTGTTTTGACCAATAAAATTTGTAGCAAATTTTTATGTTTTGTGTTTTTTGTTACTTTTCATGCAACACATTTCCCAGCTGCAGCTTAACTAGGCTGATTGGCATGGCAAATCCCAAAAATGTGTGATTTTGTCTAAGTTACTTTCCTTGTGCCTTTATGGTAGCATATGCATGGATTGTGTGTATGCTGCCATGGATAGGCACCAGGAAAGAAATTACAGAGAGGTAAGTATTCAATTTTCCATTTTAGTGCAGTGGTTCTCAGCCTCAGTTCTCAAGTACTCCCGACAGGACATGTTTAGGGAATTTTATCTTGGCTAAAATACTGTAGCTGTCCAAAATACCAAGCCATTGACTGATTTAAAGCACCTGTGGAAGATGAAGAAAAACCTGCTAACATGGCCTGTTGTGGATACTTGAGGACAGGGTTGAGAAGCACGGATTTAGAGCACTGAGCTAAAATCGAGCTCCAGACAATCCTATTCTAATTTTGGGCATTTGAGGGAAACCAAGTGAGTGTTAGAACCCCTGCTTGTCTTTTTTAGGTTGGGCTTTGTGTCCCTTTTCTTAAAATTGGCTTCACTTCCTGTCACATAGCCAAACAGGAAGTGAGTGTAAAACCCTACCAATGCCTTTCCTTGGGAACACACAGGTCAATCTAACTAGTGTCCCCATTAAGCAAATTGCACTCTAGCACTTTGTTGTGTACACCCCAAATTCTTAGGTATTTTGGGGTTTATTAAAGGCAAATCCACTCTGCAATACAAGTGTAGTCGCTGAAAATCTGAGGGGAGGCACTGGTGATTTTAACATCCAATCATATAGAAGCAAAGATGCTGTTTTTTATTTTCCTTGCATGTCCACCTTGGATCTCCACCAACTGCACTTGTAGTGCAAAGTGGATTTACCTTTAGTAAATCAACCCCAAATACTTTCCCTGTTTTTTGTTATCTTGGGTTTACAACGAGGGGGAGTTTACATGCCACAGATTGTACATGAAGACTCCTTTCACACTGAGGCGTTTTGCACTAAAAATAGTGCTTGTAAAGTGCCCTGAAACAGCCATTGCTGTGTCTCCAGTGTGAAAGCCCTCGGGGCTTTCATATTGGAGTGAATGGAGCCGCTCTTTCAGGGCGCTTTGCAGGCGCTATTTTTAGCGCCAGCAAAATGCCTCAGTGTGAAAAAATTATTGCAATGATATCCATTGTACTCTGCTAAAAATATATATAATGTTTGAGGGTTCTAATTAATTTTCAAGCCAAAAAATACAGATTTTAACTTGTAACTAGTAATAGGCTTGGTCCTTAAGGCCCGGTTCACACTTGTGCAATGCCAGACATCGCATGTAATTTGCAGTAATTCACAGATAGTATGGCTGATATCGCACCGCATTTGGTGCAAACACGCACAGGACCCTTTTTTCTGTTCGGACCAGAATCAGATCGCATGTGTGTTCACACATATGCAATCCGATTCATGTCCGAACTGTCAGTTCGCAGTGCGATATGCAAGCTGAACTGGGGGTGTCGTTAACAATGTATTGACACTCCCCAGCGATTCGCATATGGCAGTGTGAACTGACATGCGAGTCGGTGCGATGCAGGATTCGGACATGAATCGGACATGCACTGAATGCGGTGCAATATCAGCCATACTATCTGTATGGCTGATATCGCAGCGCACAGACATCGCATGTAATGTGAACGGCAGTGCGCTGCGAATTACATGCAATGTCTGGCATCGCACAAGTGTGAACCGGGTCTTAAGGACCAAGCCTATTTCTATTTACAAGTTAAAATCTGTATTTTTTTGCTTGAAAATTAATTAGAACCCTCAAACATTATATATATTTTTAGCAGAGTACAATGGATATCATGTAATGTGAACGGCAGTGCGCTGCGAATTACATGCGATGTCTGGCATTGCACAAGTGTGAACCGGGCCTTAATGTATGCTGTGTGTGTGTTTTTTTTTTTTTTTTTATATAGCTTTATTATAATATATATAGACACACACATGATCACACAGATAATATACATAGGGGGGGGGGGACTACCCATAGACACACACATGATCACACAGATAATATGCTGGAAATACTCCCCTCTTTGTGAGCAATATATTTTTCACACTTTTCAAAAAAAGGGGTTACAACAATACTACCTTTTGGTTTCTTTAAGAACTAAAGTTCTGAGGGCCAAGTCACACCAGATGCAGTTCCGAGCGTTTTTTTTCTGCATCGGAACTGACTAGAATCTGACTGCATGGTGTGAACTAGAGCCATTGGAATACATGGAAAACACTGCATGCGTTTTTAGTGCTAATTCACACCAGATGCAGTTCTGTGCGCTTTTTTCTGCACTAAAAATGCATGCACAGTGTTTTCCATGTATTCCAATGGCTCTAGTTCACACCATGCAGTCAGTTTCTGGTGCAGAAACTGACCGGAACTGACTGTATTGGTGCAGAAAAAACGGAACTGCAGGGAACTGCATTTGGTGTGAACTTGCCCTGAGGCTGAATCACACCTATGCAGTTTTAGTGCTTTTTGCATTTTGCAGATTTGCAGTACAGTCCATTTAACATTGTTTCCTATGGAACATGTTCTGTAGTGCAAATCTGCAAAATGCAAAAAGCACTAAAAATGCATAGGTGTGAATCCAGCCTCAGGGCAGAAAAAAAAAGCACGGAACTGCATCTGGTTTTGTGCTGACACATTTTGAATAGGAGTTACTAATCAGCTACACTACCAGACACAAGCTGCTTTCTCTTTTTGGGTATTAACCCTTTACACATTGTACAGTGTATGGGGAAATAATTGCTCAGATAGATGAGTAGATTTATACGTTATCCAATCACATTGCACAGTGTATGGGGAAATGAATTGTCCAAAATGCATAATACACAGACATGTATTAAGAAGATGTTTTCATGGAAGTTTCAGGTCCACCAATGATTATAGATTATCACCATAAAATGCACACAATCACATTTTGACAATTATGACATTTCACATCCAAGTCCAGGGAATATCCGCACAGTTGTTGATAGGAGGAAGATCTCTAGAATAATTATTGAGTTGTTTCAAAAAGAAATGAATGAATGGAATAAATCTGGAACCAATATTCTCCATGTGATAAGGAAAAGCTCATTAACACGATCAGCATTACAATGAGCAAGTGCCCGATGTCTGTTCTGTATTTAAGAATGTGTCTGTGCTCATGCGCGCAATGATTCCGCGCATCTGGCGCAAGTCACCAGCTGGTTTCTATTCCTTTAAGTATGTGCCATGTCGCAATAACTATTCCTGCTCACGCAAATGCGCCAACATGTTCGTAAATCAGCCCCATAGTGTTGTTCCTATATTGTATTACCATTACCAGCCAAGCCAAGTGTTGTTTTCTTCGCCCATTTATTCAAATTGACTATTGATTCCTTCTTATTTAAATGGGGCTGTCCTTCACTCCCCTTACACTTGAGGAAGGAGCGCGCATGCCCAGGTGAGGGAGTTGCACATGCTCTTAAACACGTTGTGTTTCCTATCCCCTCTGATCCTCCCAGTGACGTCACACACCATCTCTGATGCTGTGCTCCACGCTGCCAACGACCTTACCCGAAACCACACGGACTCTACCGTTTTTCTTCCCTGTGACACCGTGGTTGTGATACATCTCTAGAGCCCAGTGGCGGCCCGTGCACTATGGGTGCACGGGCGCTGCCCCCCCATCCACGCACCTGGCCTCTTTCAGGATGCCAGATGCATGGATTTCTATGGCGGGGGTGGTATATTTTGAAGCACATGATTAGAGCCAGAGGCTGTAATAGGCTTCAAAATAGGGTGATCTCGGGCGCAGACAGTGTGCCCTGATCCCACCCAATTGTGTGACAATAGTGAATAAATTTTTGCTATTTTCACACTAACCTTCCTCCCGGACAATCAGGAGGCAGGACGTCAGACCTGCTTCCCGATTGGCCAAAGCGCCAGGTCACCCTATTGGATGCCTGGCGCTTAGGAAGAGGAGCGAGGAGACTCGCGCTGGAGCAGAGGTCGCCACTGCTCTGAGAGATAAGTCTCCTTGGCTGAGTCAGCTGCCTCCCCCCACCCCCCCGCACACACAGATTGCGGCTCTGGCACCCCCCCTCGGTTGCCAAAGCCGTGATCCACACACGGGGGGCCAGAGCCACGATCAGCATGGGTGGTGGGGGATGCAGCCAGAGCCGCAAGAGTGGGGGGGTGGTGGGCACATTGGCTGCATTTTGTGGGCACAGTGGCTGCATTTGCTGGGCACAGGTGGCTGCATTTGCTGGGCACAGGTGGCTGCATTTGCTGGGCACAGGTGGCTGCATTTGATGTGCACAGGTGGATTCATTTGATGGGAACAGGTGGCTGCATTTTATGGGCAAGTAGTTGCATTTGATGGGCACAGGTGGCTACATTTATGGGCACAGGTGGCTGCATTTGATGGGCACAGGTGGCTTCATTTGATGGGCAAGTGGTTGCATTTGATGGGCACAGGTGGCTGCATTTGATGGGCACAGGTGGCTGCATTTGGTGGGCACAGATGGCTGCATTTGATGGGCAAGTGGCTGCATTTGATAGGCAAGTGGCTGCATTTGATGGGCACAGCTGGCTGCATTTGGTTGGCAAGTGGCTGCATTTGATGGGCACAGGTGGCTGTGTTTGATGGGCACAAGTGGCTGCACTTTATGGGCACAGGTGGCTGCATTTGATGGGCACAAGTGGCTGCATTTGATGGGCACAGGTGGATGCATTTAGGAACAAGTGGCCGAGTTTGATGGGCATTTGTTGGGCTGCATTTGATGGGCACAGGTAACTGCATTTGATGGGCAAGTGGCTGCGTTTGATGGGCACAAGTGGCTGCGTTTGATGGGCACAAGTGGCTGCGTTTGATGGGCACAAGTGGCTGCATATGATGGGCACAAGTGGCTGCATATGATGGGCACAAGTGGCTGTGTTTTATGGGCACAAGTGGTTTCACTTGATGAGCACAGGTGGCTGCATTTGATGGGCAAGTGGCTGCATTTGATGGGCAAGTGTCTGCATTTGATGGGCAAGTGTCTACATTTGATATGCACAGTGATTGCATTCGATGGGCACAATGGATGCGTTTGATGGGCACAGGTGGCTGCATTTGATGGGCACAGGTGGCTGCATTTGATGGGCAAGTGGCCTCATTTGATGGGCAAGTGGCTGCATTTGATGGGCAAGTGGCATCATTTGATGGGCACAGTGGCTGCATTTGATGGGCAAGTGGCTGCATATGATGGGCACAGATGGCTGCATTTGATGGGCAAGTGGCTGCATTTGGGCACAGGTGGCTGCATTTGATGGATACAGGGGGCTGCATTTGATGGGCACAAGTGGCTGCTTTTGATGGACACAGGTGGCTGCTTTTGATGGGCACAGGTGGCTGCATATGATGGGCACAAGTGGCTGCATTTTATGGGCACAGGTGGCTGAATATAATGGGTACAAGTGGCTGCATTTGGGCACAATTGGCCGCGTTTGATGGGCACAAGTGGCTGCATTTAATGGGCACAATGGATGAGTTTGGACACAGTGGCTGCGTTTGGGCACAAGTGGCTGCATTTGATGGGCACAGGTGGCTGCATTTAAAGGGAAAGTGGGTGCATTTGATGGGCACAATGGATGCATTTGATGGGCACAATGGCTGCGTTTGATGGGCACAAGTGGCTGCGTTTGATGGGCACAATGGCTGTGTTTGGGCACAAGTGGCTGCATATGATGGGCACAAGTGGCTGCATATGATGGGCACAAGTGACTGCATATGATGGGCACAAGTGGCTGCAATTGGTGGGGGAGGGGTTTCAGTATTTTTCAGTTTGCGCCCCCCAAAAATTTTGAGCACTAGCCGCCACTGCTAGAGCCTCCCTGGAGCAGCGCCCGGCATCTTCTCCATCAGGACTTTACTACACACAGAAGGTCATCCACTACATCTCCCTCTTGTGAGTTTATTTTGCTCTTAGGGATGAGCCGAACACTCCCCCCAGTTCGGTTCGCTCCAGAACCTGCGAACGGATCAAAACTTCGCACAAACGTTAGAACCCCATTGAAGTCTATGGGACTCAAACGTTCAAAATCAAAAGTGCTAATTTTAAAGGCTATTTTGCATGGTATTGTCCTAAAAAGGGTTTGGGGGCCCGGGTCCTGCCCCAGGGGACATGTATCAATGCAAAAAAAGTTTTAAAAAGGGCCCTTTTTTCGGGAGCAGTGATTTTAATGATGCTTAAAGTGAAAAAAAAAAAGTGAAATATTCCTTTGAATATCGTACCTGGGGGGTGTCTATAGAATGCCTGTAAAGTGGCACATGTTTCCCATGCTTAGTACATTCCCTGCACAAAATGACATTTTTAAAGGAATAAAAGTCATTTAAAACTGCTTACGACTTTAATGTAATGTCAGGTCCCGGTAATATGGATGAAAATCATGAAAATCAGTGAGTCCATTACCAGGCCCTTTGGGTCTTGTATGGATATTAAGGGAAACCCCGCACCCAAATTTAAAAAAAGGAAAGGTGTGGGGCCCCAGGCCCTCTAAACAGCAGTATGCAGGTGGTGCAAACAAGACAGGCACTGTAGGTTTGCTGTTAAGTAGAATCTGTTTGTAATTTTGAACTTGTACATTTTTAAAGTGTTTAGCTCCAGACAAAAAATCTATTTTAAGCTTTTTGGAAAACATAGGGAAGGGTTATCACCCCTGTGACATTTGTTTTGCTGTCTGTGCTCCTCTTCAGAAGATTTCACCTCACTTTCTGTCCCAATGACAAATGTTTTTTGAAAATTTGGGGTTTTTAGTGAAACAAGGATTGGTGATAAAGCATCAGTGGAAAGGAGAAACGTTTTTCCCATATTAACTCTTGCAGGAGAGAATTTCCCTTCCTAGGGGTAGATTTCATTTAACTTCCTGTTGTCTCCTTCCGTTTGCAAGTAGGAGTCATTTGTAAGTTGGATGTTTGAAAGTAGGGTCCTGCCCTATATACTCTGCAGAAATTGGGGCCATAGGTGTTGGTGTTGCCACAACACTGTAAGCCCTCACAGGGCCCTGCTGTGAAATATTAGATCAAGAATTGTGATTACATGCCCATATTGAACAGGGTCAGAAAAATTGGGCATTTGGTGGTGGTGGTGGTCCTCACATTTACTCTTGGTGGACGCTGGAACCGGCCCTGCTGTGAAATATTATATCAAGAATTGTAATTACATGCTCCTGTTGAACAGGGGCAGAAAAAATGGGCCTTTGGTGATAGTGGTGGTGGTGCTGGTGCCACAACACTGTAAGTCCTCACAGTTACTCTTGGTGGGCACAGAAACAGGCCCTGCTGTGAAATATTAGATCAAGAATTGTAATTACATATCCCTGTTGAACAGGGGCAGAAAAATTGGGCCTTAGGCACTGGTGCCACAACACTGCAACCCCTCACAAATACTCTAGTTGGAGCACAGGAACGAGCCCTGCTGCAAAGTATTGCATCAAAAATTGTAATTACACGCCCCTGTTAAACAGGGGCAGAAAAATTGGGCCTTAGCCACTGGTGCTGGTGCCACAACACTGCAACCCCTCACAGATACTCTAGTTGGAGTGCAGGAATGAGCCCTGCTGCAAAGTATTGCATCAAAAATTGTAATTACACGCCCGTGTTAAACAGGGGCAGAAAAATTATGCCTTAGCCACTGGTGGCGGCGCCCAGAACCAAAAATATTCTTACAAGCTATCAGCATGATCATTGAGCAGGAAGAGGATAGTCACTCAGCATAACAGAATAGTCACTCAGCATCAGCATAGGGCGTCTTGAAGGAATCTGACATTTAAAAAAAAATTATTCGGTTACATCAGCATCAGATGCTTGGTATCTGGTGGTGATCCAAGACTGATTCATTTTTATGAAGGTCAGTTGATCGACCGAGTTGGTGGACAGGCGCACCCCGTGATCGGTTACAAAGCCTCCAGCAGGATTGAATGTTAGATCCGAAAGAACGCTGGATGCAGGACAGGCCAGTAGCTCAATTTCATACTGTTCAAGCTCTGGCCAGTGATCCATCTTCAAGACCCAGTAACCCAGAGGATTTTCGGTGGGGAAGGTGTCCAAGTCAGATCTTGCCCCTAGGTATTCCTGCACCATGTAAATCAGACGCTGGCGATGGTTGCTGGAACCGATCATACCTTGGGGCTGTGGACTAAAAAATTGTCTGAATGCATCGGTCAGACGGCCACCTTCTCCACTGCTCCTTCTTTGACTGACCGAAGCCTCAGCAACACATTGTCAAGAAACAGGAGTTTGTAACCTCCCAGTCTCTGGAAACGCGTTGCACAGACCTTTCTGCAATGCCTCCCGAAGAAGTTTCATCCTCTGCTCCCTCTGCGACGGCAAGATAAGGTCTGCACCCTTACCCTTGTAACGTGGATCAAGGAGGGTTGCCAGCCAGTAACGATCCCTCTCCTTGATACCACGAATACGAGGATCCTTCCGCAGGCTTTGCAGGATCAGGGATGCCATGCAGCGTAGGTTTGCTGAGGCATTTGGTCCGGGGTCCTCTAGGTCACTAAGGACCACATGATCCGCAGACACCTCCTCCCAGCCACGTACAAGTCCATGAGTTTCTTGGGACTGTAAATGATCCCTTAAACACTGCTGCTGATGCTGAGTGCCAGGCTCCACCTCCATGCTAAATAATATAGTGACAGTGTAGTGTTACCGAGGAATGTGAAATTAATCACAAAGTGAAAACTCAAAACAAATCTAATAAAACAAAATATAAACCAACAAAACTGGATGTGACCCAGTAAATGTGTGTGATAAAAGTCCACAAAAGTATAGAGGGGTGTATTCCTCCAGTGAGGATAATCTCAATCATAGGAGAGTACAATTGGAGTCCTCCTTCTTCCCTTGTTTTTACATAACCACTTCTTGGAGCCTATGCGGGAACAGTTTGGGAGATGGCTATATGACTGGAGAGTACCTGGAGATTCCACGGACTGAGAGCTGAGGACATCACTTTGAACCGGTTCCACTCATCTGTGTCCAATACCTGAGCAGCATCCGATCCATACTGCATAGGATCCCAAGCCTTTTCGACCCCTTTGCCGTATGACATTTGGGGTCCATCATAGCTGGTAAGAGTATTCATTTACCTCTGGAGTGTCACTGAAACTGACTACAGACGAGCCTCACATTACTCTCCTATGATTGAGATTATCCTCACTGGAGGAATACACCACACTACACTTTTGTGGACTTTTATCACACACATTTACTGGGTTACATCCAGTTTTGTTGGCTTATATTTTGTTTTATTAGATTTGTTTTGAGTTTTCACTTCCTCAGTAGCGCTACACTGTCACTATATTATTTATCCGGAACTTTGTATGTTGGAGTGTTGGCAGCTTTCTTTCTATTTCTTTATTTTTTTATTATTGAAGTTCTAGCTCAGTCTTTTCCTCCATGCTGACATAATCCTCCTCCTCGTCCTCTTCCTGTGTGATCGGCGGGCACACAGGAACACTGTCTGGATAAAGGGGGCCTTGAGAGCTAAAGAAGTCCTCCTCTTCCTGCCTTTATTCTGCCTCAAGTACCCTGTCCATTATTCCACACAGCGTGTGCTCCAACAGGTGGACAAGGGGGACAGTGTCACTGATGCATGCACTGTCACTGCTCACCATCCTCGTGGCCTCCTCAAATGGTGACAGGACAGTACATACATCCCTGATCATGGCCCACTGGAATGGACAAAAAAAAAAATCTCCCCTGACCCTGTCCTGGTGCCATAGTCGCACAGGTACTCATTGATGGCCCTCTGCTGCGTGTGCAGCCACTGCAGCATGGCCAATGTTGAATTCCACCTGGTGGGCATGTCACACATTAGGCGGTTCTTGGGCAGGTTAAATTCCTTTTGGAGGTCAGCCAGCCGAGCACTGGCATTAAAAGACCAGCGGAAATGCACACAGACTTTCCTGGCCTGCCTCAGGACATCCTGTAAACCCGGGTACTTGCCCAAGAACCGCTGCACCACAAATTTAAGGATGTGAGCCAAACAGGGCACATGGGTCAGTTGTCCCCGTCGGAGGGCGGAGAGGAGGTTGGTGCCATTGTCACAAACCACCATTCCTGGCTTAAGTTGGCTTAACCACCTCTGAACCTGACCCTGGAGAGCTGACAGAATCTCTGCCCCAGTGTGGCTCAAGTCCCCCAAGCACACCAGCTCAAGCACCGCATGGCATCTTTTGGCCTGCATACTTGCGTAGCCCCTTGAACGCCTACGGAGCTCCAAGGACAAAGCACAGGAAGAGGCCATGGAGGAAGAAGAAGAGGAGGGGGTGGAGGAGAGAGGTGTGTCAGAATCACCAGTAGTAGAATTTTGGAGGTGTGGTGGAACAACCTCCAACACTACTGCACCTTGTCCTGTATCCTTCCCAGCTGCCAGCAGAGTCACCCAATGCGCCGTGAAACTTAGGTAATGTCCCTGTCCATGCCTGCTGGACCATGAGTCAGCGGTAATATGCACCTTACCGTTGACCGCCCTGTCCAGCGAGGCCAAGACAGTGCCTTCCACATGTAGAGAGCCGGAATCGCCTTCCGTGAGAAAAAGTGGCGTTTGGGAACCTGCCACTGAGGAACCGCACATTCCACAAACTCATGGAAGGGGCAGAGTCTACCAACTGAAAAGGTAGCAGTTGAAGTGCTAGCAATTTTGCCAAGCTAGCATTCAAACGCTGGGCATGTGGATGGCTGGGAGCGAACTTCTTTCTGCGGTGCAGCAGCTGGGGCAGGGAAATTTGCCTGGTACAATCTGATGTCAGTGTACTGATAGCAGATTGCCCGCAAGTACTTGGCTGTGGGACACCTAATTCTACACCATCATTCCTCTCAGTGCTGGTCTCAGAGAGGACTGAATGTATAGTGGGGTTAGAGATCTCAGCTGATGAGGAGCAAGGAGAGGTCCTCTTTGTTCTTTGGTGTGGGTCTTTTAGGTATGCTTGCCAACAAACTGCATGGCAGGTCAACATATGTCTGGTCAAGCATGTGGTGCCCAAGCGGGAGATGTTTTGGCCACGCGAGATACGCTTGAGACATATGTTGCAAATAGCAGAGGTGGAATCTGACTCACTCGTCTCAAAAAAGGCCCACACCAAAGAACTTTTGGAATAACGCACAGAGACAGTAGCGCCCTGCACATGCGGAGCTCTGCAGTGTGATGCAGTCAGTGTGCTGCCCTTAAGCTGGCCCCTGAGAGCATCCTGCCTCATTGGTGATCTGCCTCCTCCTCCTCCTCTCTCCTATCAGGCACCCACGTGGAGTCAGTGACCTCATCATCCCCTCCCTCCTCATCACTGGAGCAAACCTGGCAATATGCTGCAGCAGGGGGAACATGACTGCCAGATTGCTGTCCTTCTTGGGCACCCCCTCTGTCTGGGCTCACGTTACTGCCTTCCTCTAGCTGAGTACCGTCATCGGAGCCTTCAAAACACTGGGCATCCTCCTGGAGCATGTACCCAACACTGTGGTCAAACAGTTCGGGGACTCCTCAGGAGGACATGGTGGGGCTAGGGAAGGAGTGACTGATGCCATTGAGACGAGGGAAGAGGCTGCGTTGGCAACTGCTTTGCCAGACAAAGTACCCTGAGCCTGGGTGAGAGAGGATGAGGAGGACGAGGACAGTCTTCCACATGTTGCGGCTCAACACGGCCAGCTGCCGAAAAAAAGGCCAAGCGTGTTCCACGGCCATGTGCTGATGAGGATGCACTGTGTCCACAACCAGCACTGTTGCCTCTAGACACAGAGCCTGCTTGCCCTCTTGTAATGGCTTGTGACTGTCTGCCTCTCTTTGTTGGCCTTCCAGACATACTATTGGCCTGCAGTGAGATGTAGCTGCACAAAACTGGGATGTATATATATACCGATTATACTGCAGCTAGCAGAATCAACTGCCTGCCTGTAGTATTATTAGTATGAGAACACCTGCACCTGGCTTCAGGTAGCTATACTGTAGGTGCAACTGTGCAGGGTACACAGTACACTAACTGTAAATACTTCAAGACCCTGCCTGTGCTATTAATAGGATCAGAAGAAGCACAACAGGCACCTGGCTTCAGGTAGCTATACTGTATGTGCAACTGTGCAGGGTACACAGTACACCAGCTGGAAATACTTCAAGAGCCTGCCTGTGCTATTAATAGGATCAGAAGAACCACACAAGCACCTGTCTTCAGGTAGCTATACTGTAGGTGAAACTGTGCAGGGTACACAGTACACTAACTGGAAATACTTCAAGAGCCTGCCTGTGCTATTAATATGATCAGAAGAAGCACACAAGCACCTGGCTTCAGGTAGCTATACTGTAGGTGCAACTGTGCAGGGTACACAGTACACTAACTGGAAATACTTCAAGAGCCTGCCTGTGCTATTAATAGGATCAGAAGAACCACACAAGCACCTGGCTTCAGGTAGCTATACTGTAGGTTCAACTGTGCAGGGTACACAGTACACTAACTCTAAATACTTCAACAGCCTGCCTGTGCTATTAATAGGATCAGAAGAAGCACACAAGCACCTGTCTTCAGGTAGCTATACTGTAGGTGCAACTGTGCAGGGTTACACAGTAAATAAACTGTAAATATTTCAGGAGCCTGCCTGTGCTATTAATAGGATCAGAAGAAGCACACAAGCACCTGTCTTCAGGTAGCTACACTGTAGGTGCAACTGTGCAGGGCACACAGTACACTAATTGGAAATATTTCAAGGGCCTGCCTGTGCTATTAATAGGTTCAGAAGAAGCACACAAGAACCTGGCTTCAGGTAGCTATACTGTAGGTGCAACTGTGCAGGGTTACACAGTACACTAACTGGAAATACTACAAGAGCCTGCCTGTGCTATTAATAGGATCAGAAGAAGCACACAAGCACCTGTCTTCAGGTAGCTATACTGTAGGTGTAACTGTGCAGGGTTACACAGTACACTAGCTGTAAATACTTTAAGAGCCTGCCTGTGCTATTAATTGGATCAGAAGAAGCACACAAGCACCTGTCTTCAGGTAGCTATACTGTAGGTGCAACTGTGCAGAGTACACAGTACACTAATTGGAAATACTTCAAGAGCCTGACTGTGCTATTAATAGGATCAGAAGAAGCACACAAGCACCTGGCTTTAGGTAGCTATACTGTAGGTGCAACTGTGCAGGGTACACAGTACACTAATTGGAAATACTTCAAGAGCCTGCCTGTGCTATTAATAGGTTCAGAAGAAGCACACAAGAACCTGGCTTCAAGTAGCTATACTGTAGGTGCAACTGTGCAGGGTTACACAGTACACTACCTGAAAATACTGTAAAAATAACTGCCTGCCTGTCAGTATATTAGGAAAAGAATAACAGGAACAGATCTAGCTAAACTGAATACAATATATATATATATATATATATATATATATATATATATATATATATATATTGGCATTGGGACTCTGTGCTACCTGGAATATTGCTTGTTTACACTAGATTTTGGAGACAAAGGCATGCTGTGTGCTGGGCTATTTAGTTGTGACCTGGCTATGGCTCAGGGCCCCTCCCGACAGACAGGAAGTCTGTGCATTGGAGTCAGGTGGACTCCCATTCCTCTGCAGGAGTCAAAGACTGCATGGGTGCAGCCAGAGCATGCATGTCTGCAGGAGGCAGAAATACTTTGTGACAGAGCAGCAAGGTGCTGATCAGGAGTAAGCTAGGAGAAAGCTTAACTCAAGGAAGTCCTTTTGTTCTAAGGAGCAGACCTAAGGCCTAGGTTACAGGCCTGAAGCAACCGCGTGGCAGTAACGTAAGCCAGGAAGCTGTAAGAGAAAGTGTCACCAGAGGTACAGTGTGGGTACCAAACAAGGACACAGTTACAGGGTCAAGAGGACCGAGGTCAATGCCTGAACAGCAGTGCAGACCAGAGAGCCAGGTGGCTTGGTATTTTCCATTTATTTCATTATTGCTTTGTGGAAGAAACTCCTGCATGGGAATCCTGGATGGACTGTTTTTCTTTTACTTCAATAAACATGGGCCAAAAAAGGTTCAGGAAGAAGTACTGGTGGAAGCACACCCGGAAGAAGATGTGGGTGGACTGCCCCTTTAGAAAAAAGGTTGGGCTAATTAGGACTCTTGCTGCTGATAGTTGGCACAGAGGTGCCAAGGTGAAGTGCTGGTGGAAACATACCCGGAAAAAGAAATGGGCCTACGCAGCTAATGGCTGGCACAGAGGTGTCCCATTCATAGTGATGGGTTTATGTGTTCCTCCCTCCAGTTCGAAACAAGGGGGGAGGATATGTGGCATTGGGACCCTGTGCTACCTGGAATATTGCTTGTTTACACCAGATTTTGGAGACAAAGACATGCTGATTGCACATCTGTGTGCTGGACTATTTAGTTGTGACCTGGCTATGGCTCTGGGCCCCACCCGACAGACAGGAAGTCTGTGCATGGGAGTCAGGTGGACTCCCATTCCTCTGCAGGAGTCAAAGACTGCATGGGTGCAGCCAGAGCATGCATGTCTGCAGGAGGCAGATATACTTTATGACAGAGCAGCAAGGCACTGATCAGGAGTAAGCTAGGAGAGAGCTTAACTCAAGGAAATCCTTAGCAGACCTAAGGCCTAGGCTACAGGCCTGAAGCAGCCGTATGGCAATAACGTAAGCCAGGAAGCTGTAAGAGAGTGTCACCAGAGGTACAGTGTGGGTACCAAACAGGGACACAGTTACAGGGTCAAGAGGACCGAGGTCAACGCCTGAACAGCAGTGCAGACCAGAGAGCCAGGTGGCTTGGTATTTTCCATTTATTTCATTATTGCTTTGTGGAAGAAACCCCTGCGTGGGAATCCTGGATGGACTGTTTTTCTTTTACTTCAATAAACATGGGCCAAAAAAGCCCTTAAACTGCATATCTGGCGTAGACTCAGCTCACTGGTAAGCTCTACACTGAAGCTAAATAACCCCCAAACCTCACAATTGGTGTTCAAATGCGGGCATGACGGAAGAGTTCCAGATCCTCGCATACCAAAAACAGTGAGTAGCAAGAAACTGTGTTTTGCAGCAATGCTGTGAGGAGCAGCTAATGTGAACCAGTGCAGTCTGCATGTGAAAGTGTGCTGTTTGCAAGTCTTAAAGAGACAGCAAGCTAAATTTTCTTGTGTTAAAAGGAACTGTGTTAAAAAGCATTGTGTGCCTGACTGCAGAGATGGGGCGGTCAAACCGCAAAAAGGAAGCAATGTTTGCTGAGATAAGAGACAGAACCTTGTGGCTGGGGGGGTTGTTACCGATAGAACAAGCCCCAGACTGGTGCAAAATGCACTTGGCCGCACTGGAGCAAAGGAAAAAGGAAAGCAAGCCGTCACTTAGTGCAAAGAGTGAGCAGATGGGTGCGGTTGCCCGTGGCAACAAAGCAGAAATCCGTACAGCTGACTTCATACAGCCTATGCTGCCTTCTGAACATGTTGAAGACTTTTTGGTTGATTTTGCGATGATTGCTTCCTACAGAGGATGGCCCAAAAGTCGCTGGGTTGAGTTGGTGCAACCTTTTCTGATGGAGGAGTACCAAGAGGTGTACCGCGGCATGTATCATAACCGAGATGACTACGACAATTTCCTAGGAGCAATCCAATCTAGAGAGCACTGGAAAAGATCAGCGGGGAGAATGTGTTCTCCCATAGCAACTGGAGAAAGTCTGTTTGCAGAAAGGAGGAGCTACAGCAGAGATGCAGCTCAAAATCTGAAGAGGTTTGTGCAAAAGTTTCTGTTGTCACCCCTGGCAACCGTGAAGGAAATTTTGTTCAGCCTGCAGGGGGTGATGGAGAGCACAAGAAACCAGTGGTTTCAAGTTATGGCTGCTTGTGTGAAGTGGTCAGCCCAGAGAAGAGGGCACCGTGTCCAGCATCCTGCAAGGGGTATGACCATGTGTGTGGGTCTGCTGTTACCCCTGGCAACAGGAAATCTGTTTGGCCTGCAGGGGATGTTGGAAAATCCAAGAAGGATCCAATGTTGCCCCAGGTCCATGTGGGGGCATTAGCTTGTGAAAGTACAGCAAAGAAGGGACAACGCCCTTAATTGAAGCTTTCAACACCTGCCAAATAGAATGGTAAGACTGCTGCAGTTACAAATGTGAGAGAGACTGATTATGGGACTATTCCCTGTGAAGTGGGAATAAGTCCAGTGGAAAAAATTGCTTTCAGAGACTTGCTGCACGTGAATACCTTGTGTAGTAGCAAAGCCCAGTTTGAAGCTGAACCTGCAGAAAGCTTGAGGACTGGTAAGGGCTTGTCTTCAGGCAGTGTACTGTGTAGCAGGAAGACAAGAGGTAAAATGAATATAATGTGTTGTTCGTTAATGCGATTAAAAATGTGATATTGCATCCAGAAATGTCAGGGGTGACCACTGAGAAATGTGTGCCGTTGCCCCTGGCAACCATGGCAGGTGTAGCAGAGGTGTCCCTGGAGACCGCCCAAGAGCTCATGGTGTCTGAGCTCAGGGTTTCCCAGGACAACTGTGTCACTGCCCCAACCGGCAAGTGTGTTTCACATGAGGTGAAAAGCGATGTACTAAGTATTATACAATCTCAAACTTCTACTGTGCTAACGCAGCCTATACAAGGCAGAAAGGTGGATAATGATGATGTTGAAAAGTGTATTACTGACAATGTGGATGGTTTGGTGTCTCCCATGGTAACCACAGGCAGTGCCGCAGAGTTGTCCCGGAAAATCTCATGAGGACTCCTTGTGTTGGAGTCGGCGGGGGTCCAGGACAGCTCTGATCCTGCTCAGGTGGAAAACAATGGGAAAATAGCTCAAATTATGGAGTATGTATTATCACAATCTGATGTGGTTGACAGTGACTGGTGCAGGATGCCTGCTGCTAAACCACTCTGTCCACCTGTGTCTCCATGGGCAGAGGTAGCAGTACTACAGAGTGCTGGTGATTGGTGCACAGACAGGATAGACTGGGATAGTCTCGCCATAAAGGTGCTAGCATGGTGGAAAGCAATTTCTGAAGGTAATAGTAAGGTAGATACTATTGCTGCTGTGACAAATGGAGAGGCTGCAGGGCCAGTAGACACAGGTGCGTTGGCTTTTGCAGAAGTTAACCCTCTCCAGTTGGAAAAATCTCAAAAGGGCGCATACATAGTAGAGGTTTTGTCCACAGCAAAAGAGATGAGTAATGTTGACTGTCAGGATGGTGGGATAATGGATAAAGACTTGGAAGGGCTCAGTGTTGCTGAAAATGAGAGGATAAGTGTGACACATGCGTTTAGCAGTGCTCATGGGGAGCCACAAGTTTTGTCAGTTGCCTCTGAGGTGGAGGTATCTTTGAGTATCTCAGCCTCTCAAGCCTTAGCAAATTAGCCCCTCCACGTCGTTAGTAAGGGAAAAATCCCTAGAGTTCTGTGTATAGATGTGGCATGTCTAGAAATAACTGAGATGTTATTGGAATTGGTGAAAATCTTTCCGCTGTACACCTGCATGTATCCACCTCAGATGGGCGACCTGGTACTGCGTAGTACCAATCAGTGGAGACAGGTGGTACAGGCGATGTTAAGCAATGTTGATAAAAATTGGTTACTGCAATGTTGGTTAATTTTGTGGAAAGTGGTGTCACAGTTCTCTGCGAGAGTACTTCCAGCGGCAGTTGTGGGTGGAAGGTGCTCAGGGGAACTGCTAGAGGAATCAGAAATAATAGACATAGTAGAGGTCTCTCCGTATGCTGGTGTGATGGGGTGCATTCCTGCTGGTGCGATCCAAGGTGCGGCTGAGCAGTGGTTGGTACATGGCGCGTGTACTGTCTCACCCGCTAGACCTCATGTAAAGGAAGGGCCCAGAAAAGACATGGCATTAGTGGGAATTCGGTCCCCCTCACTCACAGGGAGGTGCAGTTTGAGGTAAAATAACTGTGATGGTAACTGTAACGAAAAAGTGTATGAGAAGCACTGTAGAGCACTGTCGGACAACTCAGAGGTATTGGTTTAGGTACCAATGGACACAGAAATGGTTAAAGGGATTGGTGTGGAAAAATGTGGCGAAAAATGTACGTTGGTAGGACAGTCGCTATTGGAGTGTTGGACAACAGGGGGCAATGTGAAACTGCGGGAATGTCCCATAGGGAATAACTGCCTGCCTGTAGATGGTCCCTCCATAGACACTGTCCTAGCAAACAAGGTGACAAGAAGTCCTGATGATAATATTGAGTTGAATCACCTCTTGTGGAACATTGCTATTGAGGTTAAACAGAAGGATGTGGTGTTGATCTCAGATGGTTTGGTTGCCAAGGGTAACCACACTGGGGTTGGTAAACCTGGGAAATGGATGTTGTTGGTCAGTGTTGCGTCAGGTAGTGAGAGGGGTCAGTCCCTGATAGGTTTCATGGAAGTGGGTCTACAACAGTCCCAGGAGAGTAGGTCTATGGGAGAAAAAAAGAAAGGGAGGATCCCGTGGCTAGAAGGTAGAAGGGATAGAGAGGTTAGTGGGATTCCACGGTTCAGGAAGAAGTACTGGTGGAAGCAAACCCGGAAGATGATGTGGGTGGACTGCCCCTTTAGAAAAAAGGTTGGGCTAATTAGGACTCCTGCTGCTGATAGTTGGCACAGAGGTGCCAAGGTGAAGTGCTGGTGGAAACATACCCGGAAAAAGAAATGGGCCTACGCAGCTAATGGCTGGCACAGAGGTGTCCCATTCATAGTGATGGGTTTATGTGTTCCTCCCTCCAGTTCAAAACAAGGGGGGAGGATATGTGGCATTGGGACCCTGTGCTACCTGGAATATTACTTGTTTACACCAGATTTTGGAGACAAAGACATGCTGATTGCACATCTGTGTGCTGGGCTATTTAGTTGTGACCTAGCTATGGCTCTGGGCCCCACCCGACAGACAGGAAGTCTGTGCATGGGAGTCAGGTGGACTCCCATTCCTCTGCAGGAGTCAAAGACTGCATGGGTGCAGCCAGAGCATGCATGTCTGCAGGAGGCAGATATACTTTGTGACAGAGCAGCAAGGCACTGATCAGGAGTAAGCTAGGAGAGAGCTTAACTCAAGGAAATCCTTAGCAGACCTAAGGCCTAGGCTACAGGCCTGAAGCAGCCGTATGGCAATAATGTAAGCCAGGAAGCTATAAGAGAGTGTCACCAGAGGTACAGTGTGGGTACCAAACAGGGACACAGTTACAGGATCAAGAGGACCGAGGTCAACGCCTGAACAGCAGTGCCGACCAGAGAGCCAGGTGGCTTGGTATTTTCCATTTATTTCATTATTGCTTTGTGGAAGAAACCCCTGCATGGGAATCCTGGATGGACTGTTTTTCTTTTACTTCAATAAACATGGGCCAAAAAAGCCCTTAAACTGCATATCTGGCGTAGACTCAGCTCACTGGTAAGCTCTACACTGAAGCTAAACAACCCCCAAACCTCACATATATATATATATATATATATATATATATATATATATATATATATATACACACACACACACACACACACACACACACACACACACACACACACACACACACCACCTGGGATGCATATATATACACAATACACTGTAAGTGCAGCTAACTGACTCGACCTGCCTACTCTATCTAACTTAAATCAAATGACACTGTCTCTCAGTCTATCTATCTCTCTCCACCGCAACACACTACACAAGGCCGCCATGCAGGCGGCCTTATATAGTGTGGGGCGTGTACTAAACCCCCTGAGCCATAATTGGCCAAAGCCTCCCTGGCTTTGGCCAATTACAGCTCTCTGTACAAATGGCGCTGTGATTGGCCAAGCATGCGGGTCATAGTGCATGCTTGGCCATTCATCAGCCAGCAATGCACTGCGATGCCGCAGTGAATTACAGGCTGTGACGCGCCACTCGAATTTGGCGCGAACGGCCCATAGCGTTCGTAATTCGGCGAACGGACGAACACACGATGTTCAAGCCGAACATGCATTCGTCTCGAACACGAAGCTCATCCCTAATTGCTCTTATTGCAATGTCTAATAAATGCTACACTTAGAGGCACTTTTCATTTTATCCTTTCATGCATCCTATACAGAGCGGACTTTGCTCCTAAGAAAAGCTTCAGTCAGCCCAGAGTACTATAACATTACAGACTTTCACTTGTCGCCCAGTCCTTCCTTAATTGCTCCAGTAATTATCTCCTATTTCTTCCATCTGGATACTCTTGAACCTTATATCATTGTAGCACCAATATTTAAAAAGGGCCCAAAATACATCCCTGGGAATTACAGACCAGTTAGCCTAACATCAATAGAATGTAAGCTCTTGGAGGGGATGATAAGGGACTATATACAAGATTTTAGTAATGAGAACGGTATCATTAGCAGTAATCAGCATGGATTCATGAAGAATCATTCTTGCCAAACCAATCTATTAACCTTCTATGAGGAGGTGAGTTGCCATCTAGATAAAGGAAGGCCCATAGACGTGGTGTATCTGGATTTTGCAGAAGCATTTGACACAGTTCCCCATAAATGTTTACTGTAGAAAATAAGGTAAATTGGAATGGACCATAGGATGAGTACATGGATTTAAAACTGGCTACAAGGGTGCGTTCAGAGGGTGGTGATAAATGGGGAGTACTCGGAATGGTCAGGGGTGCATAGTGGGGTCCCCAAGGGTTCTGTACTAGGACCAATCCTGTTTAATTTGTTCATAAATGACTTGGAGAATGGGGTAAACAGTTCAATCTCTGTATTTGCAGACAATACTAAGCTAAGCAGGGCAATAACTTCTCAGCAGGATGTGGAAACCTTGCAAAAGGATCTGAACAAATTAATGGAGTGGGCAACTACATGGCAAATGAGGTTCAATGTAGAAAAATGTAAAATAATGCATTTGGGTGGTAAAAATATGAATGCAATCTATACACAGGGGAGAACCTCTGGGGGAATCTAGGATGTAAAAGGACCTGGGGGTCCTAGTAGATGATAGGCTCAGCAATGGCATGCAATGCCAAGCTGCTGCTAATAAAGCAAACAGAATATTGGCATGCATTAAAAAGGATTAATTCTAGAGATAAAATGATAATTCTCCCACTCTACAAGACTCTGGTCCGGCCGCACCTAGAGTATGCTGTCCAGTTCTGGGCACCAGTCCTCAGGAAGGATGTACTGGAAATGGAGCGAGTACAAAGAAGGGCAACAAAGCTAATAAAGGGTCTGGAGGATATTAGTTATGAGGAAAGGTTGCGAGCACTGAACTTATTCTCTCTGGAGATGAGACGCTTGAGAGGGGATATGATTTCAATTTACAAATACCGTACTGGTGACCCCACAATAGGGATAAAACTTTTTTGTGGAAAAGAGTTTAACAAGACTTGTGGCCACTCATTAAAATTAGAAGAAAAGAGGTTTACCCTTAAACTACGTAGAGGGTTCTTTACTGTAAGAGCGGCAAGGATGTGGAATTCCCTTCCACAGGTGGTGGTCTCAGTGGAGGGCATCAATTGTTTCAAGAAACTATTAGATAAGCACCTGAACGACCACAACATGCAGGGATATACAAGGTAATACTGATATATAATCACACACATGGGTTGGACTTGATGGACTTTTTTTACCTCACCTACTATGCAACTCTGTAACTATGTCTTGATAATTAAACAAGGGTAGATACCACCGCTCCAGGCTGTTCGGGTTCAAGTATCCCGTCTTCTACTATGTGAACAGGTGAGAGCTCCAGGTGCTGGCAGTTGCTCTTCCAATTGGATATGTGCAGGAAGAAGATCTGGACAGCCGCACTCCGGAATAGACAAATGAATAAAATCTTCTTTATTTAATAACGTAGCATAAAAATTAGTACATGACACTGTTGGAGCAATGCAGCTTGACCGCTAACGCGTTTCACGCTCTTACGGAGCGCTTACTCATAGCTCATGAGTAAGCTATGAGTAAGAGATCCGTAAGCGTGAAACACGTTAGCGGTCAAGCTGCATTGCTCCAACAGTGTCATGTACTAATTTTTATGCTACGTTATTAAATAAAGAAGATTTTATTCATTTGCCTATTCCGGAGTGCGGCTGTCCAGATTTTCTTCCTGCACATATCCATATGTCTTGATAATTACTTGGACTTGTCTTCTCATTCCTCCACAAATTTGTGTTGAGAGGTCTCATTATTCTTCAAAGCCTGCAAAAGTACCTGAGAATATGTGGCATCAAAAATAAGGATCATTATTGGTTGGTAACCCTCCATGTCCACCATTACAAGGGGAAAGTCTGGGATCTCATCTTGCCTTCGCAGAGGGAGCACAGGATGATATATATTGAGAATACCTTAAATAGGAGTTTATGTAACGCCTCTCCAGACCCTGGTAGGTTACAGTCTCATGGAAAAGCTAGTTTTGAGGCTTCTGTTGGTCAAAGGAGAATTGGTGGAGAAGAGGGCTGCCTCAGTTATGCATTTCAAAAAAATGCTAGTCCTCGGAGTCCAGGGCTGTCAATTTCAACATCCCATTGGCAGCGTCTGCATCATATGGTGGAAGATTATCTAAGGGCGAAAACAAACAGAGAGCTTTCCAGTAGACGATCCACTGAGTTTCTGGGTCATGTGAATAGACCACTGGCCAGAACTTGCCTAGTATGCAATTGAGCTGCTGAGCTGCCCTGCATCCAGCTTGCTTTCTGAATGGGTAATCAGTGCTGCTAGAGATTTTGTGACAGATAAAAGAGCACATCTGTCTACAGACTCTGTTGACCGGCTGACATTTGTCAAAATAAATCAGTCCTGGATTAGCAGTAGCTATCAAGCCCCTGATGCTGATGTCGCTGATTCAGTGTTATTGGAATCTGGAATCTCTGCAAGACCGTCTAGGCTGCCTAGCTTTGTGGGTGTTGATTTTCTCTTGAAGTAATTTTTTGGTATAGGTTTCATGGGCACAACTAACAACCAAGGACCAATTTTTTTGCACCTGTTTGACAGGTTGTGTTGCGTTTTGATATAAAATATACTATTTTTCTGTAAGACTGTGATAGAATAGCAATCAGACTAGTTTGATTGCAGAGATCAGGTTTGTCTGAGGATGTTTCTCAAACGAATGCCTTGGTAACAATGGGAACGGTTGACAGTTGGCAGTTTGGTTGTTAAGGTAAATGAGTTTGTAACCATTGTCAACAAACTGGTAAAAAAAGCCCAAATAAAAGGAGCAGTAGAGACTGATAGGAGCCCACTCATCATGGATTAACACCAGAGCAGGAGGAAGAATCTGTAATAAGCAAAGAAGGTGCCTGGTCTCCAGGAGCAACAGAGATCATGATTACACAGTAAACGGAGTTAAGTAACTTTTAAGTGTATTTCTACTGTTACAGACCATAGGCTGTTTATTTGCTAGGCATTTTGCTTATTATAGATCTGTCAGTCTTGTACTGTATTCCTAATATTGTAATAGCACATTTACACACTGCAGAGGTCTCAGCTTCCTTGCTTATACCACAAAGTGACCTTGCTAGATAGATGCAAGCAAAACAACTTGGGGGCTCGTCCAGGATCTGTGCTATAGTTCAATTGAACCAGACCTGTTTTTGTCTGTGGTGTGTTGTGTAGCTTGTACTAGGTAAAAATGCTGTGTAAGCTGTTTAGGAAAAGCAAGGCTGCAGGGGGTTCCGGTGACCAGAAGGAAGTGTGCAGCTTACCTATCTGGGCCCGAGAAAATGAGTGGGAGCCTCTTGCTAAAGAATTTGTGAAGTATGCTTCTCCCTTGAATATGACTTGGGGTGATAAAATCTCAGATCATTTTGTAGATTTTAGCCTTAAGGGGTTGGATTTAAGTAAATAAGAGAAGAGGGCAGTGTCCACAGTGAGTTGGTACTTCCTTAATGCTATTTATACCGAATAACCATAGAAAGGAGAAGGCAGAGGCAGAAGTTAAGGTAATAAAAGACCAGCTAGCAGTTGCTTCAGAGTGTGTACATTCAACCACTAGTCGGGCTGATGATTTGCAAGCGCGGTGTGCAGCCCTCATGACCAAATCAATTAATGTCTTAAGGAAAAGGAAGGGCCGTAAACCTGTTAGTGAAGCCAGGGTATGTGCCATTGTCACATCCCAAAACTGGGATTGTGAGGATGTGCTTTCCTTAAATGATAGTGAGGATGAGGAGATAGATTTTGAATTTGAAGAAGTACGGGAGTTTACACAAACTGAACTCCATGAGCTGGCAAAACAATACAAACAAGGGCCTGGGGAGCCCCTATTGAGTTGGCTCCTACGCTTGTGGGATGAAGGGGTGGACAGTGTTGTTTTGTTAGGTAAAGAAGCAGTGGCTATGGGAGTGTTAACCCTTGATCCACAATTGCGTCAGGCAATCCGAAAAGCCCAAAGTGTGAATTTTTCACTGTTAGACCTAGTGAGAGATGGAATAGTCCAAATATGCGCTAGTCCTACTGACCTGGAAAATACCTATTCCTGGAGATCAATAGGAGAGGGTATTTCCAGGTTATGTGAGATGGCTTGTATAACCGGATTAAATACATTTCCAGAATGGATGGGTCCAGATTAGGGATGAGCTTCAAATCGAGTCAAACTCATGTTCGACTCGAACATCAGCTGTTCGCCAGTTCGCTAAACAGCGAACAATTTGGGGTGTTCGCGGCAAATTCGAAAACCGTGAAACACCCTTTAAAAGTCTATGGGAGAAATCAAAAGTGCTAATTTTAAAGGCTTATATGCAAGTTATTGTCATAAAAAGTGTTTGGGGACCTGGGTCCTGCCCCAGGGGACATGGATCAATGCAAAAAAAAGTTTTAAAAACAGCCGTTTTTTCAGGAGCAGTGATTTTAATAATGCTTAAAGTGAAACAATAAAAGTGTAATATTCCTTTAAACTTCGTACCTGGGGGGTGTCTATAGTATGCCTGTAAAGGGATGCATGTTTCCCGTGTTTAGAACAGTCTGACAGCAAAATGACATTTCAAAGGAAAAAAAGTCATTTAAAACTACTCGCGGCTATTAATGAATTGCCGGTCCGACAATACACATAAAAGTTCATTGATAAAAACGGCATGGGAATTCCCCACAGGGGAACCCCAAACCAAAATTAAAAAAAAAAAATGACATGGGGGATGAGGCCCTTGTCCCCATCAACATGGGGACAAGGTGTTTTGGGGGGCGACCCCAAAGCAACCTCCCAATGTTGAGGGCATGTGGCCTGGTACGGTTCAGGAGGGGCCTGCCAGGTTGCGTGCTCGGATAAGGGTCTGGTATGGATTTTTGGGGGGACCCCACTCCATTTTCAAAAAATTTTTTGTCCGAGGTTCCTCTTAATATCCATACCAGACCTGAAGGGCCTGGTATGGAATTTAGGGGGAACCCCCACGTCATTTTTTAAAAAAATTTTGGTTCGGGGTTCCCCTGTGGGGAATTCCCATGCCGTTTTTATCAATGAACTTTTATGTGCATTGTCGAACCAGCAATTCATTAATAGCCGCAAGTAGTTTTAAATGACTTTTTTTCCTTTGAAATGTCATTTTGCTGTCAGACTGTTCTAAACACGGGAAACATGTGCCCCTTTACAGGCATTTTGCATTGATCCATGTCCCCTGGGGCAGGACCCGGGTCCCAAACAGTTTATATGACAATAACTTGCATATAAGTCTTTAAGATTAGCACTTTTGATTATTCATGTTCATGTCCCATAGAATTTAATGGTGTTCGCGTGTTCGATACTAATTTTTTGCCCGTTCGCATGTTCTGGTGCAAACCGAACAGGGGGGTGTTCGGCTCATCCCTAGTCCAGATATGGAACCCTTTATGTCTGCTCTGTGCAGCTGATGAAGTATGCACCATTTAATCTAAGGGCTCCTTTATTGTCCTTGCTGGGAGGCCTGGGGGAGCTAAAGGAGACTAAAACAAAACCTGTCAGGGCAGTAGATAAGGTCAAGGCCAGACAGGAAGAATACAAGCAGAAAATAACTTTTACAGAGCAGAAAGGGAATGTAGGAGAGAAGACAGGAGGTGAAGAGAAAACCAGGCTAGTTATTTCTAGGAAAGAAATGTGGGTGGACCTATTAGAGGCAGGAGTACCTAAAGATGAGAGAGATGGGATTTCTAAAGAGGTGGAAACATTTAGTAGGGAAAACAGTCAGGTTTAGAAACACTTCTCCTAGTGGAGATAACATCAGCCTAGACTTAGAGAAAACATAACAGACCCCTCCTGCTAACCCCAAACCAAATTCCCAAATCTGAACATGAACTCAAACCCAAATCCATTTATCCTGGGGAAGAGTTAGAGAGAATCAGAAAAGGGGATTGGGAGGTTTCTTATTCTTTATGAAGGGAAGGTGAGTCTCCTGTAATAGCAGTGAGAGCAGTGACAGCAGGAGACCGACGCCCATATGCACCTGTCACTGTATGGTGGGGGAAGTCATCTTCTCCTACACATGTAATGGCTTTAATTGATACCAGAGCTGAATTTACACTTTTGCAAGGAAATCTTTCCCATCACAACGCAGAATTGATCTATGTAGAAGGTTTGGGAGAGCAAACCACACCAGCAGTTAGGATATGGGTGAAATTAGCTATTGGCAAGGGATCAGGATTTATGACAAATATTTTGGTATCAGAGTTACCTAAAAATATTCTTGGGATGGATGTACTTCAAGGTCAGTCAATTCAGACTGAAAGGGGTACATTCACATTCGGGTATCCTCATAAAGCGTATCTGGTTAGGGCGATGAAGGCTGTGGTCAGAGGTCATGCGAAATGGACCCCTGTCTACATTCCTCCACCAGAGAAGCCAGTCTGTCTCATGCAGTATAGACTTCCTGGAGGCCACAAAGAAATTGGGGAGACTATTCAAGAACTGTTGAGAGTAGGGATCCTTAGACCTGCTGTAAGTCCTTTCTCATCTCTGGTGTTCCCAATAAAGAAACCTGATGGGACATATAGAATGACTGTGGATTACAGAGGTCTAAACAAAGTGGCACCTCCATTGAAGTCAGCTGTACCAGATATGATTTTAATTGTTGAGAAAATTGCTAAAGAGGCAGGAGAATATCATGCTGTGATAGACCTGGCTAATGCTTTCTTTTTAATTTTGATAAACCCAGAGTGTCAAGAACAGTTTGCTAAGGTGTGGGACAGCCACCAGTACACTTTCACTGTCCTTCCGCATGGCTATCTTCCTTCTCCAACAATTTGTCATGGACTGATTGCCCAAGATTTGAGTACCCTGAATTTGAAAGTTGCCGTGTTTCAATACAATGATGACATGATCTCTGGGACAAAAGAAGATGTAACTGAAGCACTGCACCTACTGATACAGCACTCGGGAACAGAGGGTGAGCTAGCAACAGAGACAAAGTCCAAGGACCTGTCACAGAGGTGAAATTCCTAGGAATGACATGGACTGGGCCACAGAGGAAAATTCCAGAGACAGTTGTGCAAACTATCCAGGCACTGTCGCCCCTACTATCATAAAGGAGGCACAGAAGTCCATTGGAGTTGTGGGATTATGGAGAGCGTTCATCCCACATCTTGGACTGATTCTGAGGCCTATATACAATGTTACCAGGAAAAAGACTGAGTTCTCATGGGGTTCAGAGCAGCGGATCACATTCCTTGCTGCTAAAAAAAAACATTTTGCAGCATCAGGGATTGGGACCCGTAAGACAAGGAGTACCACGTCAGCTGGATGTACTGGAGCAGGATGGTACTATATCTTGGAGTCTGTGGCAGCCAAATGAAAAGAAAGGACTGAGAGCAATACCCATTGGATTTTGGTCCAAACAACTGACAGGGGCACATAAGAGATACACGCCCCTAGAGAAGTACCTGTTTGGGGCCTACACAGCACTTCAACATGTAGAGACCATTACAGGAAAGAACACAGTCACCATCCATACTGCATTACCAATAGCAGGATGGTGAGAGATAGTGGACTGACCACTAGGGAAGCTGTAGTCCAGAACCAGACACCGAAGAAATGGAAGTGGTACCTTTGAGAAAGCAGGGCGCCCCCCTCCCCCAAAGCGCCCACCCCCCATGTTGAGGGCATGGGGCCTGGTACGGCTCAGGAGGGAGGCACTCGCTCGTCCCCACCCCCTTTCCTGACCGGCCGGGCTGCATGCTCGGATAAGGGTCTGGTATGGATTTGGGGGGACCCCCACGCCAATTTTTCGGTGTAGGGGGTTCCCCTTACAATCCGTACCAGACCTAAGGGCCTGGTATGCCCCTGGGGGGAACCCACGCCGGTTTTTTCATTTAAAATTTGGCGCGGCATTCCCCCTCATACCAGACAGCTGTCAGCACTGCCTGTCGCTCATCGCGAAAGGAAAAAAAAGTTTTCCTTTCCCGATCAGCGAGCCAGCTCAGCGCTGGCTCCCGCGATGGGGCTTGCAGGTGTCAAATCTCGACGATAAATGCGGCGAGATTGATACAATATCGCGGTCACCTACTGTATGGGCACAGCAGAGTGTGTGGAGAAGTGCGACCATGGCCATTGCAAAAGTACTCCACCGGGTGGATTAAGAGTGCTGAGAGGCCTGCAGAGATCTGGCAGATTGACTTCATCAGTCCCCTGCCCCAGGGGAAACAATGGACTGAGATATTGTTGCACTTTAGTGGACTCCTATTCAGGACTTATGCTTGTTCATCCTTGCAAACGTGCAGCTCAAGCCGCAATGCTTCAACTGCTCCAGAAACTTGTTGTTGCTTATGGTTGTCCCAAACAAGTCCAAAGTGATAACGGCTCACACTTCACCGGATCAACAGTACAGCAGTAGGCCAAAGATTCAGGAGTGTACTGGTTGTGCCACATCCCATACTATCCACAGGCAGCTGGTTTGATTGAAAGATACAACAGGCTATTAAAGGACCAGATACACAAACTTACACCCACACATACACTAAGGGGATGAGATTGGGTCCTCACACAGGCAGTCATGTTGTTAAATTCTAGGCCAATAGCCAAAAGCACACCATATGAGAGGATGATAGGGGCTGGGACACAGATTCCACAGCTGCGTGCAGTGCAGAGTTCAGTATTTATGTAAGGTTCCTGAAAGAACAGGGCTTAACAGACACCATGTTACTGCTTCCCATGACATAGAAACCAAGAGTGACATATCTGAAGCTGAAGCCTTTCTAGGAATGAGAGGTAATCTGGCAGGAAGGTTTGAAGTTATATTTGCACTGGCAGATGAGCTTCAAGACAGTGGCTGGGACTCTGACTGGTTAGTGGATACTTCTCAGCAAGAGTGGAAAGTGAGGCTACATAACATCAAACCTTACAAAATAAACAGCAGTGATCTTCTGGAAAATATCAGTATATTTCCTCTCCCCCTATTGATGTTCTTTGGGGGGGGGTCAGAAGTGGATACAGGCAGGTGGCAAAGTATTGGTTAGATATCCAGGCAAGAAGCCATTTAGAGGAGAGATTGTAGCTGAAGGGCAGGGATCTACTGTTTATGTATTATTAGAAGGAACAGATAATTCACTTTGTTTTCACTCCACAGGCTGTCTATGATTTGATCCACAGGAAGACCAGAGAAAAGTGGTTACATGATGGACAGAATGATGGAAGACCGCAAGAACTGTGGAGAGCAAGGCCTTTGATGTATTACAAGCCTGGACTTGTTTCCAAAGAACTTTAGAATAGACTTTCTAATGAACTTTAAGCCAAAGACTGAAACATTTTCTCAGTGACAGAAATATGGGAGGGGTTGCATTCAAGGACAATTAATGTTTAGAATGAGTTGTTGGTAATGAAGAGATTTTCTGTGTGAAGTCTGGGAGAAAAATCAAGGACTGTGATAGAATAGCAATCAGACTTGTTTGATTGCAGAGATCAGGTTTGTCTGAGGATGTTTCCCAAATGAATGCCTTGGTAACAATGGGAACTGTTGACAGTTGGCAGTTTGGTTGCTAAGGTAAATGAGCCCAAAAGCCCAAATAAAAGGAGCAGTAGAGACTGATAGGAGCCCACTCATCATGGATTAACACCAGAGCAGGAGGAAGAATCTGTAATAAGCGAAGAAGGTGCCTGGTCTCCAGGAGCAATGGAGATCATGATTACACAGTAACCAGAGTTAAGTAACTTTTAAGTGTCTTTCTACTGTTACAGACCATAGGCTGTTTATTTGCTAGACATTTTGCTTGTTATAGATATCTGTTAGTCTTATACTGTATTACCAATATTGTAATAGTTTTGCATGTACAGCATTTTTGTGTAGTAAAAGCACATTTACACACTGCAGAGGTCTCAGCTTCCTTGCTTATACCACAAAGTAATCTTGCCAGATAGATGCAAGCAAAACACAGGTGCATCAAATTTTAATTTTCTACAGCAAGGCCAATTCTTGCTTTCATCAAGAGTACCTCTATAGCAGGGATATGCAATTAGCAGACCTCCGACTGTTGCAAAACTACAAGTTTCATCATGCCTCTGCCTCTGCCTCTGGGTGTCATGCCTGTGGCTGTCAGGGTCTTGCTATGCATCATGGGACTTGTAGTTCTACAACAGCTGGATGTCCGCTAATTGCAAATCCTTGCTCTATAGGGTTACTGTATGAAGGCACCACCAACACCCAAAGACCAATTTTTCCACAACTGTTTGACCGAGGCATATAATTAAATTTTTTTTCAGCAAGGCCAATTCTTGCTTTCATCAAGAGTACCTCTGTAGGGTTATGGTGTAAAGGCATTACCAACACATAAAGCCCAATTTTTCCACACTTACTTCTATCCAAAGTCTGTGAAGCACCAGACACCAGAGTTTATCTAAAAAAAAAAAAATGTTAATTGTATGCTATAATTTGGCTTCTTCACATACAGTAAGGCTTGCTTGTGCAACACTTTGTCATTTCCATCCAAAGTCTGCCAAAGAGTAGGGATGAACCGAACACCCCCGTTCATTTGCACCAGAACTTGCAAACAGACAAAAAATGTATGCGAATATGCAAACACTGTTAAAGTCTATGGGACACGAACATGCTTAATTTAAAGGCTTATATGCATGTTATTGCCATAAAAACATTTGGGGACCAAGGGGACATGGATCAATGCAAAAAAAAAGTTTTTAAAACGGACGTTTTTTCAGGAACAGTGATTTTAAGAATGCTTAAAGTGAAACAATAAAAATTAAATATTCCTTTTAAATATCATGCCTGGGGGGTCCCCTTAGTCTGCCTGTAAAGTAGCAAATTTTTCCCATGTTTAGAAAAGTATTGCAGCAAAATTACATTTCTAAAGGAAAAAATGTCATTTAAAATTGCTCACGGCTCTAATGTATTGCCAGATCCTGGCAATATACATAAAAAATCATTTAAAAAAACAGCATGAGTTTCCCCCCCAGTCTATGCCAGGCCCTTAGGGTCTGGTATGGATATTAAGGTGAACTCCACACCAATTAAAAAAAAAAAATGGTGTGGATGTCCCCCCCAAAGGGCCTGGTATGGACGGGGGAACCCATGCCGTTTTTTTCTTAATTCTGTCATAGGGCTCCCCTTAACCACTTCAATACACTATATTATATATTAAAGAAAAAAGTGAATTAAGGTCTGGTGTGACCCCTCTGACACCTCCATCCCTAATAGTGCACAAAAAAAACAAGAGAAATAGCCCTGGGACTTTAGATGAGGTGAGAGAGTAGGGATGAGCCGAACACCCCCCTGTTCGGTTCGCACCAGAACATGCGAACAGGAAAAAAGTTTGTTCGAACATGCGAACACCGTTAAAGTCTATGGGACACGAACATGAATAATCAAAAGTGCTAATTTTAAAGGCTTATATGAAAGTTATTGTCATAAAAAGTGTTTGGGGACCTGGGTCCTGCCCCAGGGGACATGGATCAATGCAAAAAAAAGTTTTAAAAACGGCCGTTTTTTCAGGAGCAGTGATTTTAATAATGCTTAAAGTCAAACAATAAAAGTGTAATATCCCTTTAAATTTCGTACCTGGGGGGTGTCTATAGTATGCCTGTAAAGGGGCGCATGTTTCCTGTGTTTAGAACAGTCTGACAGCAAAATGACATTTTGAAGGAAAAAACTCATTTAAAACTACTCGCGGCTATTGCATTGCCGACAATACACATAGAAGTTCATTGATAAAAACGGCATGGGAATTCCCCAAAGGGGAACCCCGAACCAAAATTAAAAAAAAATGACGTGGGAGTCCTCCTAAATTCCATACCAGGCCCTTCAGGTCTGGTATGGATATTAAGGGGAACCCCGGCCAAAATTTTAAAAAAAAAATGACGTGGGGTTCCCCCTAAATTCCATACCAGGCCCTTCAGGTCTGGTATGGAATTTAAGGGGAACCCCGCGCCAAAAAAAAAAAAAAAACGGCGTGGGGTCCCCCCAAAAATCCATACCAGACCCTTATCCGAGCACGCAACCTGGCAGGCCGCAGGAAAAGAGGGGGGGACGAGAGTGCGGCCCCCCCTCCCTCCTGAACCATACCAGGCCACATGCCCTCAACATTGGGAGGGTGCTTTGGGGTAGCCCCCCAAAACACCTTGTCCCCATGTTGATGAGGACAAGGGCCTCATCCCCACAACCCTGGCCGGTGGTTGTGGGGGTCTGCGGGCGGGGGGCTTATCGGAATCTGGAAGCCCAGTTTAACAAGGTGACCCCCAGATCCCGGCCCCCCCTGTGTGAAATGGTAAGGGGGTACATAAGTACCCCTACCATTTCACGAAGAAAGTGTCAAAAATGTTAAAAATGACAAGAGACAGTTTTTGACAATTCCTTTATTTAAATGCTTCTTCTTTCTTCTATCTTCCTTCATCTTCTGGTTCTTCTGGTTCTTCTGGCTCTTCTGGTTCTTCCTCCGGCGTTCTCGTCCAGCATCTCCTCCGCGGCGTCTTCTGTCTTCTTCTCCTCGGGCCGCTCCGCACCCATGGCATGGGGGGGAGGCTCCCGCTCTTCTCTTCTTCTTTTCTTCTCTTCTTCTCTTCTTCATTTTCTTCTCCGGGCCGCTCCGCAATCCATGCTGGCATGGAGGGAGGCTCCCGCTGTGTGACGGCGCTCCTCGTCTGACAGTTCTTAAATAACGGGGGGGCGGGGCCACCCGGTGACCCCGCCCCCCTCTGACGCACGGTGACTTGACGGGACTTCCCTGTGGCATTCCCCGTGACGTCACAGGGAAGTCCCGTCAAGTCACCGTGCGTCAGAGGGGGGCGGGGTCACCGGGTGGCCCCGCTCCCCCCGTTATTTAAGAACTGTCAGACGAGGAGCGCCGTCACACAGCGGGAGCCTCCCTCCATGCCAGCATGGATTGCGGAGCGGCCCGGAGAAGAAAAGAAGAAAAGAAGAAAAGAAGAAGAGGAGAAGAGGAGAAGAGGAGAAGAGAAGAAAAGAAGAAGAGAAGAGCGGGAGCCTCCCCCCCATGCCATGGGTGCGGAGCGGCCCGAGGAGAAGAAGATAGAAGACGCCGCGGAGGAGATGCTGGACGAGAACGCCGGAGGAAGAACCAGAAGAGCCAGAAGAACCAGAAGAACCAGAAGATGAAGGAAGATAGAAGAAAGAAGAAGCATTTAAATAAAGGAATTGTCAAAAACTGTCTCTTGTCATTTTTAACATTTTTGACACTTTTTTCGTGAAATGGTAGGGGTACTTATGTACCCCCTTACCATTTCACACAGGGGGGGGCCGGGATCTGGGGATCACCTTGTTAAAGGGGGCTTCCAGATTCCGATAAGCCCTCCGCCCGCAGACCCCCACAACCACCGGCCAGGGTTGTGGGGATGAGGCCCTTGTCCTCATCAACATGGGGACAAGGTGTTTTGGGGGGCTACCCCAAAGCACCCTCCCAATGTTGAGGGCATGTGGCCTGGTACGGTTCAGGAGGGAGGGGGGGCCGCACTCTCGTCCCCCCCTCTTTTCCTGCGGCCTGCCAGGTTGCGTGCTCGGATAAGGGTCTGGTATGGATTTTTGGGGGGACCCCACGCCGTTTTTTTTTTTTTTTTTTGGCGCGGGGTTCCCCTTAAAATCCATACCAGACCTGAAGGGTCTGGTATGGAATTTAGGGGGAACCCCACGTCATTTTTTTTTTTTAATTTTGGCCGGGGTTCCCCTTAATATCCATACCAGACCTGAAGGGCCTGGTATGGAATTTAGGGGGACTCCCACGTCATTTTTTTTTTTTAATTTTGGTTCGGGGTTCCCCTTTGGGGAATTCCCATGCCGTTTTTATCAATGAACTTCTATGTGTATTGTCGGCAATGCAATAGCCGCGAGTAGTTTTAAATGAGTTTTTTCCTTCAAAATGTCATTTTGCTGTCAGACTGTTCTAAACACAGGAAACATGCGCCCCTTTACAGGCACACTATAGACACCCCCCAGGTACGAAATTTAAAGGGATATTACACTTTTATTGATTGACTTTAAGCATTATTAAAATCACTGCTCCTGAAAAAACGGCCGTTTTTAAAACTTTTTTTTGCATTGATCCATGTCCCCTGGGGCAGGACCCAGGTCCCCAAACACTTTTTATGACAATAACTTGCATATTAGCCTTTAAAATTAGCACTTTTGATTTCTCCCATAGACTTTTAAAGGGTGTTCCGCGGCATTCGAATTTGCCGCGAACACCCCAAATTGTTCGCTGTTCGGTGAACTTGCGAACAGCCAATGTTCGAGTCGAACATGAGTTCGACTCGAACTCGAAGCTCATCCCTATGAGAGAGGTTTAGCCAATGTTCACAGCAAACAATGAGACAAAATCAATTTATTTGTTTCAAAATGTTATGTAACAGAGTGGCAACAACAATGATTGTGAGTTACCCGGCATAATAGCCAATGTACACAACACAGATGAAAGTAAATATATAAAAATATTTATTACAAATGTTATACATGAATGAGCAATAATAAAAAAAAAATACCCCTATCCAGACCATGCTGATCCTCTGGATTTTTCCCTGTTATGGCTTTTGTTTGCTCTGCCTCCTCAGCACGGCCGCCATCTTGATATCCAGTGTTTAGCGATTTATCTCAGCCCTTCAGTAAGTATGAGGTCTTTGCTTCAGACCTCTCTTGTCAATCATCCTGCCTGCCCCCATTTATCAACAACATACATCTATTGATCCTATCATTTATATTGAAGATACAACATTCATGCATCCGCCCCTGAAGAAGCGAGCAGGGTTTTGCACAACGAGCAGGGCTTTATTGATGCTTGTTTTATGCCGGTACATGCTGGGTATTATTGATGTCTGCATTATGTTTACATACCTCCCTGTCCATATGTATGTACATTTTATTTCTTATTGTGTGTGTGTATTTACTGACCCAGCAACTTTCAAGTTTTATTGTTGCTCATTGATGTATAACATTTGTAATAAATCTTTTTATATATTTACTTTCATCTGTGTTGTGTACATTGGCTTTTATGCCAGATAACTCACAATCATTGTTGTTGCCACTCCGTTACATAACATTTTGAAACAAATAAATTGATTTTGTCTCATTGTTCGCTGTGAACATTGGCTAAACCTCTTTCACCTCATCTAAAGTCCCAGGGCTATTTCTCTTGTTTTTTTTTTTGTGCTATATCATATATTGCACACTGCACTATATACCCTGCACTGTATTATATATATACTACACTGAGGGCACTATATAGTCTGAACTGCAGTGTATATATACTATGCGGACTGCACTACATACTCTCAACTGCAGTATATATACTATACAGACAGTACTATATACTCTGCTGAAAAATTGGGCCTTAGGTGGTGGCAAAACACAGTAACCCCTCACAGTTACTCTTGTTGGGCGCAGGAACGGTCCCTGCTGTTAAATATTATGTCAAAAATTGTAATTACATGCCCCTGTTAAACAGGGGCAGAAATATTGGGCCTTAGGTGTTGGTGGTGCCAGAACACTGTAACCCTTTACAGTTACTCTTGTTGGGTGCAGGAACAGTCCCTGCTGTTAAATATTATTTCAGTGGCTGCTTGCCCTCTTTTAGTGGCCTCTGAGCATCTGCCTCTCCTTGGAGGCCTTCCGGACATGATGGGTATTTTTTTTTTTTTAACACCACACTACACTGCATTATATACTGTGTACACCGCCTGAAGTGTGTTTGAAACTGTACACACTGTATCATATACTGTGTACACCATATTATATACTGAGTACATATATATATATATATAAATATATCTATTTATACTAGTAGACTGTGTGTATGTGTGTGTGTGTGTGTGTGTGTATATATATATATATATATATATATATATATATATATATATATATATATATCTCAAATACACTGTCTGTACTATATAACAAAAAAAGGAGAAAAGGGAACCAATAGAATATTTTATGTGGGTGTACCAACTGGTATTGTTCCACACACTAATATTGGGTGGGACTCTGTGACAAAAAGACATATGAGGGAGTGTGCACTGTGTCAGAAAGACGACTCAGTTCTAAGTGTCAGATGGATGAGCCCTGGGAAATAATTACCTGTCTGATAAAGTAATGAATTAAATTATTTTATTGAAAAAGATCAATTATTAAAAATACAGCAAATCCACACCTGACACTATGAATAAACATAAGGGTCTGGGGACAAGGACAGACAACAAACACACACAAAACAACGATAGACACCACCAAGAAATTCATCAAATAGTACTGTAAATAAAGGGCATGGTTTGGCCGCAGCAGATGATGGCCGCCTGGATTCTCTGCTCTCCCTCAGATGGGGGCACAACAGCAATTACAGAGCCATTATTAGCCGTCCTTACCTCCGGTTCGGAGGCCACTGCTTCTGGGACACTCCGGAACATGTCCAAGAAGAAAAAGTATACAAATAACCAGAGATCACGCCGTTTTCATGAACACATCATGAAGCCGGCTCTCTCCTCTCTACATGATGGCACAGCAGGAAAGCTGTTCAACTTCACCCTCACCCACACAGTCTAACACAGCGCCGGACAACCTGTGGAACATGGAGGAAAACAAACAGCTGGACCCCACTGCCTCTCCTCAATCCCAGGACAGAGGTAAGAGAGCCGCAGAATCCCTGGCAGGCTCACCAGCTAAATCACCTGCTCTAAAGAAGCAGCATTGGGCTGACGCTGCACACACAGGAGACAGTGCCACTAACTCCTGAAGTAGAATAGTAAAGTATCGAACCAGGCAGAACTTCAGCAATGCAGGTTTATTAACAGCTGATAACATACAGGTTTATGTTCAAAATATTACAATATACAGGTCTAATTTATACAGTTTCTTACAATGCATGCATATTAGATATAAATATTCTTATCCTCTAACCAAATTTAAACAATTGTGAATTGTTCTCACCTTGAACCAGAATGGGTCTTTTCTGCCAATTCTTGGGAACCTCTCACCTGATAGGGACCAGCCAATTGGCCGGTGGTCTGGTCCCCTCACAGAGTTCTGAGTTCCAGCTCGACCAAGTTCGTGAGGGAAATTCACCTGAGACCACATTCTGGAACAAGTTAAGAAGTCTTCTCTGACTCGTACGAGGAGACAAGTTATGGACAGATACTTGCCCATTGGTTCTGACCTCTATGACCCGTGCAATAGGGCAGCATACATAGAGTTCAGCCTTATGAGCTCCTATCTGACTTGTCCGAGGGGACAAGTTAGGACAGATACTTGCCCATTGGTTCTGACCTCTATGACCCGTGCAATAGGGCAGCATACATAGAGTTCAGCCTTATGAGCTCCTATCTGACTTGTCCGAGGGGACAAGTTAGGACAGATACTTGCCCATTGGTTCTGACCTCTATGACCCGTGCAATAGGGCAGCATACATAGAGTTCAGCCTTATGAGCTCCTATCTGACTTGTCTGTCTAACAATTGTAGAGCTTGCATTTATATACCCTTTTACAAGTCTTATCTCAACTATCTGTCTTACATATGATTGGTCACTAAGATATACGTCAAAGTAACCAACCATAAATCTGACACTTGTTCTACAACCAGATAAACTTAATTATTCCCAAAATTCCTATATGTTCATTAAAGTGATTTATAACTGTTTTTGTCCAATTAAAAACACCTGTATGGAGACAGTCTGGCACCCAGCTGTGTTATCAAACTCTCCTTATCTTGATACTAGCTTCAAGGATTTGCAGATTTACGACTGAGACAATGAACTTTCAATAACCCCACCAGATGTGTTATATGTCTCACTATATGTATGTATTTTAACAGTTTTAATGAGGGCACAAGCAGACCTTTGTTTGACCTTGTCAAACTTAATTTAATGTACTGTACATAACTTTAATTATTTCTAAACCACCTGTTTTCATCTCTTTATCTGTCTGATTTATATGCATTTCAGACTTGAGACAATTCTATATTACTTGAATCTATCCTAATGAACTTTCACCCAGTAAACTATCTTAATACATTTTCGAGAACACCTGTGTACAAGTACTTGTCATAAAGCAGAGGTCATTTAAAGTTCAACACTTATAAATGAAGACTTTCTAAATCTATGGAAAACACAGTATACATTATTAAAGATTAATAATTGTTGCTTTACTTATTGAATAATAATATTGATAAAACCACTACTATATAATAATATGAATAATAATAATAATAATAATAATAATAATTATCAATAAAATATATGCAAATCAAAAAAAAAAAATATATATATATATATATATATATATATATATATATATATATATATATATATATATATGAAATACATTGGCTAATATGAGATTCCACAACATTTCCCCCCTGTTGAGGCATAAGCCTCACAGCAATTACAGTACAGATCACCCACCATGCTCCTCAGAGACCCCATGCACCCAACACTGATCACATAAATTGTCCAAAAAAAAAATTAAAAATAAATCAGTCCAAAAAATAAATAATAAATAAATCAGTCCAATCAAAAACACACTGCATCTTCTTCTGTAGCTGCAAAGTCATTCTCCATATGTGGCACGGAAAACATATTTGTCAGTCTCAGTGGCATTGTGATCATTCTTGCCACAAACTACTTGCAACAGGCAACAGTTACTCAGCAACATCACATCAAGGATAACAGGGAAGAGGAACAATCCGTTTAGTTAGTGAATGAAAGCCAAGTATGTGGTCCCAAGGAGCATTCAGCAGACTCAGTCCCATAAGGCTCTGCCTTTTCCTGCATAGGTCTTTTCAGCTTAGCCAAGTGCTTGATGTGTCTGGAGAGATCTCCTTCATCATAATTTGCTGGTCCAGTATCATAGCACAAGCTGCTTTGGATGCTGTAAGACACAAGTTCAGTGCATACCTGTTCTGCAAAGATACAAGTCTCAGCTTTTCCAGTTCCTCCTTTTATGCATGAAATCCTTCCTTTGTAGCAATGAACATTTGTAACAAGTTACATCATGTCTTCTGCGATCACCGAATATTTGTCTGGATATAAAATACACTTCAAAAATATAGTTATAAAAAATAAAAATAAAAATAAAGTCAGTGTCAGGATACAATAGGTCTCTGGCAAACATTTCAGGGCAACCTACAAAGCAATGGCTCCTCCACTCTCATCTTATCTAATAACTTAATTTAGTGGCTTCCTTTTACTTCTACAACATCAGCTAAAATAATATACATAACTATATATAGTTTTGTCATAATACAATACTCTTACAATATTAATAATAATTGTTAGTATAAATCCCTTGAAGTACATAATTTCACTACAAAGTATTTTATATAGACTATTCTTTTACATTTCCCAACCTATACTATTTCCCATACAATAATTGTAAATTCTTATAATTTCTTAACCTTGACTCCACCTTTCAGTCACTATTACCCTGGTCATGTCATACTGTCAATATAGTCAGTCCAGATATTTCACTAGTTTTAATTTTGTAGTCTTCCCACAAAGTTTGCTAAACCCAAAACCATTTCACTTTTTGTCCATTTCTGCACATACTATACTGCAGAATATTATACAATAACAGTCAGCATGGGTCTCTTCTGTCAGTCACTGCTATACTGTCTAAGTCAGTAGCCTACCTCTTCTATGTCTTAAAACATGAATTATAAAACAATATCATGACAAATATCATAACATATCCTATAAGGCATCAATAGCATACAGTCTTTAGCGATAATGTCATACTCATTACATTACACCTCCCCACTTTTTTTTTTTCAAAAAAAAATGATAAAACTATTTGTTTATAATGATTGAACATTACTCAAAGTAGAACTCTACTCACAAAAATGTGATAAAATAAGGTTCATTAGCAAGAAAAATACATTCCACATTAAATTATTATGCTACCATTTTACTGAAGCCCATAACCTTTGAGCAGCAGTAGAATTTCAGGCTGTCAGCAAACTGGCCTCTAGATTTTTAAGCAGTGCAAAAAAATAGAGCACAACTGAGCCTGTGTAGAGCAGGGTGGAACAGTGGATTTTAAACAGTATAGGCACTTATTTTTTTTACTGTGCTTCATAGCTACACCTGCAAAAAGGGTTAGCCTCAAGTGATCCAGCAGGAATCAATTTTCTGACCAAAGTTCCACTTTAAGGTGTTCACAATATTAATACTTATAACATATATAACAAACAAAACAACAGTAAGTCTCTACATACAAAGTATCACATATAATTAAATAGAAATGTCCATTACTGAAATATTTCCAATGTCTTTGTCTGCAATAGGGATGAGCTTCGAGTTCGAGTCGAACTCATGTTCGACTCGAACATTGGCTGTTCGCAAGTTCGCCGAACAGCGAACAATTTGGGGTGTTCGCGGCAAATTCGAGTGCCGCAGAACACCCTTTAAAAGTCTATGGGAGAAATCAAAAGTGCTAATTTTAAAGGCTAATATGCAAGTTATTGTCATAAAAAGTGTTTGGGGACCTGGGTCCTGCCCCAGGGGACATGGATCAATGCAAAAAAAAGTTTTAAAAACGGCCGTTTTTTCAGGAGCAGTGATTTTAATAATGCTTAACCACTTGAGCCCCGGACCATTATGCTGCCTAAGGACCAGAGGTCTTTTTCCAATTTGGCACTGCGTCGCTTTAACTGCTAATTGCGCGGTTATGCAATGCTGTACCCAAACGAAATTTGCGTCCTTTTCTTCCCACAAATAGAGCTTTCTTTTGATGGTATTTGATCACCTCTGCAGTTTTTATTTTTTGCGCTATAAACGGAAAAAGACCGAAAATTTTGAAAAAAAATGATATTTTCTACTTTTTGTTATAAAAAAAATCCAATAAACTCAATTTTAGTCATACATTTAGGCCAAAATGTATTCGGCCACATGTCTTTGGTAAAAAAAATGTCAATAAGCGTATATTTATTGGTTTGCGCAAAAGTTATAGCGTCTACAAACTAGGGTACATTTTCTGGAATTTACACAGCTTTTAGTTTATGACTGCCTATGTCATTTCTTGAGGTGCTAAAATGGCAGGGCAGTACAAACCCCCCCCCCAAATGACCCCATTTTGGAAAGTAGACACCCCAAGGAAATTGCTGATAGGCATGTTGAACCCATTGAATATTTATTTTTTTTGTCCCAAGTGATTGAATAATGACAAAAAAAAAAAAAAAAAAAATATTTACAAAAAGTTGTCACTAAATGATATATTGCTCACACAGGCCATGGGCCTATGTGGAATTTCACCCCAAAATATATTCAGCTACTTCTCCTGAGTACGGGGATACCACATGTGTGGGACTTTTTGGGAGCCTAGCCGCGTATGGGACCCCGAAAACCAATCACCGCCTTCAGGATTTCTAAGGGTGTAACTTTTTGATTTCACTCTTCACTGCCTATCACAGTTTCGGAGGCCATGGAATGCCCAGGTGGCACAACCCCCCCCCAAATGACCCCATTTTGGAAAGTAGACACCCCAAGCTATTTGCTGAGAGGCATATTGAGTCCATGGAATATTTTATATTTTGACACAAGTTGCGGGAAAGTGACACTTTTTTTTTTTTTTTTTTGCACAAAGTTGTCACTAAATGATATATTGCTCACACAGGCCATGGGCCTATGTGGAATTGCACCCCAAAATACATTTAGCTGCTTCTCCTGAGTATAGGGATACCACATGTGTGGGACTTTTTGGGAGCCTAGCCGCGTACGGGGCCCCGAAAACCAATCACCGCCTTCAGCATTTTTAAGGGCGTGAATTTTTGATTTTACTCTTCACTGCCTAACACCGTTTCGGAGGCCATGGAATGCCCAGGTGGCACAAAACCCCCCCAAATGACCCCATTTTGGAAAGTAGACACCCCAAGCTATTTGCTGAGAGGCATGGTGAGTATTTTGCAGCTCTCATTTGTTTTTGAAAATGAAGAAAGACAAGAAAAAACTTTTTTTTTTTTTCTTTTTTCAAATTTCAAAACTTTGTGACAAAAAGCGAGGTCTGCAAAATACTCACTATACCTCTCAGCAAATAGCTTGGGGTGTCTACTTTCCAAAATGGGGTCATTTGGGGGGGTTTTGTGCCACCTGGGCATTCCATGGCCTCTGAAACTGTGATAGGCAGTGAAGAGTGAAATCAAAAATTCACGCCCCTTAGAAAGCCTGAAGGCGGTGCTTGGTTTTCGGGGTCCCGTACACGGCTAGGCTCCCAAAAAGTCTCACACATGTGGTATCCCCGTACTCAGGAGAAGCAGCAGAATGTATTTTGGGGTGTAATTTCACATATTCCCATGGCATGTTTGAGCAATATATCATTTAGTGACAACTTTGTGCAAAAAAAAAAAAAAAATTTGTCTCTTTCCCGCAACTTGTGTCGCAATATAAAATATTCCATGGACTCGACATGCCTCTCAGCAAATAGCTTGGGGTGTCTACTTTCCAAAATGGGGTCATTTGGGGGGGTTTTGAACTGTCCTGGCATTTTATGCACAACATTTAGAAGCTTATGTCACACATCACCCACTCTTCTAACCACTTGAAGACAAAGCCCTTTCTGACACTTATTTTTTACATGAAAAAGTTTTTTTTTTTTTTGCAAGAAAATTACTTTGAACCCCCAAACATTATATATTTTTTTAAAGCAAATGCCCTACAGATTAAAATGGTGGGTGTTTCATTTTTTTTTTTCACACAGTATTTGCGCAGCGATTTTTCAAACGCATTTTTTGGGGAAAAAACACACTTTTTTAAATTTTAATGCACTAAAACACACTATATTGCCCAAATGTTTGATGAAATAAAAAAGATGATCTTAGACCGAGTACATGGATACCAAACATGACATGCTTTACAATTGCGCACAAACGTGCAGTGGCAACAAAATAAATACATTTTTAAAAGCCTTTAAAAGCCTTTACAGGTTACCACTTTAGATTTGCAGAGGAGGTCTACTGCAAAAATTACTGCCCTCGATCTGACCTTCGCGGCGATACCTCACATGCATGGTGCAATTGCTGTTTACGTTTGACGACAGACCGCCGCTTGCGTTCGCCTTAGCGCAAGAGCAGGGGGCGACAGGGGTGCTTTTTTTTTTTTTTTTTTTTTTCTTTATTATTTTTTTGCTTTTTTATCTTATTTTTTAACTGTTCCTTTCATTTTTTTTTTTTTTAAATCATTTTTATTGTTATCTCGGGGAATGTAAATATCCCCTATGATAGCAATAGGTAGTGACAGGTACTCTTTTTTGAAAAAATTGGGGTCTATTAGACCCTAGATCTCTCCTCTGCCCTCAAAGCATCTGACCACACCAAGATCGGTGTGATAAAATGCTTCCCCAATTTCCCAATGGCGCTATTTACATCCGGCGAAATCGAAGTCATAAAATGCTCGTAGCTTCCGGTTTCTTAGGCCATAGAGATGTTTGGAGCCACTCTTGTCTCTGATCAGCTCTATGGTCAGCTGGCTGAATCACCGGCTGCATTCTCAGGTTCCCTGTTGAGACAGGAGAGCCAGAGAAAAACACGGAAGACGGTGGGGGGGGGGCATTCCCTCCCACGGCTTGTAAAGGCAGTCTAGAGGCTAATTAGCCGCTAGGATTGCTTTTACATGAAAGCCGACCGCTGGCTGAAAAGAATGATACCAAGATGATACCTAAACCTGCAGGCATCATTCTGGTATAACCACTCAAAGTTGTGAATGGCGTACCTGAAGACAAAAAAATGGTTAACAATAAAGCACAGTAAACAGTAAAGTATAAATAATTACATACCTGAAAAACAAACATGATAAAACATAATAACAATAACAATAACAATAACAATAAAACACTGCAGAATAGAATACAGTAAAAAAAGAGCAGAACAATAGAGAGAGAGAATAGAGAGAGAGAACAATAAAACAACTATTTTTTTTTATTTTATATATATATTTTTTTTTTTTTACACTTTTTTTGTAACTAACTTTTATAACTGTAACCGGTTCCAGGTTCGGGTCTCTCAAAATGCGATGGCATCTTGGGAGACCCTGTGAAAGTGTGCCTAGTCTGTGCAATGCTGTACCCTACGCTAATACTCAACTAGTGTATGGTAGCGTTCAAAACATTCACCAATGCAAAGACCAGGATTGTCAGGACAGGAGGGACAATAATAGCGGGTGTCACGCCTATATCCGCGTTTGCTGCAGACACAACATCTTTTTGGGGGGGTTCGTTGAGTAGGGGTACTCGGGAGCACATAAAAATGCCTCTCATGCAGCCGACTGCATTTGGTTGGGGATGTGAATGGGGGAAGTACGGGCGCTGCAGAAGTGGTGGGTTCCCAATTAGGATTGGCGAATGCAGCAGGAAGGGCACTATGGGCACGACGGGCCTGTGTTTGTCTTTTTGGTGGCAGCGGGACACTACTTGTGCTTGTCACCTCACCAGCTTGAACTGCACTTATGGGACTCGCCACGTCACCAAGTGTTACTGCAGCGCTGGTTTGACTACGACCGGGGTATACTAGGCCGCTGGTGCTTGCCAGTTCAATAAAAAGCTTCCAAAAAAACTGTTAGCGATCGCAGGGATCAGGCCTGACTCTGCGAACGCTGCAGTTATGCGTTTAGTGTTTTGTAAGTGTCAGTGATCGATCGATGCTGCACTTGGGTGGGCTGGACTGGGCCGGGCGGAGGGGCAAAACGCAGGTGCTAGCAGGTATCTGGGTTGATCCCGCTAACACTGCGTTTTTGGGAACCCTAAACTGCTGGGGACGCTAGTATAGATCTGATCGGATCAGATATTGATCCGTTCAGATACTATACCACTAAAGGAGGCGTATGCTGCGTGCGTGGGTGTTAGTGGTACTGGCGCTAACCTGACGCTGCCTGGGGCCGGTGCTTGCTAGTTCACCAAAATGCTACCAAAAAAACTGTTAGCGATCGCAGGGATCAGGCCTGACTCTGCGAACGCTGCAGTTATGCGTTTAGTGCCTTGTAAGTGTCAGTGATCGATCGATACTGCACTTGGGTGGGCTGGGCTGGGCCGGGCGGAGGGGCACAACGCAGGTGCTAGCAGGTATCTGGGCTGATCCCGCTAACACTGCGTTTTTGGGAACCCTAAACTGCTGGGGACGCTAATATAGATCTGATCGGATCAGATATTGATCCGATCAGATACTATACCACTAAGGGAGGTGTACGGTGCGTACGTGGGTGTTAGCGGTACTGGCGCTAACCTGACGCTGCCTGGTGCTTGCTTGCCAGTTCACCAAAATGCTACCAAAAAAACTGTTAGCGATCGCAGGGATCAGGCCTGACTCTGCGAACGCTGCAGTTATGCGTTTAGTGTTTTGTAAGTGACAGTGATCGATCGATACTGCACTTGGGTGGGCTGGGCGGAGGGGCAAAACGCAGGTGCTAGCGGGTATCTGGGCTGATCCCGCTAACACTGCGTTTTTGGGAACCCTAAACTGCTGGGGACGCTAGTATAGATCTGATCAGATCAGATATTGATCCGATCAGATACTATACCACTAAGGGAGGCGCATGCTGCGTGCGTGGGTGTTAGCGGTACTGGCGCTAATCTGACGCTGCCTGGGGCGACGCATATCACCGCCGGGCGATCAGGGGGCTAAACCTTTATTAGGTAATAAATGGCGGGTGCCCTGACACTATAAAAAATAAACGAACTAACCTGCGTCACCCGTAACGGTTATACGGTGATCAGTGGTGAAAGGGTTAACTAGGGGGCAATCAAGGGGTTAAAACATTTATTAGGTAGTATATGGGGGTCCCTGTCACTATAAAACGCTGACGGCGAACCTAAATATTTACCTCACTAACTAGCGTCACCAGCGACACTAATACAGCGATCAGAAAAATGATCGCTTAGCGACACTGGTGACAGGGGGTGATCAAGGGGTTAAAACTTTATTAGGGGGGGTTAGGGGGGTACCCTAGACCTAAAGGGGGGTAATACTAACTGTCCCAACACTATAACTGTCACAAACTGACACTATGCAGTAATCAGAAAAAAAAAAAAAAAAAACCTGCTGGTTTCAGTTTGTGACGGGGGGGGGGGTGATTGGGGGGGGATCGGGGGGCGATCGGGGGGGGGATCGGGGTGTTTTGTATGCCTGGCATGTTCTACTGTGTGTGTGTGTGTTGTGCACTCACATTGATGTCTTCTCCCCTCGGCGCTGGAACGGAAACTACCGAGCCGAGGGGAGATGACATCATTTCCTTTGCTGCTGTTTAGCATACAGCAGCAAAGGAATGTTCCCATTGGCCGGCGGCGATCGCGAGGGGGGGGCCACGAACGGATGGCCTCCCCCTCATCTCGGATCGCCGGGGAACAGAACGGGACCGCTTCGGGCACCGGGGGGGGTCCGATCGGACCCCCCACCCGCTAGAGGCAAATCACGTACATGTACGTGATTTTGCCTGACCGTGCCGCCTTGCCGACGTAAATCGGCGTTAGGCGGTCCTTAAGTGGTTAAAGTCAAACAATAAAAGTGTAATATCCCTTTAAATTTCGTACCTGGGGGGTGTCTATAGTATGCCTGTAAAGGGGCGCATGTTTCCTGTGTTTAGAACAGTCTGACAGCAAAATGACATTTTGAAGGAAAAAACTCATTTAAAACTACCTGCGGCTATTGCATTGCCGACAATACACATAGAAGTTCATTGATAAAAACGGCATGGGAATTCCCCAAAGGGGAACCCCGAACCAAAATTTAAAAAAAAAATGACGTGGGAGTCCCCCTAAATTCCATACCAGGCCCTTCAGGTCTGATATGGATATTAAGGGGAACCCCGGCCAAAATAAAAAAAAAAAAAATGACGTGGGGTTCCCCCTAAGTTCCATACCAGACCCTTCAGGTCTGGTATGGATTTTAAGGGGAACCCCGCGCCAAAAAAAAAAAAAAAAAAAAACGGCGTGGAGTCCCCCCAAAAATCCATACCAGACCCTTATCCAAGCACGCAACCTGGCAGGCAGCAGGAAAAGAGGGGGGGACGAGAGTGCGGCCCCCCCTCCTGAGCCGTACCAGGCCACATGCCCTCAACATTGGGAGGGTGCTTTGGGGTAGCCCCCCAAAACACCTTGTCCCCATGTTGATGAGGACAAGGGCCTCATCTCCACAACCCTGGCCGGTGGTTGTGGGGGTCTGCGGGCGGGGGGCTTATCGGAATCTGGAAGCCCCCTTTAACAAGGGGACCCCCAGATCCCGGCCCCCCCCTGTGTGAAATGGTAAGGGGGTACTTACCCCTACCATTTCACTAAAAAAACTGTCAAAAATGTTAAAAATGACAAGAGACAGTTTTTGACAATTCCTTTATTTAAATACTTCTTCTTTCTTCTATCTTCCTTCATCTTCTGGTTCTTCTGGTTCTTCTGGCTCTTCTGGTTCTTCCTCAGGCGTTCTCGTCCAGCATCTCCTCCGCGGCATCTTCTATCTTCTTCTCCTCGGGCTGCTCCGCACCCATGGCATGGGGGGAGGCTCCCGCTCTTCTCTTCTTCTTCATCTTCTTCTCTTCTTCTCTTCTTCTTTTCTTCTCTTCTTCATTTTCTTCTCCGGGCCGCTCCGCACCCATGCTGGCATGGAGGGAGGCTCCCGCTGTGTGACGGTGCTCCTCGTCTGACAGTTCTTAAATAAAGGGGGGCGGGGCCACCCGGTGACCCCGCCCCCCTCTGACGCACGGTGACTTGACGGGACTTCCCTGTGACGTCACGGGGAATGCCACAGGGAAGTCCCGTCATGTCCCGTGCGTCAGAGGGGGGCGGGGTCACCGGGTGGCCCCACCCCATTATTTAAGAACTGTCAGACGAGGAGCGCCGTCACACAGCGGGAGCCTCCCTCCATGCCAGCATGGGTGCGGAGCAGCCCGGAGAAGAAAATGAAGAAGAGAAGAAGAGAAGAAGAGAAGAAGATGAAGAAGATGAAGAAGATGAAGAGAAGAGCGGGAGCCTCCCCCCCATGCCATGGGTGCAGAGCGGCCCGAGGAGAAGAAGATAGAAGACGCCGTGGAGGAGATGCTGGACGAGAATGCCGGAGGAAGAACCAGAAGAGCCAGAAGAACCAGAAGATGAAGGAAGATAGAAGAAAGAAGAAGTATTTAAATAAAGGAGTTGTCAAAAACTGTCTCTTGTCATTTTTAACATTTTTGACAGTTTTTTAGTGAAATGGTAGGGGTACTTTTGTACCCCCTTACCATTTCACACGGGGGGGGCCGGGATCTGGGGGTCCCCTTGTTAAAGGGGGCTTCCAGATTCCGATAATCCCCCCGCCCGCAGACCCCCACAACCACTGGCCAGGGTTGTGGGGATGAGGCCCTTGTCCTCATCAACATGGGGACAAGGTGTTTTGGGGGGCTACCCCAAAGCACCCTCCCAATGTTGAGGGCATGTGGCCTGGTACGGTTCAGGAGGGGGGCCGCACTCTCATCCCCCCCTCTTTTCCTGCGGCCTGCCAGGTTGCGTGCTCGGATAAGGGTCTGGTATGGATTTTTGGGGGGACCCCACGCCGTTTTTTTTTGTTTTTTTTTGGCGCGGGGTTCCCCTTAAAATCCATACCAGACCTGAAGGGTCTGGTATGGAATTTAGGGGGAACCCCACGTCATTTTTTTTTTTACATTTTGGCCGGGGTTCCCCTTAATATCCATACCAGACCTGAAGGGCCTGGTATGGAATTTAGGGGGACTCCTACGTCATTTTTTTTTTTAATTTTGGTTCGGGGTTCCCCTTTGGGGAATTCCCATGCCGTTTTTATCAATGAACTTCTATGTGTATTGTCGGCAATGCAATAGCCGCGGGTAGTTTTAAATGAGTTTTTTCCTTCAAAATGTCATTTTGCTGTCAGACTGTTCTAAACACAGGAAACATGCGCCCCTTTACAGGCATACTATAGACACCCCCCAGGTACGAAATTTAAAGGAATATTACACTTTTATTGTTTGACTTTAAGCATTATTAAAATCACTGCTCCTGAAAAAACGGCCGTTTTTAAAACTTTTTTTTGCATTGATCCATGTCCCCTGGGACAGGACCCAGGTCCCCAAACACTTTTTATGACAATAACTTGCATATTAGCCTTTAAAATTAGCACTTTTGATTATTCATGTTCGTGTCCCATAGACTTTAACGGTGTTCGCGTGTTTGAACGAACTTTTTTCCTGTTCGCATGTTCTGGTGCGAACCGAACAGGGGGGTGTTCGGCTCATCCCTAGTCTGCAACAGTCTCTTGTATGTATTCCACTTGCACTTATGTGAATAACACTCTTGGTAATCTCACTCAGACTTTGACTACTACAGAAATGGAAAATGTCACTGTCACAAATGTGGATTTAAATGGACACTTGAATTGTGAATTCTTCCACTTCCTTTTATGATCTGTTTATTGATTGATTTATGTTGATTTATGAATGTACTTGCAGTCATCAAGAGTTACTGACATACATTCCTTTAGTGGCTTTGACTGGAACAAGAGATCACATCCAAAACAAGGATCTGTTTAGAAACAAAACTATACCAATTTGGTTAATTATTTTAAAAACATGAACATTTTATCTCCCACTGTACAGCATGAAGTCTAAGCTACTATCATTTGCCTCTAGAACTCCTAAACTTAGTGACAAATCTATCCAAAGTTTCATATGGCCCAGCAAATTGTATTTAATTTGGTCTACAACAGCCCATACAACCTATCCACCAATGAATATGAGTGTGGACACAAGGTTCTATCGTCTATGCCAAGCATAGAGCAGAATGGAACTGATTTTTCATAAAAAATGGGTACAATTATCTGATATCAGTGCTGTATACACTCCAATCCTGGGAAAAATTTCCCACATCAGACACTTAGCTGTTGTCTCATACATTTGCATGACCATTTGAAACTTTGATTTACTTTAAAAAGGAGCATACATTTATTAAACTATATCTATATCTACAGCTTTGTTCTTTCATTGCAATAAAGTCTATATACAGGCACACAAAATAGACTTTGAAGAACTACATTTTGTGAAACTACATTATGATTGTTCATAATTAAAAAGAAATCAAAATAAAATTACATGGTCACTTGCACAGTCTGTTAAATCTAAAGAGGTTAAGAAAATGTGCATTACTATGTCCCTACCTTAAGAATAATTATATACAAATTTTATTGTTAATTAGATCATATTAATGCAGAGTGACCCTAATCAAAAAAAAAACTGACTTTGCCACCTGTAGTAGCATAACTAGGAACTTGAATAATAAAAAAATCAAAAGGAGTGAAATTTTACAAAGTATAACTTTACATATGAAAATGTGCTGGCTGCTCCTGGAATAAAGAAACAAATTATTTATTTAAGCAAACTAATAATCAACCTGATGATTACTAAATATTGTAATCAGGTAGGACAAAATAAGTTATAGCCAATACCAATAAGGGACCTTGCTCACCAGAGCTTACAAGCTAATATTAAAAATTAAGACTCTAATTATCTAATTCACCCCCCTGTATGTGCTACATATAGCACATATAATAAGATGGTAGCACTGTTACCATGCATCACTCTTCACTATTCTTTTTAGAAAATAATAAACAAATATAAATTTGGAGTTCCCTGTTACCAAATAAATAAATCCCATTGCTATCTTTGTGAATACTACTAAATAGGCAAATATATAAAGATGACAGTATATATAATACTGTACAATAAGATAGAGACATGACAAAATAAACAAAAGCTACAAGGGAGAATAAGCACCCTACTTACAAGAGTGATACACTAAAAATAAAATGCACCTTTCACTACTACAGTCCATAATATAAAAGACAAAATACCTATTATAATCTACAGTTTATATTCTAATAAAAAATCAACAAATGTTTAAGAATAAGAACGTATTCTGAGATTTTATTTATTTTCTGGTCAGCTCATCCAGTTTCTGTCTAAAGGCACCTAAACGTGCCCCTTTATCTCAGTACAGAGCACTGAGATGAGCTGTCACAAAAAGTGATTTAATGCTGTTGCACATAAGCTCCTAAACACATACTGAAAAAAAAAAAAATATATATATACAGTATTTTGTCTAACATGTAAAACCTACAATTGTAAAATCTTTTAAGCATGACATTAATTAGATTAGCGGCATTGAATTTATCTACAGATTTTTCCTTCCAGAAGCAGTATGCTGGATACAAAAAATATGGGAGAACTTTGTGTTGTAAATTACTTAAAACAAACAACTTTCTTTTTTCTACAGTTTAAATAACGTCTAATTCCCTCAGCTCATTAATGGTGCTAACTAGCTGAGGTACATATTCAAAAGAATATAAAAAAAAAAGATTAATGATTCGTGCCTTCTACACACACACTCACTCATTGCCAATAACATTTAGAACTCTGACGCTAAAGTCAATCAGTCACCATATATGTATCAATCCCTAGCCTCTCAACAAAAGATATATACAATCAATCACATAGGGATTCATTTTACACCTCATACAAAAAAAAAAACAAAAAAAAACAAAACACACACACACACACACACATTTAACTCATATAAATATAAATCCTCCTAACAAATACTAATAGCACGTGTCACAAAATCAAAGATATGACACAGAAAGTTCTAATTGTATTTGTATGGAAGATACATACCATTTCCACATTCATCATACACTATGCAGAATTCAGCATCAGTTACATACTTCTTACAATTCACTCATAGAACTAACACATAGGGTCCTTTCACACCAACGTTTTTACAACCACTACAGACTTATTCTAACCTAATTTGGGAGATGATCAATCTCCCTCACACATACAATATTCCCTAACAGTCTACAAACATTACAAATAAATTAACTTACATTTGTGAACATTCATTAACAAAATGTCATTATCTTCTGTTTTCTATATAGCAATACACAGTCACTCCACCTAGCAAAGTATGCATACATATGAACACAAATTCCTGACTATACATAAATATACAAATATTCACAGAATATTAAAACTGGCAGCTTAGTTAGTAATTACTTATGGACAGCAGTGCTCAGAGTAAAGCCAATAGGCACCGTACGCGCATACGTCTCCTTACCAAAACGCTTGTCTCAAGACACGAAAAACCGCCAAGCCCTGCTTGCCACGGCGATCAGGAATGTCTCAACCTGATCTTAACTCAGACCGTTATAACAGATACATATAAACACATACACTTATAGCACAAAGACGATACATACCTTTTAACTTTGTTAACAAATGGAGCTCCAAAACCTTCACCTTATTTACCTGTCAGGACTTACCTTTCCTGACATCAACCTTCTAAACTCATGAGTATTATTTTACACCACAAAGGTACCTTTTCTACTAGTAGCTACATATCAGTACTGTTTCAGTTTTTTAACTTAGGCTTTCTAGGGATCTGATAACCCCAAAGCCTTCTCCTGATTGATTACCAATCCAGGAAACCAACATGCATGTTAACGCAGGTTCTCCAGGGGTCTTTAAGTCCCCAAAACCTCATCCAGACAAAATTTTGCAGTCAAGGTAAACAACATGCATGTTACGCAAGTTCTCCAGGGGTCTTTAAGTCCCCAAAACTTCATCCTGACTAATTTTTGCAGTCCAGGTAAACAACATGCATGTTATGCAAGTTCTCCAGGGGTCTTTAAGTCCCCAAAACCTCATACTGACTAATTTTTGCAGTCCAGGGAACCAACATGCATGTTACGCCTAGGTTTACATAGAGAGTAATTAACCCTCTACAGGGGTACCCCTTCGGAAAAGAAAGAATTGAAAGAAAAGAAAAAGAGAAAAGAGAAAAAAAAAAAAAAAATTAAAAAAAAAAATAAATAAATAAATACATTTTCTACCCAGGGTATCTCATCCTGTACAATACATTTTAAGGCATTCACAGTTGAGAAAACCCAACCTACCATCACAAAGATCTGCCTGGTGGACAGCGATACCCCAACAACAACCACCTGCCTCTCCTAGCGCTAGCAAAACACGGCACAACACAATGCAGAACTAATAATAGGTGTCTGCTAACCTGATATAAATTGTGCAAAATTGTGTTGAGCTCAGTGCCTCACCAGCATGGAGTTAGGCAAGATCGGAGTTGAGGTTATGCTGTCCCCATACGGGCCACCAAATGAAGTAGAATAGTAAAGTATCGAACCAGGCAGAACTTCAGCAATGCAGGTTTATTAACAGCTGATAACATACAGGTTTATGTTCAAAATATTACAATATACAGGTCTAATTTATACAGTTTCTTACAATGCATGCATATTAGATATAAATATTCTTATCCTCTAACCAAATTTAAACAATTGTGAATTGTTCTCACCTTGAACCAGAATGGGTCTTTTCTGCCAATTCTTGGGAACCTCTCACCTGATAGGGACCAGCCAATTGGCCGGTGGTCTGGTCCCCTCACAGAGTTCTGAGTTCCAGCTCGACCAAGTTTGTGAGGGAAATTCACCTGAGACCACATTCTGGAACAAGTTAAGAAGTCTTCTCTGACTCGTACGAGGAGACAAGTTATGGACAGATACTTGCCCATTGGTTCTGACCTCTATGACCCGTGCAATAGGGCAGCATACATAGAGTTCAGCCTTATGAGCTCCTATCTGACTTGTCCGAGGGGACAAGTTAGGACAGATACTTGCCCATTGGTTCTGACCTCTATGACCCGTGCAATAGGGCAGCATACATAGAGTTCAGCCTTATGAGCTCCTATCTGACTTGTCCGAGGGGACAAGTTAGGACAGATACTTGCCCATTGGTTCTGACCTCTATGACCCGTGCAATAGGGCAGCATACATAGAGTTCAGCCTTATGAGCTCCTATCTGACTTGTCTGTCTAACAATTGTAGAGCTTGCATTTATATACCCTTTTACAAGTCTTATCTCAACTATCTGTCTTACATATGATTGGTCACTAAGATCTACGTCAAAGTAACCAACCATAAATCTGACACTTGTTCTACAACCAGATAAACTTAATTATTCCCAAAATTCCTATATGTTCATTAAAGTGATTTATAACTGTTTTTGTCCAATTAAAAACACCTGTATAGAGACAGTCTGGCACCCAGCTGTGTTATCAAACTCTCCTTATCTTGATACTAGCTTCAAGGATTTGCAGATTTACGACTGAGACAATGAATTTTCAATAACCCCACCAGATGTGTTATATGTCTCACTATATGTATGTATTTTAACAGTTTTAATGAGGGCACAAGCAGACCTTTGTTTGACCTTGTCAAACTTAATTGAATGTACTGTACATAACTGTAATTATTTCTAAACCACCTGTTTTCATATCTTTATCTGTCTGATTTATATGCATTTCAGACTTGAGACAATTCTATATTACTTGAATCTATCCTAATGAACTTTCACCCAGTAAACTATCTTAATACATTTTTGAGAACACCTGTGTACAAGTACTTGTCATAAAGCAGAGGTCATTTAAAGTTCAACACTTATAAATGAAGACTTTCTAAATCTATGGAAAACACAGTATACATTATTAAAGATTAATAATTGTTGCTTTATTGAATAATAATATTGATAAAACCACTACTATATAATAATATGAATAATAATAACAATAATAATAATAATAATTATCAATAAAATATATGCAAATCAATATATATATATATATATATATATATATATATATATATATATGAAATACATTGGCTAATATGAGATTCCACAACACTCCCTAGCTGCCTTCCTAGCCTCAGACAATACTCCAGCCTCAGAGAGCACCCTGAAGTCTATGATTCTCTCATTACAGGCTGACCTGCAAAGAGATTTAAAAATATCCCGAGCAGAGTATCCAGAGCAGAGTAGAAAAGCTAGAAGACCGCACTGACACCATTGAAAAACAACTGCACACCGTGGCCCAGGCACATAATGCAGCTATAGACACACAGGATGATCAGGCAGCAGCGAATTCACCAAATGCAGCTTAAAATTGCAGACCTCGAAGACTGCTCCAGGCGGAACAACTTAAAGTTCAGGGGGATACCAGAGTCGATTAAACCGGAGGAACTAGTATCATATATCCAACAACTTTTCCGCACGCTAATACCCAACCTGTCTACACACGACATGATCATCGACCGAATGCATAGAATACAGAAACCAAAACATCTTCCGGATATTGTCCCTAGGGACACATTAGCTCGGATTCATTTCTTTCACACTAAAGAAAGAATGTTATGAGCTACAAGATCCATGCGCACATTACCAACCCCATATGCTGCAATTTCCATATTCGGTGACATTTCAGCTGCCACGGCCCAGGCACGTAAATGGTTTGTTCCTGTCACCTCAGTCCTGCAAGACAAACAGGTTGGGGCTTTCCCTACAAAGCTTCTGGTTAACTTCCAAAACCAACTGGTCCCAATTCTGACACCCAAAGATGGCCTGAAACAATTGCAGAATTGGGGTCTCATTCCCCATATCCCTCCTAGCATTCCCCGATCCAAACAATCAACCAATGTCCCCGATTCCTGGTCGCAGCAAGACAGAACCCAATGAGACGTCCCAGGGCCTTCCACTCTGGGAACTCTAATATCTTTATGGTTAATACCATCAGAGTTACTCGGTGCCTTTTGAGGGTGAACAAGGGCTCTCTAGAGCTGATCTGATCACTCCCCGATGATTCTAGTGTGCTAAGCACATACGTATCTACACGTTGACTTTTGTTTTTCTTTTCTCTCTTATTACTTGTTTACTGTGATTTGCTGTCACTTATTTCCTAGAAGCAGACCTAATTGTATGTGTCACATCTTCTTAAGTCAATAATTTGATTGCATTTTCTGGTTTATCTGGTGTCCTTAATATTGCATTCTTAACATCCTCTCTTGCTCCTATCAGTCCCTTAACCACAGACCACTCCCTGGTGTGATAAAACAAATGGTGTTGATCCCCTTCCATACCAAAATGCGCACTTCACACATCTCACCTGCAGAATGTTGTCAATTACTACCATTAATGCCAAGGGGCTTAACCACCCCTTTAAGCGATCACTTCTCTGGAAGGAAGCCATATCCCAAAAGGCCGATATTCTTTGTGTCCAAGAGACACACTTTACCAAAAACAAAGCTCCGGCCTGTACCCATAAACAATATCCACACTGCTTCTTTGCCAACACAGATAAAAAAGCAAGGAGGTGTAATGATAGCAATACGCTCCTTTGTAACATTCCAACTCCACCAAGTTCAACGAGACCCCCTAGGCAAATTTCTCATCCTTTCTGCATCCTTTAATAATTGCCCACTGGTCATAGTCAACCTATACTCGCCTAACGTATGACAAAAATTCTTCTACCAGAGTATACTAAACAAGCTTGCTACCTAACCCAAAGAACGTATCATTCTTTGCGGAGACTTTAATGGGATTGTGGACCACTCTCTAGACTCCTCCAATTCTCACAGGAAAAGCTCATCAGCATTGTCCTCACTTCTCATCAGGGAGGACCTCTATGATATATGGAGGTGTGCTCATGGTACGGAATAGGATTATACCTACTTCTCACCTACTCAGGGATCATATTCCAGACTCGATTTATTCCTCACATCTAAACTCCTATTACCACAAGTTACCTCAGCCCATATTGGGCTTATCGCATGGTCTGACCAACCGTCTCTTTAAACACAGCTCATACCTCCAAATCAAACAAGATATGGAGAATGAATACCTCCCTACTGACTCACTTGGTTTACAAACCACAAATCGAGGCTGGAATAGAGTCATACTTTTCTTTTAATGCTGGTTCAGTAACCAATTCCACAATGTTATGGAATGCACATAAATCAGTAATTAGAGGGTTGTTTGTCAAATTCGGTGCCCATGAGAAAAAATAGGCGGTCAGAAATCACTGTCCAGTACTTAAACCATATTAGGGATCTTGAGCATAGTAACAAAACCTCTCCCAATGCACAACAGTCTAAAGAGCTACACCAACTTCGACTAGACTTAAGCTCCCACCTCCACAAAAATTTTGATTTCTACATTAAATGTCTCCGACTATCTTGGTACTCCCAAGGAAACAGGCCAGGCAAAGTTTTAGCAAACCAATACAAACGTAGAGTAACTCAATCCAAAATATCATACCTAACTGACCATCGAGGTCATAGATGCACAAATCCACTAGACATAGCCAACTGTTTTAAAACCTTCTACTCAAAACTGTACAACATCACCACATTCTCCTTAGAACCATTCCCCACAGACATTGACATCCAGTCTTTCCTATCATCAATCCAGCTCCCATCGATCACTCCCTCCCAATTAAATGCCCTTTCACAACCATTTACGGAATTGGAACTCAAGATAGCCATTAACTCCCTTCCCCTTCACAAGAGCCCGGGACCTGATGAGTTCTGTAATGAATACTATAAGACGTATTCTGACTTACTCACCGTCCACTTATGCGCCTCACTAAACAGATTTGCAGCAACGGGAGACATCCCCAAGGAGTCTCTTGAAGCCTTAATTGTCACCATTCCCAAACAAGGTAAACCCTTTGATGATCCAGCCAACCACCGACCCATATCCCTCCTTAACACTGACTTGAAGCTCTACGCCTTCCCTAATACATCCCAAACAAGTAGGGTTCATCCCACATCGCCAGACCTCAGATAGCACACGCAGATTTATCAACCTCATTCAATGGACAGAACATCATCGGACGCCTTCTCTGTTCATCTCATTGGATGCAGAGAAGGCGTTTGATAGAGTGCATTGGAGGTACTTGGAAAGCGTGCTTATTAAATTTGGCTTGACCGGCACCTTCTTACGAGCCATTCTAGGCCTTTATACAAGCCTACAGCTAGAGTTTGGTCAAGAGGGTACTTGGACCTGTTCTCCATCACTAATGGCACCAGGCAAGGATGCCCGCTATCCCCAATAATTTTTGCCATGATTATCGAGCCCTTAGCAGCTGCCATTCGTACTAATCCGCAAGTTGAGGGTATCACAGTGGGTGAGTCCTCCCACAAAATAGGGCTCTACGTGGATGACATCATAGTCACCCTCTCTAATCCCAAACAATCCCTGCAAGCTCTTCAATAATTTTGGGCAGGCATCCCTATATAAAATTAACCATTCCAAATCTTCCATGATGGGTATTCATCTTACTTCTATTGAAAAGAAGGAACTGTCCCAGATAACGCATTTCTCATGGGCGCCAAACTCAATGCTGAACTATCTAGGGATTCAGTTAGTTATTCCATCGTCGGCTCTCCTTCGCAACAATATTGAGCTATTAACCACTTCAGCCCCGGAAGGATTTACCCCCTTCCTGACCAGAGCACTTTTTACAATTTGGCACTGCGTCGCTTTAACTGCTAATTGCGCGGTCATGCAATGCTGTAACCAAACGAAATTTGCGTCCTTTTCTTCCCACAAATAGAGCTTTCTTTTGATGGTATTTGATCACCTCTGCCGTTTTTATTTTTTGCGCTATACACGGAAAAAGACCGAAAATTTTGAAAAAAAATGATATTTTCTACTTTTTGTTCTAAAAAAAATCCAATAAACTCAATTTTAGTCATACATTTAGGCCAAAATGTATTTGGCCACATGTCTTTGGTAAAAAAAATGTCAATAAGTGTATATTTATTGGTTTGCGCAAAAGTTATAGCGCCTACAAACTAGGGTACATTTTCTGGAATTTACACAGTCTTTAATTTATGACTGCCTATGTCATTTCTTGAGGTGCTAAAATGACAGGGCAGTACAAAACCCCCACAAATGACCCCATTTTGGAAAGTAGACACCCCAAGGAAATTGCTGAGAGGCATGTTGAGCCCATTGAATATTCATTTTTTTTGTCCCAAGTGATTGAATAATGAAAAAAAAAAAAAAAAAAAAAAAAAATTACAAAAAGTTGTCACTAAATGATATATTGCTCACACAGGCCATGGGCATATGTGGAATTGCACCCCAAAATACATTTAGCTGCTTCTCCTGAGTATGGAGATACCACATGTGTGGGACTTTTTGGGAGCCTAGCCACGTATGGGGCCCCGAAAACCAATCACTGCCTTCAGGATTTCTAAGGGCGTACATTTTTGATTTTACTCCTCACTACCTATCACAGTTTTGAAGGCCATAAAATGCCCAGATGGCACAACCCCCCCCCAAATGACCCCATTTTGGAAAGTAGACACCCCAAGCTATTTGCTGAGAGGCATGTTGAGTCCATGGAATATTTTATATTTTGACACAAGTTGCGGGAAAGTGACAATTTATTTTTTATTTTTTTTTTTTTTTTGCACAAAGTTGTCACTAAATGATATATTGCTCACACAGGTCATGGGCATATGTGGAATTGCACCCCAAAATACATTCTGCTGCTTCTCTTGAGTACGGGGATACCACATGTGTGGGACTTTTTAGGAGCCTAGCCGCGTACGGGACCCCGAAAACCAATCACCGCCTTCAGGATTTCTAAGGGTGTACATTTTTGATTTCACTCTTCACTGCCTATCACAGTTTCGGAGGCCATGGAATGCCCAGGTGGCACAAACCCCCCCCAAATGACCCCATTTTGGAAAGTAGACACCCCAAGCTATTTGCTGAGAGGCATGGTGAGTATTTTGCAGCTCTCATTTGTTTTTGAAAATGAAGAAAGACAAAAAAAAAAATTTTTTTTTTCTTTTTTTAATTTTCAAAACTTTGTGACAAAAAGTGAGGTCTGCAAAATACTCACTATACCTCTCAGCAAATAGCTTGGGGTGTCTACTTTCCAAAATGGGGTCATTTGGGGGGGGTTTGTGCCACCTGGGCATTCCATGGCCTCCGAGACTGTGATAGGCAGTGAAGAGTGAAATCAAAAATTTACGCCCTTAGAAAGCCTGAAGGCGGTGCTTGGTTTTCGGGGTCCCATACGTGGCTAGGCTCCCAAAAAGTCTCACACATGTGGTATCCCCATACTCAGGAGAAGCAGCAGAATGTATTTTGGGGTGTAATTTCACATATTCCCATGGCATGTTTGAGCAATATATCATTTAGTGACAACTTTGTGCAAAAAAAAAAAAAAAAAATAATAATTTGTCTCTTTCCCGCAACTTGTGTCACAATATAAAATATTCCATGGACTCGACATGCCTCTCAGCAAATAGCTTGGGGTGTCTACTTTCCAAAATGGGGTCATTTGGGGGGGGTTTGAACTGTCCTGGCATTTTATGCACAACATTTAGAAGCTTATGTCACACATCATCCACTCTTCTAACCACTTGAAGACAAAGCCCTTTCTGACACTTTTTGATTACATGAAAAAATTATTTTTTTTTGCAAGAAAATTACTTTGAACCCCCACACATTATATATTTTTTTAAAGCAAATGCCCTACAGATTAAAATGGTGGGTGTTTAATTTTTTTTTTTCACACAGTATTTGCGCAGCGATTTTTCAAACGCATTTTTTGGGGAAAAAACACACTTTTTTACATTTTAATGCACTAAAACACACTATATTGCCCAAATGTTTGATGAAATAAAAAAGATGATCTTAGGCCGAGTACATGGATACCAAACATGACATGCTTTACAATTGCGCACAAACGTGCAGTGACAACAAAATAAATACATTTTTAAAAGCCTTTAAAAGCCTTTACAGGTTACCACTTTAGATTTACAGAGGAGGTCTACTGCTAAAATTACTGCCCTCGATCTGACCGTCGCGGTGATACCTCACATGCATGGTGCAATTGCTGTTTACATTTGATGCCAGACCGACGCTTGCGTTCGCCTTAGCGCGAGAGCAGGGGGGACAGGGGTGCTTTTTTTTTTTTTTTTTTTTTCTTTATTATTTTTTTGCTTTTTTATCTTATTTTAAAACTGTTCCTTTCATTTTTTTTTTTTTTTAATCATTTTTATTGTTATCTCAGGGAATGTAAATATCCCCTATGATAGCAATAGGTAGTGACAGGTACTCTTTTTTGAAAAAATTGGGGTCTATTAGACCCTAGATTTCTCCTCTGCCCTCAAAGCATCTGACCACACCAAGATAGGTATGATAAAATGCTTTCCCAATTTCCCAATGGCGCTATTTACATCCGGCGAAATCTAAGTCATAAAATGCTCGTAGCTTCCGGTTTCTTAGGCCATAGAGATGTTTGGAGCCACTCTGGTCTCTGATCAGCTCTATGGTCAGCTGGCTGAATCACCGGCTGCATTCTCAGGTTCCCTGTTGAGACAGGAGAGCCAGAGAAAAACACGGAAGACGGTGGGGGGGGGGCATTCTCTCCCACTGCTTGTAAAAGCAGTCTAGAGGCTAATTAGCCGCTAGGATTGCTTCTACATGAAAGCCGACCGCTGGCTGAAAAGAATGATACCAAGATGATACCTAAACCTGCAAGCATCATTCTGGTATAACCACTCAAAGTCGTGAATGCTGTACCTGAAGACAAAAAAATGGTTAACAATAAAGCACAGTAAACGGTAAAGTATAAATAATTACATACCTGAAAAACAAACATGATAAAACATAATAACAATAAAACATTGCAGAATAGAATACAGTAAAAAAGAGCAGAACAATAGAGAGAGAATAAAGAGAGAGAGAACAATAAAACGACAACTATTATTTTTTATTTTATATTTTTGTTTGTGTTTTTTTTTTTTTTTTTTTTTTTACACTTTTTTTGTAACTGTAACTTTTATAACTGTAACCGGTTCCAGGTTCGGGTCTCTCAAAATGCGATGGCATCTTGGGAGACCCTGTGAAAGTGTGCCTAGTCTGTGGAATGCTGTACCCTACGCTAATACTCAGTTAGTGAATGGTAGTGTTCAAAACATTCACCAATGCAAAGACCAGGATTGTCAGGACAGGAGGGACAATAATAGTGGGTGTCACGCCTATATCCGCGCTTGCTGCAGACACAACATCTTTTTTGGGGGGGTTCGTTGGGTAGGGGTACTCGGGAGGACATAAAAATGCCTCTCATGCAGCCGACTGCATTTGGTTGGGGATGTGAATGGGGGAAGTACGGGCGCTGCAGAAGTGGTGGGTTCCCAATTAGGATTGGCGAATGCACCAGGAAGGGCACTATGGGCATGACGGGCCTGTGTTTGTCTTCTTGGTGGCAGCGGGACACTATTTGTGCTTGCCACCTCACCAGCTTGAACTGCACTTATGGGACTCGCCACGTCACCAAGTGTTACTGCAGTGCTGGTTTGACTACGACCGGGGTGTACTAGGCCGCTGGCGCTTGCCAGTTCACCAAAACGCTACCAAAAAAACTGTAAACGATCGCAGGGATCAGGCCTGACTCTGCGAACGCTGCAGTTATGCATTTAGTGTTTTGTAAGTGACAGTGATCGATCGATACTGCACTTGGGTGGGCTGGGCTGGGCCGGGCGGAGGGGCAAAACGCAGGTGCTAGCAGGTATCTGGGCTGATCCCGCTAACACTGCGTTTTTGGGAACCCTAAACTGCTGGGGACGCCAGTATAGATCTGATCGGATCAGATATTGATCAGTTCAGATACTATACCACTAAGGGAGGTGTACAGTGCGTGCGTGGGTGTTAGCGCTACTGGCACTAACCTGACGCTGCCTGGGGCTGGTGCTTGCCAGTTCACCAAAACGCTACAAAAAAAACTGTTAGCGATCGCAGGGATCAGGCCTGACTCTGCGAACGCTGCAGTTATGCGTTTAGTGTTTTGTAAATGACAGTGATCGATCGATACTGCACTTGGGTGGGCTGGGCTGGGCCGGGCGGAGGGGTAAAACGCAGTTGCTAGCAGGTATCTGGGTTGATCCCGCTAACACTGCGTTTTTGGGAACCCTAAACTGCTGGGGACGCTAGTATAGATCTGATCGGATCAGATATTGATGCGTTCAGATACTATACCACTAAGGGAGGTGTACGGTGCGTGCGTGGGTGTTAGCGGTACTGGCACTAACCTGACGCTGCCTGGGGCTGGTGCTTGCCATTTCACCAAAATGCTACCAAAAAAACTGTTAGCGATCGCAGGGATCAGGCCTGACTCTGCGAACGCTGCAGTTATGCGTTTAGTGTTTTGTAAGTGACAGTGATCGATCGATACTGCACTTGGGTGGGCTGGGCCGAGCTGGGCGGAGGGGCAAAACGCAGGTCCTAGCAGGTATCTGGGCTGATCCCGCTAACACTGTGTTTTTGGGAACCCTAAACTGCTGGGGACGCTAGTATAGATCTGATCGGATCAGATATTGATCTGTACAGATACTATACCACTAAGGGAGGCGTATGCTGCGTGCGTGGGTGTTAGCGGTACTGGCGCTTATCTGACGCTGCCTGGGGCGACGCATATCACCGCCGGGCGATCAGGGGGCTAAATCTTTATTCGGTAATAAACGGCGGGTGCCCTGACACTATAAAAAATAAACAAACTAACCAGCGTCACCCGTAACGGTTATACAGTGATCAGTGGTGAAAGGGTTAACTAGGGGGCAATCAAGGGGTTAAAACATTTATTAGATAGTATATGGGGGTCCCTGTCGCTATAAAACTCTGACGGCGAACCTAAATATTTACGTCCCTAACTAGCATCACCAGCGACACTAATACAGCGATCAGAAAAATGATCGCTTAGCGACACTGGTGACAGGGGGTGATCAAGGGGTTAAAACTTTATTAGGGGGGGTTAGGGGGGTACCCTAGACCTACAGGGGGCCTAACACTCACTGCCCTGACACTGTAACTGTCACAAACTGACACCAATACAGTAATCAGAAAAAAAAAAAAAAAAAAAAAAAAACCTGCTTGGTGTCAGTTTGTGACAGGGGGGGGGGTGATTGGGGGGGGATCGGGGGGCGATCGGGGGGGGGATCGGGGTGTTTAGTGTGCCTGGCATGTTCTACTGTGTGTGTGTGTGTTGTGCACTTACATTGCAGTCTTCTCTCCTCGGCCCGGAACGGAAAATACCGAGCCGAGGAGAGATGACATCATTTCCTCTGCCTCTGTGTACAATACAGAGGCAGGGAAATGATCCCATTGGCTGAGAGCGATCGCGAGGGGGGGGCCACGAATGGATGGCCTCCCCCTCACCTCCGATCGCCGGGGAAGATTTGCCGACCGCCGCAGGCACCGGGGGGGGGTCCGATCGGACCCCCCACCCGCGGGCAGGCAAGGACGTACATACACGTCCTTTTGCCTGCCCGTGCCGCTCTGTCGACGTATATAGTCGTGCGGCGGTCGGCAAGTGGTTAACTAACAGACTCCAACAAATAAGCTCTGAACTCCGGGCAGTGAAAACCTCCTGGGCAGGACATATAGCCCTAGTGAATATGTTTCTCCTTCCTCATATTTTATACCTCTTTAGAACTCTCCCAATCCCAATATTGCCTTGCTATTACCTTGGAAGTGCCTTGGGAGTGCAAACGCCCCAGGATACTCCACTCAAAATTAACCTAGCGACTAAGTACAGAGGAATGGGAGCCCCAGAGATCCAAACATACTATAAAGTGGCAATCCTCGACCAAACAAAACATTGGTGGAACCCATCCTCGTCACCTACGTGGAAACAAATTGAACACATGGTGATATCTAATGACCTTCAGCTACTTTTATGTGCATCTTGGCTCAACTACCACGCACCTAGGTCCTTTTTGGACACTGTCAATGCCACAACGAGAGTCTGGTGATCAATTCCACAAAGGCTCAAAGGCATCTCCTCTCACGCTCTGAAACTCTTACCACTCGCTACTCTGGAACTCTTAACAGCCGACTTAACCCTAAGCCACTGGATTAGAGCAGGCATCTGCAATTTGAGTGACCTATACACACCTCAGGGATTTACTACCTTCCAACGTCTCTCTACTATCTTCAACATACCACGCAATGACTTCTTCCGATTCCTGCGCACACCCTGTCATCGCTTCAGTGGTCCCCCAACCAAGCTACCAACGAACTATTGCAATATTATGCCACACGACAACCCCGTTACCAAAGGTCTGTCCTTTATGTACTCACTGCTTACCACTCCTCGCTCTGAGGGTAAATCCACAGCTTTGCAACACTGGGAACAAGTACTACATTTTTCCACACAAGAGGAGGTGTGGTACAGTTCTCTCAATAGCACCCAGGAATGTCTCCCACTGGGAAACAGTTATGAAGCTCTATCACCGCTGGTACTATACTCCAACCAAACTGGTGGCCATTTTCCCCTCAACATCCCCTACACGTTAGAGGAACTGCAAAATGGATCCCTGGTCCACATATGGTGGACTTGTTCTGCTCTTCAATGATTCTGGAAAGACGTGATCAGTCTCATATGCTCAGTCACAGGCGTTAAGGCTCATCTAACTTCACAATTGGCCATGCTAGGGGTAGGGTTAACCGAATGGCCAACCACACTACGGTCAATACTTATCCATATCTTCATAGCGGCAAGGCTCTCAATTGCCCGCAATTGGAAAAATCCTAACCCACCCACCATCCAATTAATAATTTCTTCGCTCATCGACCAATGCCACATGGAATATATGTTCGCCAAAGCACATCTATTGACCACCAAATTCTTCAGCCAATGGGAACCTTGGCTTCAAGATCAAAGAAGTAACCCTCTACCATGAACTGGCCTCATCTTACTTGTGGACATGACCCTCCCAATCTGGAACTGAACCAGATGCTACACAGTCTTACACTGAGACTAAATATTTGATTTCTGTCATATTATTGTGCATGTCTCTTTTTAATAAGGTGCCCCCCTGGGTATGGCCTCCTGACATTGCGTAGATATTACCGCTACTCCCCTAACCCACATTACTGGCATATAAATTACCAATCATACTGGGTCCCACAGTGTCCCTCCACTCTTCTCTGACCCTGGACGATGTCACAATGGTCTACCCTTAGGGCGCCACTTTTCACCTACCGGCATCCCTAATTCTACTAACTTTACTCTCTGTACCTTTCTATGCTAGTCTGCTTCAACTACCCCCTAGCTTGATATTATATGTTGTCATGATTGTGACTTGTGAACTACTTATGTTATACTTTATTGTTCTCATGCCCCTTTCAGGGCATTATGTTGTATATGTGAAAAATTCAATAAAACTTTGGTTACAAAAAAAATAGTACTGTAATTACAAATTGCAGTAAACCACATCACCACCAAGCCTAATGAATTGTATAAGAAGGCAACGGCCATTGCAATTTCAGAATTGTAATATGAATGTATAGCAATGTATATGACAGTCCATGCTTGAAATACAGGGCAAAGTCAGTCCAAGGGATTGAAGAAAAGGGAGAGATGAAGGCAGGGAGCCGTCTTACAATTACAGATCAAGTAAAGTCCACTGAGCCTATAGATGATAATGAGAGCTATGTGTCCACAGACTGAAATGTGATCCAGATATGTGAATGAATGGTCAAAAGAGCTGTTTTGATTAGCCAAAGTATTCCACTGGAACAAATATAATCTTTTTTAAAAGTTTTTTTTTGCATTGGTATATGTCCCCCAGGGCAGTACCCGGTCCCCAATACTCGTTTTATGGGCAATAATTTGCATATAAGCCTTCAAAATGGGGACTTTTGATTTTTAAAGTTCGGGCCCCATGGACTTCAATGGGTATCATCATTCGGATCCGATGTTCAAGAGTTCTGGCGTGAACCGAACTGGGGGGGGTGTTCGGCCCATCTCTATTCCCAATAAAACCCAAGGAAATAAAAAAAGATGTATCTATAATTGTTACCAAATTAAAGCCCTATCTATCCTTAGAAAATGTATAAGTATATATGTTGGGGTAGACTACAAAACCTAAAAGATATATGACATACAGACATTGCTGAACAGTCTGGGACACAAGTAGATTTAGGGAGAAAATAGGCCTAGAGAAACAAATGATTAAGTGTGAAATAGCTCATGAGGGTTAGGAAATCATCTTTCAACTATTCTGAATGTGTTATTTTTCCAGAAGTGGATCCTCATTACTTGGGAGCATGGGGTTGGATAAATTATAACAAAATCATACTGGTCTAGGTTCAGTTTAAGCCAGATTCACCATTTACCATTTAACCACTTCACGCAAATCGCTGTACCCATACATCGGTACTTTGACGCTAAATACCGGGGTTATGGCAGCAGCTAGCTGCCATAACCCTGGTATTTTCAGGAACAGTGTTCATTCTCTTTAAGATAAAAGTGGTCTCTGTGGCGGCTTCGCCACAAGATTACTTTTATCGGCGGCGGGAGAGGCGACCCCCTCCTGCCACGCTCTGGTCATCTCTGCAGCTTGCCGGACCACCAGTAGCGGCAGAGATGATTGTGTCCTCTCCCATGGATGCCTGGCTGTCGACTGAGGGGAAGAAGGCCCCTGCTCGGCTCCATGACATGGGAGGACTGAACGTCACTTCCGCCCATAGCTCTTAAAGGAGAATTTTTTCCCCAATTATTTATTTATTTATTTATTTATTTATTATTGCATTTTAGTGAAAATATGAGATCTGAGGTCTTTTTGTCCCCAGATATCATATTTAAGAGGTCCTGTCATGCATTTTTTTATTACAAGGGATGTTTACATTCCTTGTAATAGGAATAAAAGTGACCCCAATTTTTTTTAAAACTGTGTTAAAATAAAAAACTAAAAGTAAAATAAATAAGAAAAAGAATAAAAATTTTTAAAGCGCCCCGTCCCGACCAGCTCACTTGCAGAAACGAACGCATACATGAGTAGCGCCCGCATATGAAAACATTGTTCAAACAACACATGTGAGGTATCGCTGCAATCGTTAGAGCGAGGGCAATAATTCTAGCCCTGTGGAAAAAGAGGAAGGTTTTGGACTTTATATGAAGCCTGGGTGGGAGCCTCCATCCCTATATCAAATACATTAAAGGGGAATTGGGACTTTAAATGAAGCGGTTGAAATGCAGAGGTGGTGATAGAAAATAGTTTTATTCATATCATAATAGAGTAATTTCATATATATACATATAAGCACAAGGTATAGACATAATGGTACAAGGTATATATAAACAATAAATAGGGATGTAATCATAATAATCAATTGATGACATATACAACAGCAATATAGCCTACAAATGTCGAAAACAGCATGCCCGGCACCTGTGTTCGCATAGTATAATTCTAAAAGTACTAGGTTCATGATAATGACATCATCAGGGCGTAATATGTGTCTCTGTAGCATCAGGTAGCTCTACGCATTTCGTGGATGTATCTCCACTCATCAGTCGCATCTGCTCCTGACGAGTGCAGATACATCCACGAAACGCGTAGAGCTACCTGATGCTACAGAGACACATATTACGCCCTGATGATGTCCAGGAGCAAATGTGAAACATTAAAAATGTCCAATTGCTTTAGCTAACAGGAGGGTGTCCTAATCCTGCCTTTCATTGACAGCTTTTTTTTTTGTAAAAAAAAGGACACAGACCCCCACCCCCCATGAGTTTGATATGTAATTTCGGGGAACATTTGGAGGGATTTGTGTGCTTTTTTTTCATAGCTGGCAATAAATGTTCTTTGCCAGCAATTTAAACTGTATCTTTTTTGCTTCTTTTTGCTGTAACACATTCTATAGTATGAATGAAAGAAATTATATAGAGTCCCTCCAAAATACATACCAGCTCTTTTAAATCTGGTAAGGTTTTTAAGGGGGCACCTCATGCAAAAAAAACAAAAAGAAATATGTGAGGTAAACCTTGAAATCCATACCACCCCCTTAATCAGAGCATGCAGTCTGGCTGGCCAGGAAAGGAGGTGAACGTGCAACCCCCCCTTCTGAACCATACCAGCCACATGCCAAACATGGGTGGTGCCTTGCCAGAGATGACCCCCGGCAAAGCATCTTGTCCCTTGTTCAGTGGTTGTGGGGGTCTGCAGGCAATGATTTCAGAATTTGCATGCCCCCTGTAATAATAAGGGGGGCCCAAATACTGCCCCCACATGTGAATGAGTAGGGATATGTAGTACCCCTACTCATTCACAAAAAAAAGGTAACCTATGAATAAAGACAACCAAACATTTACCAATTCCTTTATTAAAAATTACAATTTCCCAAAAATGCCTCTCATTGTAAATCTAATCACGATGCCCGTCAACTGTCAACTCGCTAAAAAAAAATGACAACCCAGCATACATGATTGAACCTGATGGTAACAGTAGCTGAATGATAGCACCCCAGCTGTCACCATCTATATATGCCAATGTCATTGCCAAAATATGGCCAGTGGATGAACAGGCTAAACAAAAACAACCAAGGTTTGGTCCTATTTGCCCCTAAGGCAGGATCCATGATATAAGGTGGGTTTAGCCTATGAGAGATAGAAAGAACTGCTAGGTACCTTGGATAGGAAAAATGTAGCAGAGATCCAAGGGAACTGTATTGGTTCCCCCAAGTGGATTTCCCTATCTTTGGGTCTTGAGATACCAGCACTGGCCTAAAGAGAACATGGACTCTAGGCTGTACCAGAAGATATTGGTTTATTGGGCTGCCTAAAATACCTTATTCACAACACCACATGTTTTGAAGTTATTCTCTGTAGTCAAGTAAATAAATTGTACTTTGCTTCTGGCTGGAGTGATGTTATTTAGGACAGTCCTAAATAACATGGTATATGCAGTAAAACTGGTCAGGTTGGGAGTGGTGGTGGCTGGGGGGAAAAGGCTCCCCTCCTTAGGTGAAGAGTAGATCCCTATATGGAATGTGCACCAGATGACCTGGCTGTGAGATATAGGCCCCAGTTTTTCAGCTGGACTGTCAGAGCCCTGTTTTGGAACCATAAAGAGTGTAGAGTAATGAAGCTGGCTAGGAACCTGCCAACATTATTGCTTACATTAACCACTTGACGACCGCCTCACGCCGATATACGTCGGCAGAATGGCACGGGCAGGCAGAATCACGTATATATACATGATCTGCCTCCCGCGGGCGGGGGGTCCTATTGGACCCCCCCGGTGTCCGAGGCGGTCGCCTTGTGACTGGGAACGATGAGAGGTGAGGGGGAGACCATCCGTTCATGGCCCCCCTCGCGATTGCTCCCAGCCAATCACGTTCTTCCTCTGCTGCTGTATGCTAAACAACAGCAAAGGAAATGATGTCATCTCTCCTCGGCTCGGTATTTTCCGTTCAGGCGCCGAGGAGAGAAGAAATCACTGTGAGTGCACAACACATACACACACAGTAGAACATACCAGGCACACATTACACCCCCGATCCCCCCCCCGATCACCCCCCAATCACCCCCCCCCCCGTCACACTGACACCAAGCAGTTTTTTTTTTTTCTGATTACTGCATGGTGTCAGTTTGTGACAGTTAGTGTGGTAGGGCAGTTATTGTTAGCCCCCTTTAGATCTAGGGTACCCCCCTAACCCCCCCTAATAAAGTTTTAACCCCTTGATCACCCCCCGTCGCCAGTGTCACTAAGCGATCATTTTTCTGATCGCTGTATTAGTGTCGCTGGTGACGCTAGTTAGGAAGCTAAATATTTAGGTTCGCCGTCAGCGTTTTATAGCGACAGGGACCCCCATATACTATCTAATAAATGTTTTAACTCCTTGATTGTCCCCTAGTTAACCCTTTCACCACTGATCACTGTATAACTGTTACGGGTGACGCTGGTTAGTTTGTTTATTTTTTATAGTGTCAGGGCACCCACCATTTATTACCGAATAAAGGTTTAGCCCCCTGATCACCTGGCGGTGATATGCATCGCCCCAGGCAGCGTCAGATTAGTGCCAGTACCGCTAACACCCGCGCACGCACCGTACACCTCTCTTAGTGGTATAGTATCTGAACGGATCAATATCTGATCCGATCAGATCTATACTAGCGTCCCTAGCAGTTTAGGGTTCCCAAAAACGCAGTGTTAGCGGGATCAACCCAGATACCTGCTTGCACCTGCGTTTTGCCTCTCTGCCCAGCCCAGCCCAGCCCACTCAAGTGCAGTATCGATCGATCACTGTCACTTACAAAACACTAACCGCATAACTGCAGCATTCACAGAGTCAGTGTGCGTGTCACCGGCGCAAAAACAAACCTTAGTTTCTCAAACAATAATACATACTAAATGTTAGGGATGCTGCATTCAAAAAAAGCCCTTCACTTAGATGGGTAAAAAATACTAGTTGGTGTATGTGAATGAGCTTCCTGATGACGCATTTGATGATGCGAAACGCGTAGAGGCTGCTGGGAGAATTTTATGCATCACGTGACCGGACGAAAACGGAAACGAGGCTTGGAGCGCAAGCCGAGCGTGGAGACCGCACACTAACACCAGGCGAACCATGCTAATAGCCACTCGTCCGTAACTGCTGGATAAGCTTCATGCCGGCTCGAGGGCACTTTTAAATGTGAGTGATTTTAACCTTTGGAATTTTTTAAGAAATAAATGGTTCAAACATATTGCGCTATGATCGCCTTTTGTCCCTATGCTTTCCTATGAGGAGCATTAGAACACAAGTTTTTAGCCGGTGAGAAGTGGTACCTGGGTGGAGTGGTTATCCCTGAATGAACCAAAGGCGCACCCCTAGTGAAGTATCTGGTGAGTGGCCAATCTGAATGGTGGAGGGTCCCACTCAGTCACATATGAATACTGAAGCAATATAGGAGCACGTCAGTCACTTTAATGGTTACAAGACTTTGCAACATATCTGAAGGACTTTTTTGTTATATGTATATGTATGATTTATTGATCTAAAATTTTAAACTTATGCACATGGAACATTTGTGATGGGTAGTTGATAAGTATTATAGGTGATGGTAGCTTTCACTTGTGTATTTGAGATATTAAGGGAGTAGCGCATTCACATACACCAACTAGTATTCACAGAGTCAGGCCTGATCCCTGTGATCGCTAACAGTTTTTTGGTAGCATTTTGGTGAACTGGCAAGCATTAGCCCCAGGCAGCGTCAGGTTAGTGCCAGTACCGCTAACACCCACGCACGCACCGTACACCTCCCTTAGTGGTATAATATCTGAACGGATCAATATCTGATCCGATCAGATCTATACTAGCATCCCCAGCAGTTTAGGGTTCCCAAAAACGCAGCGTTAGCGGGATCAGCCCAGATACCTGCTAGCACCTGCGTTTTGCCCCTCCGCCCGGCCCAGCCCAGCCCACCCAAGTGCAGTATCGATCGATCACTGTCACTTACAAAACTCTAAACGCATAACTGCAGCATTCGCAGAGTCAGTCCTGATCCCTACGATCGCTAACAGTTTTTTTGGTAGCGTTTTGGTGAACTGGCAGGCACCAGCGGCCTAGTACACCCCGGTCCTAGTCAAACCAGAACTGCAGTAACACTTGGTGACGTGGCGAGTCCCATAAGTGCAGTTCAAGCTGGTGAGGTGGCAAGCACAAGTAGTGTCCCGCTGCCACCAAGAAGAAGACAAACACAGGCCCGTCGTGCCCATAATGCCCTTCCTGCTGCATTCGCCAATCCTAATTGGGAACCCACCGCTTCTGCAGCACCCGTACTTCCCCCATTCACATCCCCAACCAAATGCAGTCGGCTGCATGAGAGGCATTTTTATGTCCTCCCGAGTACCCCTACCCAACGAACCCCCCAAAAAAGATGTTGTGTCTGCAGCAAGCGCAGATATAGGCGTGACACCCGCTATTATTGTCCCTCCTGTTCTGACAATCCTGGTCTTTGCATTGGTGAATGTTTTGAACGCTACCATTCACTAGTTGAGTATTAGCGTAGGGTACAGCATTGCACAGACTAGGCACACTTTCACAGGGTCTCCCAGGATGCCATCGCATTTTGAGAGACCCGAACCTGGAACCGGTTACAGTTATAAAAGTTAGTTACAAAAAAAAGTGTAAAAAAAAAAAAACACAAACAAAAATATAAAATAAAAAAAATAGTTGTTGTTTTATTGTTTTCTCTCTCTCTATTCTCTATTGTTCTGCTCTTTTTTACTGTATTCTATTCTGCAATGTTTTATTGTCATTATGTTTTATCATGTTTGCTTTTCAGGTATGCAATTTTTTATACTTTACCGTTTACTGTGCTTTATTGTTAACCATTTTTTTGTCTTCAGGTATGCCATTCACGACTTTGAGTGGTTATACCAGAAAGATGCCTGCAGGTTTAGGTATCATCTTGGTATCATTCTTTTCAGCCAGCGGTCGGCTTTCATGTAAAAGCAATCCTAGTGGCTAATTAGCCTCTAGACTGCTTTTACAAGCAGTGGGAGGGAATGCCCCCCCCTCCCCCAACATGTCTCAACTCCTGTCTCAACAGGGAACCTGAGAATGCAGCCGGTGATTCAGCCAGCTGACCATAGAGCTGATCAGAGACCAGAGTGGCTGTAAACATCTCTATGGCCTAAGAAACCGGAAGCTACAAGCATTTTATGACTTAGATTTCGCCGGATGTAAACAGCGCCATTGGGAAATTGGGAAAGCATTTTATCACACCGATCTTGGTGTGGTCAGATGCTTTGAGGGCAGAGGAGAAATCTAGGGTCTAATAGACCCCAATTTTTTCAAAAAAGAGTACCTGTCTACCTATTGCTATCATAGGGGATATTTACATTCCCTGAGATAACAATAAAAATGATTTAAAAAAAAAATGAAAGGAACAGTTTAAAAATAAGATAAAAAATAATAAAGAAAAAAAAAAAGCACCCCTGTCCCCCCCTGCTCTCGCGCTAAGGCGAACGCAAGCGTCAGTCTGGCGTCAAATGTAAACAGCAATTGCACCATGCATGTGAGGTATCACTGCGAAGGTCAGATCGAGGGCAGTAATTTTAGCAGTAGACCTCCTCTGTAAATCTAAAGTGGTAACCTGTAAAGGCTCTTAAAGGCTTTTAAAAATGTATTTATTTTGTTGCCACTGCACGTTTGTGCGCAATTTTAAAGCATGTCATGTTCGGTATCCATGTACTCGGCCTAAGATCATCTTTTTTATTTCTTCAAACATTTGGGCAGTATAGTGTGTTTTAGTGCATTAAAATAAGTGCGTTTTTTCCCCAAAAAAAATGCGTTTGAAAAATTGCTGCGCAAATACTGTGTGAAAAAAAAAAATGAAACACCCACCATTTTAATCTGTAGGGCATTTGCTTTAAAAAAATATATAATGTTTGGGGGTTCAAAGTAATTTTCTTGCAAAAAAAATAATTTTTTCATGTAAACAAAAAGTGTCAGAAGGGGCTTTGTCTTCAAGTGGTTAGAAGAGTGGGTGATGTGTGACATAAGCTTCTAAATGTTGTGCATAAAATGCCAGGACAGTTCAAAACCCCCCCAAATAACCCCATTTTGGAAAGTAGACACCCCAAGCTATTTGCTGAGAGGCATGTCGAGTCCATGGAATATTTTATATTGTGACACAAGTTGCGGGAAAGAGACAATTTTTTTTTTTTTTTGGACAAAGTTGTCACTAAATGATATATTGCTCAAACATGCCATGGGAATATGTTAAATTACACCCCAAAATACATTTTGTTGCTTCTCCTGAGTACGGGGATACCACATGTGTGAGACTTTTTTGGAGCCTAGCCTCGTATGGGACCCCGAAAACCAAACACCGCCTTCAGGCTTTCTAAGGGCGTAAATTTTTGATTTCACTCTTCACTGCCTATCACAGTTTTGGAGGCCATGGAATGCACAGGTGGCACAAAACCCCCCAAATGACCCCATTTTGGAAAATAGACACTCCAAGCTATTTGCTGAGAGATATAGTGAGTATTTTGCAGACCTCACTTTTTGTCACAAAGTTTTGAAAATTGAAAAAAGAAAAAAAAATGTTTCTTGTCTTTCTTCATTTTCAAAAACAAATGAGAGCTGCAAAATACTGACCATGCCTCTCAGCAAATAGCTTGGGGTGTCTAATTTCCAAAATGGGGTCATTTGGGGGGGGGTTTGTGCCACCTGGGCATTCCATGGCCTCCGAAACTGTGATAGGCAGTGAAGAGTGAAATCAAAAATTTATGCCCTTAGAAATTGGTTTTCGGGGCCCCGTACGCGGCTAGGCTCCTAAAAAGTCCCACACATGTGGTATTCCCATACTCAGGAGAAGCAACTAAATGTATTTTGGGGTGCAATTCCACATATGCCCATGGCCTGTGTGAGCAATATATCATTTAGTGACAACTTTGTGCAAAAAAAAAAAAAAAAGTGTCACTTTCCCGCATTTTGTGTCAAAATATAAAATATTCCATGGACTCAACATGCCTCAAAGCAAATAGCTTGGGGTGTCTACTTTCCAAAATGGTGTCATTTGGGGGGGTTTTATGCCATCTGGGCATTTTATGGCCTTCAAAACTGTGATAGGTAGTGAGGAGTAAAACCAAAAATTTACGCCCTTAGAAATCCTGAAGGCAGTGATTGGTTTTCGGGGCCCCATACGTGGCTAGGCTCCCAAAAAGTCCCACACATGTGGTATCCCCGTACTCAGGAGAAGCAGCTGAATATATTTTGGGGTGCAATTCCACATATGCCCATGGCCTGTATGAGCAATATATCATTTAGTGACAACTTTTTGTAATTTTTTTTTTTTTTGTCATTATTCAATCACTTGGGACAAAAAAAATGAATATTCAATGGGCTCAACATGCCTCTCAGCAATTTCCTTGGGGTGTCTACTTTCCAAAATGGGAATGGCATTTGTGGGGGTTTTGTACTGCCCTGCCATTTTAGCACCTCAAGAAATGACATAGGCAGTCATAAATTAAAGGCTGTGTAAATTCCAGAAAATGTACCCTAGTTTGTAGGCGCTATAACTTTTGCACAAACCAATAAATATACACGTATTGACATTTTTTTTACCAATGACATATGGCCGAATACATTTTGGCCTAAATGTATGACTAAAATTGAATTTATTGGATTTTTTTTAATAACAAAAAGTAGAAAATATCATTTTTTTTCAAAATTTTTTTCCGTTTATAGCGCAAAAAATTTTGTTTGGGTACAGCATTGCATGACCGCGCAATTAGCAGTTAAAGCGACGCAGTGCCAAATTGGAAAAAGTCCTCTGGTCTTTAGGCAGCCACATGGTCCGGGGCTGAAGTGGTTAATAACTTGCTCAAATTTGTTGCACGACTGCATAATGGGGACTGAGAGGTGCAGTGTTACATTTTTATACTGTTTTAACTTTACAGGGTTTGCTGTTTCTCTTTACACTGTTGCCCTTGTACAATTTAAAACTGCACACTGAATGCAGTTGATTTTTGTTAGAGAATGGAGGAGCTTATCAGTTGCCAGGTTTTCTGGCAGGGTCAACATTTTGTTTTTCACTTCCTGACCGGATATATCAAAATGCTTTCAATGGTATATTTAACAGACTAAATAGGACCAAATAAAAACGTTCAGTGTTAACATCATTTTTTTTGCTTAATAAAAGACAAATGTTCTCTCTAAAATGATTGTTGTTAGAAATTCTGTATATATCCTTACATAACAGACAGTGCACAGTCCATATGGGCTGTGCTGCCTAACTACAGACAGGAAACAGCAAACTTTATCTGGGAAAAGTCATAGCGCATACCATAGATGCAGCTACAAACTTATAAACAAAACCATTTCCGATCTCAGTTCTATAAATCTGTTTCTTGTAAGTGGTTTTGTCAAATGCTGTGATCAATTTTTGTTTTCCATGAGCTGGAGGTCTTTACATCTCATCCCATGAATCTGGCTCTGGTTTTATTGCTAGGACAGACGTTTGGCTGGGATGCCTTTATTGCTTCTGGTGGATTTCCTGATTAAAGCCTCTTGTGGCCTGGTTTATTTTTTTCAGTATTTGGATTGTTTGCATTAATTTCTATTTCTGTGTGACTTTTTTGCTTATCGTCATGTGACACTAATCTGGTGATTCCCTCAGTTTGAAGTGTTTGTGTTAGTTCATGAAATTTTGAACACACTGAAGCTTCATTGACAATTACACTTTTTAGTGGTGGTTACCTTGTTTGTGTCTTAGTGTAGAATTCTGTATCCATTTTAAGATTCATTTTGAGTGGGGTACACCCCACACGTACACCTTCCATTGTGCAAGCTTCCCATTTTATACTCTTTTCCATTCCATTCCACAGTTCATATAGAGTTTTCTCAGTTGATTTTCCTGGTAGTTGATTTTGGAGATAGCATGCAGTCATAATTACCCGTATGTGGTTGGCATATCTGCATCAAACAGCATGGTTCTTCCTCTCTCACATAGAGTACGGTTCATTCTTTTGGCAACCCTGTTTTGTTCTAAGTTGTATGGTGAAGTAGTCTGAAATATTATGCCATGCTTTCTGAGAATTGCCTGTGTGTTATCACCTGTATATTCAGTTCCATTGTCTATGTGCAATACACTCTTGCAAAATTTGTTGCTTACTGGAGCCAAATACTGTTTAAGTTTTTCTGGTACTTTACTTTTGGTGTGTAACAGATATAGTGTAGTATACCTGGAGTAATCATCTATTAAAGTGAGAAAATACCTCTTCTTTCCTGGAGTAATTTTTTTTCATTGTACCGCAAAGATCTGAATAAATTAAGTTCAGATGTTTCTTAGCTCTGCTGTTACTCTGCTTTGGAAAGGCTTTTCTTGTAATTTTCCCTTTTATACAGCTGGTGCATTTCATTGTTTGATCACACTCATTTTTATTCCACTAGCATAGTCATTCTCAGTTAAAGGATAAGTTTGCCTTTTATAAAAAAAATTATAAATGCACATTTTTTTTAGAACAAATCAATGAACTATCATGGCACCAGAACTACAAGCCGACAACCGCAAAGGATGTTGGGGCTTTTAGTTCATTCACACACGGAGAGCGTCCGCAATGATTTTAGTGACAGCTAGTACTGGAAACTTCTTCCTGTACTTCTTCCACGGGGGGGGGGGGGGGTGTGGCTGCAGCATTGGGAACATGTTAAATGCTTCACCCTAAAAATGGGTGAAACGTAACATATTCCCAAAGTTGGAATTATCCTTTAATTTCTGGACTTCTGTGCCCAAGTTGCCTGTGCCATGTGTGAATGCAGTTTAAATGTTTTTCCTCAATATAAACCACCACATTGCAGTTCAGCTGATACAATTCATCTGTAGATTTAGCCTTTGCAAGTAAGATATACCCTTTTGTGATGACACAACTGTCATCTTGGAAGGTCACTACGATTTGTGCTGTGAGCTTCTTCACTGACAAAAGTTCTGTTTTACACTTATATTTATCCAGAAGCCCGCCCTTAGCATGTTCCAATATCAGTTCATCATCTGGATGTGCATCAAGTGCTGTGACAAGCATTTCATAACTTTCTGGTAAGCCACTGAGTAATAGTATTGACACATGGAAATCTTTTATTTCTTCTCCTTCACCTCAGGGGTTCAACCATTTCCAAGGTGTGTCTCATATAATCCTACATATCCTGGCCTTTCATCAGCTTGGATTGGTATAGCTTTCTAATCAAATACAGTTTATTGCTGAGATTAGCTATTTCATGTACCTTTTGTAATCTAACCACATTTCATTAGCAGTTTCACACTTACATATATGTACAGTGCATCCGGAGCACTTCACGTTTTTCACATTTTGTTATGTCACAGCCTTATATCAAAATGGAGTAAATTTATTATTTTCCTCAAAATTCTAAAAACAATACAAATGATAATGTGAAAGAAGTTTGTTTGAAATCTTTGCAAATTTATTAAAAATATAAAACGAAAAGATCACATATACATAAGTATTCACAGTCTTTGCCATGACACTCAAAATTTAGCTCAGGTGCATCCTGTTTCCACTGATCTTCCTTGAGATGTTTATACAGCTTGATTGGAGTCCACCTGTGGTAAATTCAGTTGATTGGACATGATTTGGAAAGGCACACACCTATCTATATAAGGTCCCACAGTAACATTGCATGTCATTGCAAAAACCTAGCCATGAAGTCCAAGGAATTGTCTGTAGACCTCCGAGACTGCATTGTATTGAGGCAAAGATCTGGGGAAGGGTACAGAAAAATCCCAATGAGCACAGTGGCCTCCATCATCAATAAATGGAAGAAGTTTGGAACCAACAGGACTCTTCCTAGAGTGGGGTGCCCAGCCAAACTGAGTGATCGGGGGAGAAAGGCCTTAGTCAGGGAGGTGACCAAGAACCTGATGGTCACTCTGACAGAGCTCCAGCATTTCTCTGTCTAGAGAGGAGAACCTTCCAGAAGAACAACCATCTTCTGCAGCACTCCACCAATCAGGTCTGTATGGTAGAGTGGCCAGACAGAATCCACTCCTCAGTAAAAGGCACATTACAGTCCACCTGGAGTTTGCCAAAAGGCACCTGAAGGACTCTCAGACGATGAGAAACAAAATTCTCTGGTCTGATGAAACAAAGATGTAACCTCACCTACTATGTAACTATATAGGCTGTGGTTTCAGCGGGAGTATCAATAGTTTAAAAAACTATTAGATAAGCACCTGAATGACCACAACATAGAGGGATATACAATGTAATACTGACATATAATCACACACATAGGTTGAACTTGAGGGTCTTGTGCCTTTTTTCAACCTCACCTACTATGTAACTATGTAAAGATTGAACTCTTTGGCCTGAATGGCATGCGTCACGTTTGGAGGAAACCAGGTACAGCTCATCACATGGCCAATACCAACCCTACAGTGAAGCATGGTGGTGGCAGCATCATGCTGTGGGGATATTTTCAGCAGCAGGCACTGGGATATACATTTATTAATTTATACATTTCCACATACCTTCTCTTATTAGCAGCATTTTCATCCTGGATTTCCAAGACTAGAAGTTATGGTTTGTCAGATTTGCAAATGAAAGCTTTGTTGGAGCTGTGTTAGTGGCTATTTTCTTTTATTCTGTTGCAGTCTTCTTTCTGCTGCTGTATCTTGCGCTTATTTGCTGTAGCTGGCTATGACTGGGCTCTCAGCTTTTCCTTGAGTGTCTGGGCTATGCCTGGGCCCATAACCTGTTAGAAATTCTGTTTATAGCATGCGCGGAGGCTAGCGCGACTGACATGCCAGGCTAGAGCTCCACTCCGTGAGGGGAATAAAACCGCAAATAACGGCAGCCCACAGACACAGAAACGGTAAAAACCGTATTACTATTCACCCTAGAGATGAGGGGGACATTATTTAAGATTAATGGTACTGGGAGGTGCCAGGAATAGAAACAAATCTAGCTCTAATAGCGGCACCCAGGCATGACATACAATGAAAAAGGCGCCGGTGTCCTCAGGTAATTTTACCTCAGACAATAAAATCAAATCCAAAAGCTATCTCCTCAGGAGATTCTGATTCTGAACCTGATTCGAATATGTTACACTCTTCACAACAAAACTCTGATATTCCTTCTAACATTTTGAAACAATTTAAAAAAATGCTACATAAAGCATTACAGCAAACATCAGAGCAAATTACTAGTAATCTTACTAGAGAGATCAGAGAATTGGGGAGACGCACTGAAGTATTGGAAATGAAAGTTGAAGATATAGAAAATTCTACACAGGATGCTTTCTCTGAAACAGATGTCCTCAAAGAGGAAAATATTACTTTACAGAATAGACTGGAAGACTATGAAAATCGCGCCAGAAGATCGAATTTGCGATTCAGAGGCTTACCAGAATCAATTACAGATCAGCAATCAACAATCACAGTGTTATGCCAAGAATTACTACCTGGCATTTTGGTGGAAAGGCTTGAAATGGACAGAGTACATAGGGCACTTATGCCCAAAAAAACTGATGGCCCCCCCAGGGATATTATAGCAAAATTAAATTTTTTTCGATCAAAAGAACAACTTCTAGAAGCGGCTAGAGGGAAAAATAATCTAACATTTCAGGGACATAGTTATCAACTGTTTGCTGATTTATCCCAGTTAACAATTTCTAAGAGGCGTGCAATGAAACCTCATCTATTGGAACTTCAGCGTTATGCCATCAAATATCAATGGGGCTTCCCATTCTTCCTAAAATTCACCCACCAGGGGACCAGATTCGCATTCAAACTCCTGAAGAACTACAACATGTACTCCAAGACCTCAATTTGATTGATGGACCACCTACAGCTTCCGCCTCCACCTCACGTAGGAGATCTGCTTCTGCCTCCTCCATTCAGAAAACATCTTCCTCTGAGACAAAAAATGGAAACCATCATATACACAAAAGAGGACGATTCGCATCCTCACAACAAAAACAAGATGATGCCATGGACTGAGAATATATCCTTACATAATATATCCAATTCAGCACCTATTGGGATGGATAACAGTACTGTAATTACATTGCTGAATACTCTCCCTAAACCAAAAACTTATACTCCATCCAGCTCACTAGTGAGCAACTGAACATACACTATGATCTAGATCTTGTCTAATTTACTAATTCATACCCTATTGGTATAAGTTTATAATTAAACAACAACATTTTTTATTATGAATTTAGTTTTTTTTTTTGTTTTTTTTTGTAAGTGTTCAGATAATATTTTTACTTTCTGAACACCTAAATAGTCCCTATTATATGATTGACTGATTACATTAATATAATATATATATATATATATATATATATATATATATATATATATATATATATATATAAAAAAATTTTATTATTTTATTTTATTTTTTTGGTATGGTAAGTGTTCAGATAATATTTTTATTTTTTTGAACACCTAAATAGTGGTGGACTGATTAAATTAATATATATATATATACACATTTTTTATTTATTATTTATTTTTTTATTATTATATTTCCTCCTTCTTTTTTGTTTCTCAATGTAAAATTGTGGGGCAACAACCAAGGAAGAAAATCTTCCTTCAACTGAAGTTTTTTTAAATTCTTCATTAATTTGATATATATAGTTTTTGGACAGTCTCAATTCCACGGTTTACATTATATTTCTTTGGTCACCCCAATAGGAAGGAATAGGCTTCCTATCTTTTTCTATTGGTTGGACATTCAAATATGTTCCTTATATTACTACACTCCTTTTTCCTATTAATTTTTCTTTTTTTTTCTCTCTTCGCTCTATATTTACTATAAATATATGCCATTCAAAATAATTGACATTACCAATTTTATGAAATTTGGGCTCGTAAATGTATAAATTTATAATTTTATATTTAGAATCTTCATATCTATGTAATAAATTTTCTTTTTTAAGGCGGATTCCCCATGCACGGAATTCACATGTGCCTCACCATGCCTTCCTCGGATTCCTATAGTAATATGTGGGGATCGGACGAAGGCCTCCTATCCCCTGTTGGGAAGTCCTTAACCCCAACTCGGGTACTCTTCAAATCTACATATATTTGTACTATACTCAAATGCTATACAATCTTTATTGTTTCTTATTTCTTCTTTAAGTTAATCCACTATGGATCTGGCTATCTATCTCTTTGTTTCAAATCCACGCAGGTTAGGCCGAATAGTCGCTGCACTCAGACAACTGGTAAGCATATATTCTTATCTCAATTGCCATGGCTCCTTTAAATATTTTATCTCTGAATGTCCAGGGTCTTAATGTACCACGGAAACGTGTAAAAGCCTTTCGGTCATTCCAGTCCAAAAAAGCACACATTGTATGTCTACAATAGGGATGAGCCGAACACCCCCCTGTTCGGTTCGCACCAGAACATGCGAACAGGAAAAAAGTTTGTTCGAACACGCGAACACCGTTAAAGTCTATGGGACACGAACATGAATAATCAAAAGTGCTAATTTTAAAGGCTTATATGCAAGTTATTGTCATAAAAAGTGTTTGGGGACCCGGGTCCTGGCCCAGGGGACATGGATCAATGCAAAAAAAAGTTTTAAAAACGGCCGTTTTTTCGGGAGCAGTGATTTTAATAATGCTTAAAGTCAAACAATAAAAGTGTAATATCCCTTTAAATTTCGTAGCTGGGGGGTGTCTATAGTATGCCTGTAAAGGGGCGCATATTTCCCGTGTTTAGAACAGTCTGACAGCAAAATGACATTTCAAAGGAAAAAAAGTCATTTAAAACTACTCATACGATACACATAGAAGTTCATTGATAAAAACGGCATGGGAATTCCCCAAAGGGGAACCCCGAACCAAAATTAAAAAAAAAAAATGACGTGGGAGTCCTCCTAAATTCCATACCAGGCCCTTCAGGTCTGGTATGGGTTTTAAGGGGAACCCCGCGCCAAAATTAAAAAAAAAACTGCGTGGGGGTCCCCCCAAAAATCCATACCAGACCCTTATCTGAGCACGCAACCTGGCAAGCCGCAGGAAAAGAGGGGGGTGAGAGCGCGCCCCCCTCCTGAACCATACCAGGCCACATGCCCTCAACATTGGGAGGGTGCTTTGGGGTAGCCCCCCAAAACACCTTGTCCCCATGTTGATGAGGACAAGGGCCTCATCCCCACAACCCTGGCCGGTGGTTGTGGGGGTCTGGGGGCGGGGGGCTTATTGGAATCTGGAAGCCCCCTTTAACAAGGGGACCCCCAGATCCCGGCCCCCCCTGTGTGAAATGGTAAGGGGTTACAAAATTACCCCTACCATTTCACTAAAAAACTGTCAAAAATGTTAAAAATGACAAGAGACAGTTTTTGACAATTCCTTTATTTAAATGCTTCTTATTTCCTCTTTCTTCTATCTTCCATCATCTTCTTCTTCTTCTGGTTCTTCTGGTTCTTCCTCCGGTGTTCTCGTCCAGCATCTCCTCCATGGCGTCTTCTTCCCTTCTTCTCCTCGGGCCGCTCCGCATCCATAATGGCATGGAGGGAGGCTCCCGCTCTTCTCTTCATCTTCTTCTCTTCTTAATCTTCTTTTCTTCTTCTCTTCTTCATCTTCTTCTCTTCTTCATCTTCTTCTCTTCTTCATCTTCTTCTCCGGGCCGCTCCGCATCCATGCTGGCATGGTGAGAGGCTCCCGCTGTGTAACGCGTCTCCTCTTCTGACGGTTCTTAAATAACGGGGGCGGGGCCACCCGGTGACCCCGCCCCCTCTGACGCACAGTGACTTGACAGGACTTCCCTGTGACGTCACGGGGAATGCCACAGGGAAGTCCCATCATGTAACGTGTGTCAGAGGGGGGCGGGGTCACCGGGTGGCCCCACCCCCCATTATTTAAGAACCATCAGAAGAGGAGACGCCTCACACAGCGGGAGCCTCCCACCATGCCAGCATGGATGCGGAGCGGCCCGGAGAAGAAGATGAAGAAGAGAAGAAGATGAAGAAGAGAAGAAGATGAAGAGAAGAGCGGGAGCCTCCCTCCATGCCATCATGGATGCGGAGCAGCCCAGAGAAGAAGATGAAGAGAAGAAAATGAAGAAGAGAATAAGATGAAGAGAAGAGCGGAAGCCACCCTCCATGCCATCATGGATGCGGAGCGGCCCAAAGAGAAGAAGCGAAGAAGACACCGTGGAGGAGATGCTGGACAAGAACACCGGAGGAAGAACCAGAAGAACCAGAAGAAGAAGAAGATGAAGGAAGATAGAAAAAAGAAGAAGCATTTAAATAAAGGAATTGTCAAAAACTGTCTCTTATCATTTTTAACAGTTTTGACAGTTTTTTTGTGAAATGGTACCCCCTTACCATTTCACACAGGGGGGAGGGCTGGGATCTGGGGGTCCCCTTGTTAAAGGGGGCTTCCAGATTCCGATAAGCCCCCTGCCCACAGACCCCCACAACCACCGGCCAGGGTTGTGGGGATGAGGCCCTTGTCCTCATCAACATGGGGACAAGGTGTTTTGGGGGGCTACCCCAAAGCACCCTCCCAATATTGAGGGCATGTGGCCTGGTATGGTTCAGGGGGGGGCGCTCTCTCATCCCCCTCTTTTCCTGCAGCCTGCCAGGTTGCATGCTCAGATAAGGGTCTGGTATGGATTTTTTGGGGGACCCCACGCCGTTTTTTTTTTTAAATTTTGGTGTGGGGTTCCCCTTAATATCCATACCAGACTGGTATAGAATTTAGGGGGACCCCCAACCTCATTTTTTTTTTACATTTTGGCCGGGTTCCCCTTAATATCCATACCAGACCTGAAGGGCCAGGTATGGAATTTAGGGGGACCCCCCACATCATTTTTTTTTTAAATTTTGGTTTGGGGTTCCCCTGTGGGGAATTCCCATGCTGTTTTTATCAATGAACTTCTATGTGTATTGTCGGACCGGCAATGCAATAGCCGCGAGTAGTTTTAAATGACTTTTTTTCCTTTGAAATGTCATTTTGCTGTCAGACTGTTCTAAACACGGGAAACATGCGCCCCTTTACAGGCATACTATAGACACCCCCCAGCTATGAAATTTAAAGGGATATTACACTTTTATTGTTTGACTTTAAGCATTATTAAAATCACTGCTCCTGAAAAAACGGCCGTTTTTAAAAGTTTTTTTTGCATTGATCCATGTCCCCTGGGGCAGGACCCAGGTCCCCAAACACTTTTTATGACAATAACTTGCATATAAACCTTTAAAATTAGCACTTTTGATTTCTCCCATAGACTTTTAAAGGGTGTTCCGCGGCATTCGAATTTGCCGCGAACACCCCAAATTGTTCGCTGTTCGGCGAACTTGCGAACAGCCGATGTTCGAGTCGAACATGAGTTTGACTCGAACTCGAAGCTCATCCCTACTCTACAAGAGCCTCACTTTACCCCGACTTCAACCCCTAAATTTTTTAGTACTTCATATCGCCAAGTTTACACCGCTTCGGCACTCACTAAAAAACGTGGTACTCTAATTGCATTTCATCGCTCTACTCCATTTACGCTACATTCAGAAATTAAGGACCCTGAGGGTCGTTACCTAATTCTAATGGGATACATTATGGACACAGCTGTAACGGTGGTCTCATATTACGCACCAAATTATTGTCCTATACCCTTCTTATCGCACCTATTTATTATCATTAGCGCCCACAAAATGGGATTAATTTTTATATGTGGGGACTCCAACCAGGTCCTTCTTCCATTTCTTGACAAAACCCCCTATACCCCACCACGAGCACAAGATACAAGATCTTTATCTCAACTTCTTTCTAAACATAATTTGATTGACTCTTGGAGAGAATCTAATCAAACTAAAAGAAATTATACATGCTTTTCTAATCCACATCAAACATTTAGTCGCATAGACCATATCTTTTTAACAATAGGGATGGTTCCTGAAGTGATTTTATCTAAAATTATCCCTATTGCCTGGTCAGATCACAATGCAGTTTATACCTCGGTGGCTTTTACTATACCCAAGGGGCATGATCCTTCATGGTATCTCCCAGATGTGCTACTTAAACACCCCTCCCACTGTTTAACAATCCAACAGGCTCTAAATGAATACTTAGAACATAACAAAAGTGACAAAATCTCCTCACTTACACTTTGGGAGGCACACAAACCAGTTCTGAGAGGAATACTTCAGCAACAAGCAGGTATACTCAAATGGGATCAAGTAAAATTGGCTCGACAATTAGAAACAGAATTTAATGCATCATTTGTAGCTTTTCAAAACAATCCTAATCAAAAAGGGAAAATTCACTTAGAGAAGGCATGCCTAGAGTATAACCTTTTCTTAACTGAATCTGCTGACAAATCCCTCAGGAAAACTAAGCATATGTTTTATAAGAATTCCTATAAACCAAGTACTCTCATGGCAAGGGCATTCAAATCTATCAACAAATCTTATAAACCTATTAGATTCAAAATAGCAGACAATGTATACACCAGTAATCCTCTTAAAATCGTACAGAAATTTAGCTCTCATTTGAAAACACTATACACAGAGACAAATAAAATAACATTGAGGCAGCGAACGCCTTCTTTTCACGTATCACACTTCCCACAATGACGGAATCCCAAATATTGTCAATAGAAAAAATTAGATCTGACTCCACTATAACAGTTATAGAAATAGGAGGATTTCAACATAAGCTCTGTTTGCAGATGATATCCTCCTATTTCTCTCATCTCCACAAGTATCAGGCCCAAACCTAATCCCAATTCTCAATAAATTTGCTAACATTTCTGGTTTATACATAAATCCTAAAAAACGTTTAGTATTAAACATATCTCTTTCTAACATTGAACTGACTTCAGCTAAAATTAGTCTTCCTTTCACATGGTCGAACAAATCAATCCCATACTTAGGCATACATCTTACAGCATCGTTAGCAGATCCATTTTCAGTTAATTACCCTCCAATTTTAAAACAACTACCAAAATTAATGAAATCATGGTCTCATCTTCCGTTATCGTGGTTCGGAAGAATCAATTCGGTTAAAATGACGATTTTGCCGAAACTACTATATTTATTCAGAGTACTACCAACTCCTATTCCAGCTTACCACCTCAGAATATTACAAAGGAAAACATTGTCATACATATGGGGTTCCTCCAAACCACGTATACAGTTACATACACTATATCTCCCAAAGCTAAGCTGAGGCCTAGGTTGCCCTAATTTTGCTTATTACTATAGGGCTGCGCACATAGCAAGTCTGTCTAAATATCATGCATACCAGGAGACCCCGTTATGGGTACATATTGAAGCCACAGAATGTGATCCTATTCCAATTTCTAATTTACTATGGATCTCACCAAAAGATCGTATAGAATTAAAGAATCCCATTACTAAACACTACATTTCCCTTTGGGATAGACTCAAAAAGAATAACCATTTACAATCTTCTCATAACTCGTTGTTGTCATTCTATAAAAATCCTGCTTTCTATCCAGCATGGATATTCCCTAATTTCTTTAAAGAATGGGTATCTAGAGACATACTGTGTATGTATAAATTTGTACATTCTTCATCATTTATTCCTTTTTCAACCCTTTGCGAGAGATATGGTCTACCGCAGACTGAACTATTTAGATACTTCCAAATTCAAAATTTCTTCACACCCTTAGTGTCTACCACATCCACATTAGCACACATGACTAGTTTTGAAGAAGTTTGTAAAAAAGATCCGCATGCTAGAAGCATAATATCTACTATATACTCTCACTTGCTGGTTCATTCCAGTAAAGACAAAATATCCTATGTTCAGAAATGGGAGGAGGACCTCGAGCGTACTTTAGATAATTCAGATTGGAAACAAATATGGTCAACAACAAAAACAGCCTCCCCTAATATATTGGCGGTTGAGGCTAATTATAAAGTTTTGACACATTGGTATCTAGTACCTACTAGAGTAGCAAAATATGTACAGAACTATTCGGCGCAATGTTTTCGAGGATGTGTAGACCCTGGCACATGCCTTCATATATGGTGGTCGTGTCCATTAGCTCAAACATTTTGGAAGGGAATATTTAACATTGCAACTTCCCTGTTTGGGAGATCCCTTTCGATCCAGCAATGGCCCTTCTCAACCTAAAACCTGAATCTAAAACGCATACCCAATTCAAATTGTTGGTATATCTCTTCACAGCAGCTAAACAAACTTTAGCAAAATCTTGGAAATCACCAACATTAGATATAAATGAAGCAAAAGCTAAAATTAATTACTATATGACTCATGCCAAGATGATAGCTATAGAATTGGACACGATCTCCAGATTTGAGGTAATATGGCAACCTTGGATTACATATGCCATGCCAACCCTAGACTAGAGTGTTCTACTGCCATGGTAGTTGTGATAACAAGACATGGGCTATATTTCAGCTTTGGTTGTTGTAGTGGCTTTCGACCTAACCTCGCGGACTCTTTCTCTTAATCTTCTTCTTCTCTTCCACTTTCCCTACTATACTTCCTTTCCTTTCTGTTTCTTATACTATCTTATTCTACGATTTTGAAGCTCTAATTGATATTTAAATAATAATCTCTATTATTGCCTAGATATAAAACAAGACAAACGTTGTAGCAGAACTTACATAACTCTGTTAATTTTATTCTTTCTAAATGGATAAGGACTCCAAAGTTCTTTTTCTCTCCTATTTCTTTATTTCCTTTTAGAAAATATTGTCTTGTTCTATGTTATTATTAATGAATTAATTATTTTATAAATGTAAATGAGCTTCCTTATATTGAATGTATGTTAATTATTCAATGTGTTTTGTGCATAATCTTTGTACTCAATAAAACTATTTTGACAAGGAAATTCTGTTTATAGCTCTACAGGACAGACAGTGCAAGTCCTAATGGGCTTTGCTGCTTAACTGCAGACAGGAAACAGGAAACTTTATTCAGGGAAAAGACATAGAGCATATCATAGATGCATCTACAAACTTATAAACACTACTATGTACTGGTTGAAGAATATATCTCTACTAAATACTGATGTGCAGTAGTTTTTGCACAAAATACGATTCTGTACTCCGACAAGCATACATCATCAGGACCTGATCCACTCCTGATGTTATTAGATGTGATGAAACACATTGGGTGGGGTTAGGCACTGAAAAACTGATACACACAAGAATGGATTCTGCAAATAATGGATTTCTGATATGAGAGCTTTTGCAGTCATGCAGCCTTTCAGAGCCATTTAGCGCAGGCAGATTATCCCGAGTGCTGGTTTGAGTGCTGGTTTAGCACTTACTTTATGAGTATGATTTGTTTTTACCTTACCATTCTAATAAAGTTGTATTCTTGTGCTATGAGCTTTTTTTTCTGTGCTCTACTAAATTAATTCATGAAGAAAAATAAATGACACAGCCCTGTCTGACCAGTCAAAAAAATCTGATGAGTGATTCTGAGCTACTGGGTTTGCAATTTTAAAGGCGTGAAGCACCAGCACATTATAAGAATGGATTTTTTGCAACTTTCTGCTTCAAATAGACACTAATAATGCTATGAACTTTTTTAAATATATATATATATATATATATATATATTGTTAAACTCCAGCACTTTATATCACTGGGAGATGTTATGCACATATGAGCAGAGGTGGCTCTCTAGTTAGGCAAATTAGGCGGTCGCCTTAGGCCTCGCCCACACAGGGGCCACGCGGCCGCCTAATTTGCCCATGCCGCAACCTTGATGATTCACCGGGACTGCCCTGCATTCTCGACCCGCAATCTGATTCCTGCAATGCCCGCAGCTTGTGTGGGGTGTCTCCGTTCCCGCACGCTGTGAGCTCCACTCCACTCCACTGTGCATTGCAGCCAGCATCTCTCCCCAGCTGCCTGACATACACAGTGCACTGTGGAGCGGAGCAAACTGAACCCTCCCCTCCTCCACATCCTCCTGTGCTGTGATGTTTTCCTGTGCACAGAGGAGGCGGGAAGGAGTCACACCACTGTACCGAGAGGCGCGCTGGTCTGAGGTCTGTGTAATCTAAAAGTGAGTCTTGGAGGGGAGGAGGGCATGAAGAAGATGGCGAGGGAGGGGGGACAAGCAAAGAGTTCACTTGGAGCGATTTGGGGGAGAGAATATCCATCTATAACCCCATACCATCCCGGCTCCATCCATCCCACCCCAATCCCATCCCGACTCCATCTATCCTCCCGATCCAATCCCAGTTCCATCCATCTCCCCATACCATCCCGGCTCCATCCACCCCACCCCACCCCAATCCCATTCTGGCTCCATTCATCTTACCCCAATCCCATCCTGGCTCCATCCATCCCACTCCAATCCCATCCTGGGTCCATCCATCCCCCCAATCCAATACCAGCTCCATCCATCCCCCCATACCATCCCAGCTCCATCCACCCCACCCCAATCCCATCCTGGCTCATCCATCCCCCCGATCCCATACCAGCTCCATCCATCCCCCATACCATCCCGGCTCCATCCACCCCACCCCAGTTAGGGATGAGCTGAACACAACCCTGTTCGGTTTGCACTAGAACATGCGAACAGGAAAAAAGTTTGTGCGAACACCATTAAAGTATATGGGACACAAACATGAATAATCAAAAGTGCTAATTTTAAAGGCTTATATGCAAGTTATTGTCATAAATAGTGTTTGGGGACCTGGGTCCTGCCCCAGGGGACATGGATCAATGCAAAAAAAACTTTTAAAAATGGCCGTTTTTTCAGGAGCAGTGATTTTAATAATGCTTAAATTCAAACAATAAAAGTGTAATATCCCTTTAAATTTCGTAGCTGGGGGGTGTCTATAGTATGCCTGTAAAGGGGCGCATGTTTCCCGTGTTTAGAACAGTCTGACAGCAAAATGACATTTCAAAGGAAAAAAGCCATTTAAAACTACTCGCGGCTATTGCATTGCCGGTCCGACAATACACATAGAAGTTCACTGATAAAAACGGCATGGGAATTCCCCACAGGGGAACCCCGAACCAAAATTTTTAAAAAAATGACGTGGGGGTCCCCCTAAATTCCATACCAGGCCCTTCAGGTCTGGTATGGATATTAAGGGGAACCCCGGCCAAAATTAAAAAAAAAAAAAATGACGTGGGGGTCCCCCTAAATTCCATACCAGACCCTTCAGGTCTGGTATGGATCTTAAGGGGAACCCCGCGCCAAAAGAAAAAAAAACGTTGTGGGGTCCCCCCAAAAATCCATTCTAGACCCTTATCCGAGCATGCAACCTGGCAGACCGCAGGAAAAGAGGGGGGGATGAGAGAGCGCCCCCCCTCCTGAACCGTACCAGGCCACATGCCCTCAACATTGGGAGGGTGCTTTGGGGTAGCCCCCCAAAACACCTTGTCCCCATGTTGATGAGGACAAGGGCCTCATCCCTACAACCCTGGCCGGTGGTTGTGGGGGTCTGCGGGCGGGGGGCTTATCGGAATCTGGAAGCCCCCTTTAACAAGGGGACCCCCAGATCCCAGCCCCCCTGTGTGAAATGGTAAGGGGTTACAAAAGTACCCCTACCATTTCACTAAAAAACTGCCAAAAATGTTAAAAATGACAACAGACAGTTTTTGACAATTCCTTTATTTAAATGCTTCTTCTTTCTTCTTTCTTTTATCTTCCTTCATCTTCTTCTTCTTCTTCTGGTTCTTCTGGCTCTTCTGGTTCTTCCTCCGGCGTTCTCATCCAGCATCTCCTCCGCGGCGTATCTATCTTCTTCTCCTCAGGCCGCTCCGCACCCATGGCAATGGGGGGAGGATCCCGCTCTTCTCTTCATCCTCTTCTCTTCTTCATCTTCTTCTTCATCTTCTTCTCTGCTTCATCTTCTTCTCTTCTTCATTTTCTTCTCCGGGCCGCTCCGCATCCATGTTGGCATGGAGGGAGGCTCCCGCTGTGTGACGGCGTCTCCTCGTCTGACGGTTCTTAACCACTTGCCGACCGCTGCACGACTATATACGTCGACAGAGCGGCACGGGCAGGCAAAAGGACTTACAGGTACGTCCTTGCCTGCCCGCGGGTGGGGGGTCCAATCGGACCCCCCCCGGTGCCTGCGGCGGTCGGCAAATCTCCCCCGGCGATCGGTGGTGAGGGGGAGGCCATCCATTCGTGGCCCCCCCTCGCGATCGCTCCCAGCGAATGGGATCATTTCCCTGCCTCTGTATTGTACACAGAGGCAGAGGAAATGATGTCATCTCTCCTCGGCTCGGTATTTTCCGTTCCGGGCCGAGGAGAGAAGACTGTAATGTGAGTGCACCAACACACACACACACAGTAGAACATGCCAGGCACACAAAACACCCCGATCCCCCCCCCGATCGCCCCCGATCCCCCCCCAATCACCCCCCCCTGTCACAAACTGACACCAAGCAGGTTTTTTTTTTTTTTTTTTTTTTTTTCTGATTACTGTATTGGTGTCAGTTTGTGACAGTTACAGTGTTAGGGCAGTGAGTGTTAGGCCCCCTTTAGGTCTAGGATACCCCCCTAACCCCCCCTAATAAAGTTTTAACCCCTTGATCACCCCCCGTCACCAGTGTCGCTAAGCGATCATTTTTCTGATCGCTGTATTAGTGTCGCTGGTGACGCTAGTTAGTGAGGTAAATATTTAGGTTCGCCGTCAGCGTTTTATAGCGACAGGGACCCCCACATACTACCTAATAAATGTTTTAACCCCTTGATTGCCCCCTAGTTAAACCTTTCACCACTGATCACTGTATAACCGTTACGGGTGACGCTGGTTAGTTTGTTTATTTTTTATAGTGTCAGGGCACCCTCAGTTTATTACCGAATAAAGATTTAGCCCCCTGATCGCCCGGCGGTGATATGCGTCGCCCCAGGCAGCGTCAGATTAGCGCCAGTACTGCTAACACCCACGCACGCAGCATACGCCTCCCTTAGTGGTATAGTATCTGTACGGATCAATATCTGATCAGATCTATACTGGCGTCCCCAGCAGTTTAGGGTTCCCAAAAACACAGTGTTAGCGGGATCAGCCCAGATACCTGCTAGCACCTGCGTTTTGCCCCTCCGCCCGGCTCGGCCCAGCCCACCCAAGTGCAGTATCGATTGATCACGGTCACTTACAAAACACTAAACGCATAACTGCAGCGTTCGCAGAGTCAGGCCTGATCCCTGCGATCGCTAACAGTTTTTTTGGTAGCGTTTTGGTGAAATGGCAAGCACCAGCCCAAGGCAGCGTCAGGTTAGTGCCAGTAGCGCTAACACCCACGCACCGTACACCTCCCTTAGTGGTATAGTATCTGAACGCATCAATATCTGATCCGATCAGATCTATACTAGCGTCCCCAGCAGTTTAGGATTCCCAAAAACGCAGTGTTAGCGGGATCAGCCCAGATACCTGCTAGCACCTGCGTTTTGCCCCTCCGCCCGGCCCAGCCCAGCCCACCCAAGTGCAGTATCGATCGATCACTGTCACTTACAAAACACTAAACGCATAACTGCAGCGTTCGCAGAGTCAGGCCTGATCCCTGCGATCGCTAACAGTTTTTTTGGTAACGTTTTGGTGAACTGGCAAGCACCAGCCCCAGGCAGCGTCAGGTTAGTGCCAGTAGCGCTAACACCCACGCACGCACCGTACACCTCCCTTAGTGGTATAGTATCTGAACTGATCAATATCTGATCTGATCCGATCAGATCTATACTGGCATCCCCAGCAGTTTAGGGTTCCCAAAAACGCAGTGTTAGTGGGATCAGCCCAGATACCTGCTAGCACCTGCGTTTTGCCCCTCCGCCCGGCCCAGCCCAGCCCACCCAAGTGCAGTATCGATCGATCACTGTCACTTACAAAACACTAAACGCATAACTGCAGCGTTCGCAGAGTCAGGCCTGATCCCTGCGATCGTTAACAGTTTTTTTGGTAGCGTTTTGGTGAACTGGCAAGCGCCAGCGGCCTAGTACACCCCGGTCGTAGTCAAACCAGCACTGCAGTAACACTTGGTGACATGGCGAGTCCCATAAGTGCAGTTCAAGCTGGTGAGGTGGCAAGCACAAATAGTGTCCCGCTGCCACCAAGAAGACAAACACAGGCCCGTCGTGCCCATAATGCCCTTCCTGCTGCATTCGCCAATCCTAATTGGGAACCCACCACTTCTGCAGCGCCCGTACTTCCCCCATTCACATCCCCAACCAAATGCAGTCGGCTGCATGAGAGGCATTTTCTTTATGTCCTCCCGAGTACCCCTACCGAACGAACCCCCCCAAAAAAGATGTGTCTGCAGCAAGCGCGGATATAGGCGTGACACCCGCTATTATTGTTCCTCCTGTCCTGACAATCCTGGTCTTTGCATTGGTGAATGTTTTGAACGCTACCATTCACTAGCTGAGTATTAGCGTAGGGTACAGCATTGCACAGACTAGGACACACTTTCACAGGGTCTCCCAAGATGCCATCGCATTTTGAGAGACCCGAACCTGGAACCGGTTACAGTTATAAAAGTTACAGTTACAAAAAAAGTGTAAAAAAAAAAAAAACACAAACAAAAATATAAAATAAAAAATAATAGTTGTCGTTTTATTGTTCTCTCTCTATTCTCTCTCTCTCTATTCTCTCTATTGTTCTGCTCTTTTTTACTGTATTCTATTCTGCAATGTTTTATTGTTATTATGTTTTATCATGTTTGCTTTTCAGGTATGCAATTTTTTATACTTTACCGTTTACTGTGCTTTATTGTTAACCATTTTTTTGTCTTCAGGTACAGCATTCATGACTTTGAGTGGTTATACCAGAATGATGCTTGCAGGTTTAGGTATCATCTTGGTATCATTCTTTTCAGCCAGCGGTCGGCTTTCATGTAAAAGCAATCCTAGCGGCTAATTAGCCTCTAGACTGCTTTTACAAGCAGTGGGAGAGAATGCCCCCCCCATCGTCTTCCGTGTTTTTCTCTGGCTCTCCTGTCTCAACAGGGAACCTGAGAATGCAGCCGGTGATTCAGCCAGCTGACCATAGAGCTGATCAGAGACCAGAGTGGCTCCAAACATCTCTATGGCCTAAGAAACCGGAAGCTACGAGCATTTTATGACTTAGATTTCGCCGGATGTAAATAGCGCCATTGGGAAATTGGGGAAGCATTTTATCACACCGATCTTGGTGTGGTCAGATGCTTTGAGGGCAGAGGAGAAATCTAGGGTCTAATAGACCCCAATTTTTTCAAAAAAGAGTACCTGTCACTACCTATTGCTATCATAGGGGATATTTACATTCCCTGAGATAACAGTAAAAATGATTAAAAAAAAAAAAATGAAAAGAACAGTTTTAAAATAAGATAAAAAAGCAAAAAAATAATAAAGAAAAAAAAAAAAAAAAAAAAAGCACCCCTGTCCCCCCTGCTCTCGCGCTAAGGCGAACGCAAGCGTCGGTCTGGCGTCAAATGTAAACAGCAATTGCACCATGCATGTGAGGTATCACCGCGACGGTCAGATCGAGGGCAGTAATTTTAGCAGTAGACCTCCTCTGTAAATCTAAAGTGGTAACCTGTAAAGGCTTTTAAAGGCTTTTAAAAATGTATTTATTTTGTTGCCACTGCACGTTTGTGCGCAATTGTAAAGCATATCATGTTTGGTATCCATGTACTCGGCCTAAGATCATCTTTTTTATTTCATCAAACATTTGGGCAATATAGTGTGTTTTAGTGCATTAAAATGTAAAAAAGTGTGTTTTTTCCCCAAAAAATGCGTTTGAAAAATCGCTGCGCAAATACTGTGTGAAAAAAAAAAATTAAACACCCACCATTTTAATCTGTAGGGCATTTGCTTTAAAAAAATATATAATGTGTGGGGGTTCAAAGTAATTTTCTTGCAAAAAAAAATAATTTTTTCATGTAATCAAAAAGTGTCAGAAAGGGCTTTGTCTTCAAGTGGTTAGAAGAGTGGGTAATGTGTGACATAAGCTTCTAAATGTTGTGCATAAAATGCCAGGACAGTTCAAACCCCCCCCAAATGACCCCATTTTGGAAAGTAGACACCCCAAGCTATTTGCTGAGAGGCATGTCGAGTCCATGGAATATTTTATATTGTGACACAAGTTGCGGGAAAGAGACAAATTTTTTTTTTTTTTTTTGCACAAAGTTGTCACTAAATTATATATTGCTCAAACATGCCATGGGAATATGTGAAATTACACCCCAAAATACATTCTGTTGCTTCTCCTGAGTATGGGGATACCACATGTGTGAGACTTTTTGGGAGCCTAGCCGCGTATGGAACCCCGAAAACCAAGCACCGCCTTCAGGCTTTCTAAGGGCGTAAATTTTTGATTTCACTCTTCACTGCCTATCACAGTCTCGGAGGCCATGGAATGCCCAGGTGGCACAAACCCCCCCCAAATGACCCCATTTTGGAAAGTAGACACCCAAAGCTATTTGCTGAGCGGTATAGTGAGTATTTTGCAGACCTCACTTTTTGTCACAAAGTTTTGAAAATTAAAAAAAGAAAAAAAAAATTTTTTTTTTTGTCTTTCTTCATTTTCAAAAACAAATGAGAGCTGCAAAATACTCACCATGCCTCTCAGCAAATAGCTTGGGGTGTCTACTTTCCAAAATGGGGTCATTTGGGGGGGGTTTGTGCCACCTGGGCATTCCATGACCTCCGAAACTGTGATAGGCAGTGAAGAGTGAAATCAAAAATGTACACCCTTAGAAATCCTGAAGGCGGTGATTGGTTTTCGGGGTCCCATACGCGGCTAGGCTCCTAAAAAGTCCCACACATGTGGTATCCCCGTACTCAAGAGAAGCAGCAGAATGTATTTTGGGGTGCAATTCCACATATGCCCATGACCTGTGTGAGCAATATATAATTTAGTGACAACTTTGTGCAAAAAAAAAAAAATAAATAAATAATAAATTGTCACTTTCCCGCAACTTGTGTCAAAATATAAAATATTCCATGGACTCAACATGCCTCTCAGCAAATAGCTTGGGGTGTCTACTTTCCAAAATGGGGTCATTTGGGGGGGGTTTGTGCCATCTGGGCATTTTATGGCCTTCAAAACTGTGATAGGTAGTGAGGAGTAAAATCAAAAATGTACGCCCTTAGAAATCCTGAAGGCAGTGATTGGTTTTCGGGGCCCCGTATGCGGCTAGGCTCCCAAAAAGTCCCACACATGTGGTATCCCCATACTCAGGAGAAGCAGCTAAATGTATTTTGGGGTGCAATTCCACATATGCCCATGGCCTGTGTGAGCAATATATCATTTAGTGACAACTTTTTGTAATTTTTTTTTTTTTTTTTGTCATTATTCAATCACTTGGGACAAAAAAAATGAATATTCAATGGGCTCAACATGCCTCTCAGCAATTTCCTTGGGGTGTCTACTTTCCAAAATGGGGTCATTTGTGGGGGTTTTGTACTGCCCTGCCATTTTAGCACCTCAAGAAACGACATAGGCAGTCATAAATTAAAGGCTGTGTAAATTCCAGAAAATGTACCCTAGATTGTAGGCGCTATAACTTTTGCGCAAACCAATAAATATACACTTATTGACATTTTTTTTACCAAAGACATGTGGCCAAATACATTTTGGCCTAAATGTATGACTAAAATTGAGTTTATTGGATTTTTTTTAGAACAAAAAGTAGAAAATATCATTTTTTTTTCAAAATTTTCGGTCTTTTTCCGTGTATAGCGCAAAAAATAAAAACGGCAGAGGTGATCAAATACCATAAAAAGAAAGCTCTATTTGTGGGAAGAAAAGGACGCAAATTTTGTTTGGTTACAGCATTGCATGACCGCGCAATTAGCAGTTAAAGCGACGCAGTGCCAAATTGTAAAAAGTGCTCTGGTCAGGAAGGGGGTAAATCCTTCCGGGGCTGAAGTGGTTAAATAATGACGCACGGTGACTTGACGGGACTTCCCTGTGACGTCACGGGGAATGCCACAGGGAAGTCCTGTCATGTCCCGTGCGTCAGAGGGGGGCGGGGTCACTGGGTGGCCCCGCCCCCTGTTATTTAAGAACCGTCAGAAGAGGAGACGCCGTCACACAGCGGGAGCCTCCCTCCATGCCAGCATGGATGCAGAGAGGCCTGGAGAAGAAGATGAAGAAGAGAAGAAGAGAAGAAGAAGATGAAGAAGAAGATGAAGAAGAGAAGAAGATGAAGAGAAGAGCGGGAGCCTCCCCCCATGCCATGGGTGCGGAGCGGCCCGAGGAGAAGAAGATAGAAGATGCCGCGGAGGAGATGCTGGACTAGAACGCCAGAGGAAGAACCAGAAGAGCCAGAAGAACCAGAAAAAGAAGAAAATGAAGATAGAAGAAAGAAGAAAGAAGAAGCATTTAAATAAAGGAATTGTCAAAAACTGTCTCTTGTCATTTTTAACATTTTTGACAGTTTTTTAGTGAAATGGTAGGGGTACTTTTGTACCCCCTTACCATTTCACACAGGGGGGGGCGAGATCTGGGGGTCCCCTTGTTAAAGGGGGCTTCCAGATTCCGATAAGCCCCCCGCCCGCAGACCCCCACAACCACCGGCCAGGGTTTTGGGGATGAGGCCCTTGTCCTCATCAACATGAGGAAAAGGTGTTTTGGGGGGCTACCCCAAAGCACCCTCCCAATGTTGAGGGCATGTGGCCTGGTACGGTTCAGGAGGGGGGGCGCTCTCTCGTCCCCCCCCTCTTTTTCTGCGGCCTGCCAGGTTGCGTGCTCGGATAAGGGTCTGGTATGGATTTTGGGGGGGATCCCACGCCGTTTTTTTTTTTTTTTGGTGCGGGGTTCCCCTTAAAATCCATACCAGACCTGAAGGGTCTGGTATGGAATTTAGGGGGACCCCACGTCATTTTTTTTTCTTAATTTTGGCCGGGGTTCACCTTAATATCCATACCAGACCTGAAGGGCCTGGTATGGAATTTAAGGGGACCCCCACGTCATTTTTTTTTTTAATTTTGGTTCGGGGTTCCCCTGTGGGGAATTCCCATGCCGTTTTTATCAATGAACTTTTATGTGTATTGTCGGACCGGCAATGCAATAGCCGCGAGTAGTTTTAAATGGCTTTTTTCCTTTGAAATGTCATTTTGCTGTCAGACTGTTCTAAACACAGGAAACATGCGTCCCTTTACAGGCATACTATAGGCACCCCCAGCTACGAAATTTAAAGGGATATTACACTTTTATTGTTTGACTTTAAGCATTATTAAAATCACTGCTCCTGAAAAAACGGCCGTTTTTAAAAGGTTTTTTTGCATTGATCCATGTCCCCTGGGGCAGGACCCAGGTCCCCAAACACTTTTTATGACAATAACTTGCATTTAAAATTAGCACTTTTGATTTCTCCCATAAATTTTTAAAGGGTGTTCCCTCGGCATTCGAATTTGCTGCGAACACCCCAAATTGTTCGCTGTTCGGTGAATTTGCGAACAGCCAATGTTCGAACTCGAAGCTCATCCCTAACCCCAATCCCATCCCGGCTCCATCCATCCCACCCCAATCCCATCCCAGCTCCATCCATCCCACCCCAATCCCATCCTGGCTCCATGCATCCCCCGATCCATGTCTGTAGTCTCTGATTATCTCCTGTATCATGTCTGCAGTCTCTGATCATCTCCAGTATTATGTCTGTAATCTCTGATCATCAACTGTATCATGTCTGCAGTCTCTGACCATCTCCTGTAGTATGTCTGCAGTCTCTGACCATCTCTTATACCATGTCTGCAGTCTCTGACCATCTCTTGTACCATGTCTGCAATCTCTGATCATCTCCTGTATCATGTCTGCAGTCTCTGATCATCTCTTGTATCATGTCTGCGACCCTCTCACTCTGTCACTCTGTGGAAGGTGCTCCAGAGCCCCCTACACATTAGAGTTTCCATTTTAAATGCAAGTTGGAACTCTGTGATGTAAAGGAGAATGCAGTGGTCTCTGATATAAAGGTAATCTTTGGTCACGAGAGCTCCACCCCTCCCTTACATTAGAGTTACCCTTTACACCAAAGTCTGCAGGTTTCCCCTTAGATCATGATCCGCAGCATTCCCCTTTATATTTAGAGTTCCCTTGCACTGTAAGGAGGAATCCTGCAGACTGTGATATATGGGGTAACTCTGTGCTGGCTGGGTTATATTAAACTGACCTTCATGTAAATGGATAAATATGCGTGTAATATATCATTTATATGTAATATATATATTTTAATTGGTTAGAGAAAATTCTATAAACGGTGAATTCATAGTTCATAGAATTTAAAACTCTTAATATATGCAATTTATACAGTTAATTTTTATCACTTGAATTATTTTTCCCATTATGGATGTGAATGGGGCCTCATGTCTCAGCCTAGAGCCGCCTCTGCATATGAGTTTACATTATTTGTTTTGGTGGTTAGCTTGTGGTTTTATCACTTTGGTATATGTATTGATTTGATATGTATTTTATTTAATTTATTTACAATATATACATGTAATATATGTAATATATACATATAATGAGGGGGTTATGCATTTAATTTTTTTTTTCAAAAAAGTTTTTATAATTTTCGTACAAGTAAGGTTACAGCAGGTTGTGAACATACATATTGAATATGAACAGTATAACCAAGAACAGGGAGTACAAGCAGTCAAGCATACCGTTGCACATTGGTTGCATTTGTAATTGTAATGGTATTGTGTAATTTTAACCAACAGTTTATTTATGTTAGTCGTAGGTTTACTGAGACTATATGTCTGTAAAAGTTCCTGTATTATATTCGTCACACAGAAAGATCCCTATTTGGGGGTCTAGTAGGTGTGAATCAAGCTATGTATTTATGTATAACCCCTTAAGGGTCTTCGGTTATCCCTTTAATTTAGAGGATGATGCTGTGATGATCGGTCTAAGTTTGCATAGTGATAAGTACTTAGGGTGTGGTGTATGTAGGTTATGTTGTCGGTGACATCCTGTTCAGGCCATTAAATATAGCTTATATATTTACCAAGGGGGGACGGTGGGTGGAGAGGCAGTGGGGTAGGCCATGAGGAGTGAGTATGGCAAGGGTGTATCCAATGATGAGGGGGATGATGACATAAGTTTACGTAAGTAAAGAGTGTGGTAAGGGGGGGGGAGTGGAGGGGGAGGACTAATATTGAGAAGATTAAGATTTGGGTCTTGTATCTCTCTTGCTCAGGAGGGGGCTCCCTCCAGTCCCATGTCATCTGATCTATGTCATGGGCATCTGGTGAGTCTATTCACATAGTCGTTTCAGAGTTTGAGTTAAGAAATAGTGAAGTGACGTGTTTGTTTTCACTGGTGAGTGTCAGGATAATGGAGTTCAAGTCTTTACTGATTTGAGGAGAAAAGGAGGGAGTATTCTGATGTTGATCGGAAATGTGTCCAACATGCCCATTTGATATTAAATTTGTGCGGGGAGTCTCTTGCTATATGTATTAATTCTTCCATTTCAGCGATTTTGTTGATTTTGTTGAGCAATTCTTTGATGGAAGGGGGTGTTTGGGGTTTCCAGTGTGTAGGAATGCACTGTTTTGCTGCATTGATCATGTGCCTCACGAGCGATTTGTGATATCTGCGGTGTGGTAGGTGGGAGTGATGCAATAGAAATTGAGAAGGGGTTCTTTCTAGATTATAGGTGGTGACATGTGTGATTATCCTGTGTACTTCTTTCCAGAACGTTTGAATATAAGGACAATCCCACCATATGTGAAGTAGGGTTCCTGGTTGGTCTGTACACCTACAGCATTCTTCTGGAATTGCAGGATGGATTTTTATGTAGTAAGGCGGGTGTGCGGTACCAATGAGTTTGGATTGTGAAACCATTCTCTTGAGTAGTCACATTGATGGATCCTTTGTGAATGTTGAGATAAATTTTCTCCCATTCTTCTGGCGAAAAAGATATGGACAGGCCCCTTTCCGAAGCAGCAAACATTGTCGAATTATTAGGTTTGCAGTCTACTAAGAGAAGGGAGTGTGTGGCCGATATCAAGTGCGTTTGTGGCATTTTCTGGGAGCAAAGGTGCTCAAAAGGAGTCAACTGTCTGCAACAGGAACATTTCTTGTCTAGGTTTTGTAAGAAATAAGTGATCATGGGATACATCCATTCTGGTATCTGAGGTTTGTGAAGTCTAGAGGAGAGTTGAGATGCTGAAAAGATTTTCTCCTGGTTGAAAAAGTTGTGGGCTAAGATCTTTCCGTCAGTCCAGTATTGTGTTAAAAAGTTGGCGTGCATGCCCGGGGGAAAACCCGGGTTCAGTCTGATTGGGGTCATTGGGCCTTGTATTTTCGAGATGGAGGAGCGTTTGCAGGTCATGTGAAATCCTTGTATTGTTGGTCTGATTAGAGGGTGGAGCTACAGTTTAGAGGGAAAATGGCGTTCTAAAATCCAAAGCAACTATGCTAGTAAGAGATTTGTGAAGAAGTCTTCCAGTCTTTTGTGGAACTGTGGAGGTTCCAATCTAAGATTCTTGTCATATGTACCACTCTGTAGTAGTTGGTAGGGTCTGGTAAATCTATGCCTTCTAGGTGTTTGGGTAAGGCTAGTTGTGCATATTTAATCCTAGGTTTGCAGCCCCCCCCCAAAGGAAGGTAGAGCTGATGTGTCTGTAGGATTTGAAGAAGGTCGGGGTACATGGACCAGGACAGTCTGCATTATATAGAGGATTCGTGGTAGAGCATTCATTTTTAGAATTGCAGCTCTCCCGAACCATGAGAACACTGGCCTGTTCTAATTTTTGAGGTCTGCTGTAAGTTTGTTTAGTATTGGCAGGTAATTCTTTGTATACAAGTATGATAGTTTTGCGGGAAGTTGTATCCCTAGATAGGTAATCCCCTCTGGTTGCCACTGGAAGGGGAAGTTAGTTTTGCAGTGATCAACCAGTGATGGAGGCAAGGAGACATTAAGAGCAAAGGATTTAGTAAAGTTAATTTTGAGGTTGGATATCCAACCAAATTTTTGAAATTCTTCGAGTAGTACTGGGATTGTGATATTTGGATGAGTGAGAGATAGGAGAATGTCGTCCATGTAAGCGGCTAGTTTATATTCTCTTTGGGCATTGGATACTCCTCTTATGTCTGGGTTTTGATGTATAGCGCATAGGAGAGGTTCGAGTGTGAGGACAAAGAGAATGGGGGAAAGGGGACATCCTTGCCTCGTTCCGTTGTGGATAGGGAAGGCATTCAACAGGGTGTTACTTACTCTTTTTCTGGCTGAAGGTTGGGCATATAAAGAAAATATGAGATCGAGCATGTGTGGGCTTATTCCCAAGGATTTTAGGACGGTGGCCATATAGTCCCAAGACACCCTGTTGAATGCCTTCTCCTCATCCAAAGAGAGAAAAAAACCTGCCTGTATGGAGGTGGTCATGAGGTGGTGTATGTTGATCGCTTTTATATTGTTATCCCTGGCCTCTCTTCCAGGTACAAAACCAATTTGGTCTCAGGAAATGATTGATGGGAGCAGTGGAAGAAGTCTGTTGGCTAAAATTTTTGTGAAAAAAGAAATAGGCCTATAGTTTGCAGGTTGTGTTGGGTCTTTTTTGTCCTTTGGTATGACTGTAATGTGTGCTTGTAGCATTCCTGGTGTGAGCAGTCTTGATGCTGATATGGAGTTAAAAGCTTTCAAGAAGAGCGTACTAACTGTGTCGGTGAATGTTTTGAAGTAGACAGCAGAGAGACCATCAGGGCCTGGGCTTTTGCCGGTCTTCAGGCTTTTAACGGATTCTTGTTGAGTAATCGGGCTTTCTAAAAAATTGCAGGATTCTGGAGAAATCCCTTTGAGACATTGTTGTTCTAAGAACTGTTTAATTTTAGTTTGGCGTACTTCGGTGGAAGGCGTGGGTGTATAAGACTTATCTATATTGTACAGTTTTGTGTAAAATTTCTCAAATTCTTGGGCTATAGCAGTATTGCTTGTGTGTATTTGTCCTGTTGGGGAGTGTATCTTATGTATCGTCGTTTTAGCTTTCTTTGAGTGCAATGCTTGGGCAAGCAAGTGCCCACTTTTGTTACCCGATTCGTAAAATAGCTTGTGAGAAAGCATAAATTTTTTCTTAACGTTGCGATTCAGTTCTTCCTGTATTCATTTGTGTGTGTCAGTGAGATCCTGGTAAGATTTTTGTGCTAACGTTTGTTTGTGGAGGGCCTCTAATGTCTTGAGTTTATTGTATAGGTCTGTGAGATATTGTTGTCTTTCTTTTTTAATTGTCGCTGCCATTGAGATAAGTCTGCCCCTTATCACACATTTGTGTGCTTCCCATTGGGTCAGACTGGAGGTCTCTGGTGTGTCATTTTCTCAAATGTAGTTATCTAGACATTCGGTGAGTGTTGAGACTCTGGTTTTATCTGTCAGTATTATAGGGTCTAGTTTCCAAATATTGGTATGTGTGGTTTTGTCAGGGAAAGTCAGGGTTATCGTAATCGGGCGGTGGTCCGAGATGGTCATAGGTTCTATTGTCACCTTAGACAAGAGAGGGAGATCCCTCTGAGTAAGAAATAAATAGTCCAGTCTGGAGTATTTTTTGTGTGGTGCTGAAAAGAAAGTAAAGTCCCTTTCCTGTGGTCTGAGGGGGCGTCAAGTATCATGAAGAAGAAGAGATTGGATACTCAATTTTATTTGGTGTAGTGCCCTGTATGGTTGGCTGGACGTCCCTGTGGATGTGTTTAGGAGAGGATCTAGAGGGGCATTGAGGCCCCCTCCCAGTATGAGTATGCCATTTTCGAGGGCTTGCAGTGTTTTACGAATTAATGGGACTTGGGAAACATTGGGGCAGTAGATGTTTGCTAGCGTAACTGGTTTATTTTGGATATTCCCTTTAAGGAAGATATATCTCTCCTGTTCGTCAATTAGTGTGTCTGTTAGTTTGAGAGAGGAGTTCTTAGAAATGAGGATAGTGACTCCTTTTGTTTTTGAATTTGGTGTGGATGCATGGTAGCTTGTCGGAAAGTCTCGGTTAGAAAATTTAGGGGTTGCTACTGAGGAGAAGTGAGTCTCCTGTAAGAACACAACATCAGCCTTCATGCTTCTCATGCATGTTAGTACCTGGGATCATTTTTCGGGTATGTTGAGGCCTTTTACATTAAGTGAGACTACTTTAAGGGAGACATTTTTTGTTGTGGATCTGGTGTCTGCCATGATGTCTCAGGGTGTCACTTCACTAGGGGTAATGCTGCCAGAGGAGGGAAGCAAGAGAGAGACCCCAAAAAAAGGGGGGATGGATAGTAGTGTGGGGGGGCGGGAGAGAGGGTGTCAGGAAAGAAGGTGGAGGGAGGGGGGAGGTTGTTTGAGGGCTGTTGGTAAGGGGTGTGAGCAGGGAGAATGTAAAGATTTGTAGTCTTAGGTTGACTGGTTGTAATTAGGAACCTTTTCTCTAATCACTTATAGTGAATCCAGTAAAGGTCAGTAAGTACTCTCGGAGTCCACTGTGTGTGGGTGTGGTTGGGTGAGGTTCCTATATGGAGAGGCACTCAGGTTCCAGTGAGGTCAAGGCTTTTAATATGGTTATGCATTGGTCTGTGAGAGCAAATGATCCAGCATATAAGTGGATTTTTTCTAAGTTATGAATGTATGTAGGGGTAGTGAACTATGAATGATAGGTTTGAATTGAGGTCTCAGGTTGATTGGTGTGAGGTCATGTATGTGTCATATGATGTGACATCTTTGGGGTGTTTGTGAGGAATAGATGTGTTCAACAATGTGCATAAAAAAGTCATAAACATATACAACAAAGTGGAATCGTAACAGTATAATGGATTCATTGAACTTACAAAACTTATTTAACTGGAAACCCAAATGTAATAATCTCAATGGCAATCCTGCTGCAGCTTTTCTGTGATAGTATCCCTGAAGAGGGGTGGGGGGAGGTGGGATGTTGTAAGCCGACATCCCTAGGATCAAATCTGGAATTAACATGCCAGCAGTGGGCAGGACAAATCTACTTGAAGTTCCATTAGTTGGAATGGAGAGATTTTGTCTTACAGCTTTCATATCTGGCAGGCTAGTGGATTGTGGTAGTAAAGCAGTAAGAGATCAAGAGTAGCTTTAACTTTAGTGTCGGCGGTAATAAGGGAAAACCTTGTGTGAGCTCACTTGTGTTCAGGGTGCGGGAGAAAGATAGGGTCAGATGATGGCGGCATCGAGTCAGAGTTAAGAGCTATTAAGAGAAGGTTCAGGCAGACATTTTATTCCCTCTATTCACTCTGTATAGAGTTCAAAATAGTGTACGATAGATCTAACTCATCATTCCTACCAGTGGTTCAGTAGTTATATGGGCCTGCATGGAGAGTGCGGCCATCATCTGTGTCCCGGTAGTACACATATTTTATACAATCGTAAACAGGACAATACCTTGTGGACCCAGCTCCTGTCATTCTGATATTTAACAGCGAGGAGGAGCAGTGTTGATACAGAGCGGAGGAGTAGTGATGTAAATTGGCTTATGCCCCGTACACACGGTCGGATTTTCCGATGGAAAATGTCCAATTAGAGCATGTTGTCGGATATTCCGACCGTGTGTGGGCTCCATCGGACATTTTCCATCGGATTTTCTGACACACAAAGTTGGAGAGCAGGAGATAAAATTTTCCGACAACAAAATCTGTTGTCGGAAATTCCGATCGTGTGTACACAAATCCGACGGACAAAGTGCCACGCATGCTCAGAATAAATAAAGAGATGAAAGCTATTGGCCACTGCCCCGTTTATAGTCCCGACGTACATGTTTTACGTCACTGCGTTTAAAACGATCGGATTTTCTGACAACTTTGTGTGACCGTGTGTATGCAAGACAAGTTTGAGCCAACATCCATCGGAAAAAATCCATGGATTTTGTTGTCGGAATGTCCGAACAAAGTCCGACCGTGTGTACAGGGCATTACACTTTCTAATCTGAGGGATGTAAAGGTAGTCATTACCGATTACCTTATATGAGGGTTCACCTTCTTAGCCAGTAGTGGGAAGCTTTAAAGTCTGTGGGAGTAAAGAAAAAGATAAAAAGAAAGCAAAGTCCACCACCAAATCATACGATAGATAAAAGAAAGGAGAAGATAAAAGGGGAAAATTTTAGGGTGGCTGAGTATTTTATGAATTCAGTCGGTATCTGATTTGTTTCCAGTATTTCTGGTTCCTGGGGTGTAGTCGGGGAAAGGCAGTCACTCAAAACTGTTTATGGTCCACTTCTATGTCTTTTTCAAGAATGTTTCTTGGGGGTGTATATATTCAGATGGCACAATGGTAAGATCGGTGGAGGAGTCGATTGATTTGCTGAATACCTGATGAAATGAAGCCCTGGTGTTCATACATAGTATGGTACTTAGATGTTTCTTCTTTAGCCGACAACAGGGTTACCATTGGGCAGGTAAACCACAGTTAGGTTCCTTTTGTTAACTTTGTGTGACAGGGTCAGTGTGAATTACATATCTTTCATCTTCCTCTTAAAAACAGGCTTCAGGTTTTAGATGTCGATTGAAGTGCTAGGGGATTGGTCTCTTTTACGAGTGACGAGCTCTGCGGTGATCTGGTGATGCCGTAGGACTGCCGTTTTTCTGGATCCCCGCTGCCTGGGCTAGAGAGGGTGGAGGATGTGTGCGGCAGCATCAGATGCTGAAGTTTCCAGCTTCAGTGATGCACATCCTTGGAGGTGGCTCTGCGAAGTGGGGGAAGGCGAAAGTCACTGTACCAGTTTGGCAGGTCCACTAATGGAAGGTTAAGCGAGGTACAGAAATGTTCCAGGTCTTCTGGTACGCTGAGGTGTACAGTGTGTCCATTGTGAGAAGCTGACAGGTAAAGAGGAAACTTCCAGTGATAGATGTTATGTTTCTAGCCCTTAATACAGCAAGCGGGGGTCTCATTTCTCTTCTTCTCTGTAGAGTTATGTTGGATAAATCTTGGAATAGTTTGATGTCAGAGCCCTGAAAAGAGAAGTGTATGCGGCCTCTAGCTTTGCGAAGGATTTCTTCTTTCAGGATAAAATCAGTCAGGCAGCAAATTATGTCTCTGGGCGGGTCAGTATCCCTTCTTCTTGGGCGTAGCACTCTATGGATGCGTTCCATAGCTATAGGGGTGTCTGGGGGTCTTTCTAGGAGTTCATTAAAGAAGACAGTAACCAAGCATGAGAGCTGGGCAGAGTCAATTGATTGATGAGCGGGACGCGAGGGATGAGGCCTGTGATGGCGGCGTGTCTCACTGAAGCTGCGGCCGGAATATCTCCGGTATATTGCGGCTTGGCTGAGTGTCTGTGTCTCTGGGAGAGTGGGATTTGGTGGCAGAGGCACTCCTGTGTGTGCTACCCATCTTGTGATCACTGGATGTACGCTATAGTCTGGTATGTTTACCTCAGGGAACCGAGGCTGAGAGTTCAAGCGTCCATCTTAGACCGGAGCCAGGCCACGCCCCCTTATGCATTTCATTTAAGTGAGAACTATATTCTTTGAGTGCTTTATGATTAAGACCAAATACAATATTTATACAGCTGCTTGTTTGTTGGAGGGTATTGTAGATTAGGAAGCACAGAACTTTGGAGTGTGTTTACATAAAAAATTCTGTTTGGTGTTTTCTTTCTAAAAGGCACATAGGGAAAACGTGTAAAAAGTATGGTGGTATGATGAGACCAACACAATTTTTTTTACTTAATGAAAGTGCTATGGAGAGTCAACATTGCTCATTGCTCTAAAAACACAATCTCTGTGATGAATTGCGAGAAAATTAAGGACAGCAACCAATATCGATGGGGCCAAAAACTGGATACTTTAAGTTACACTAGAGAAGTTTTTAGGCTAAAAACTTGAAAGTCTTGGAAAAGCTCAGTCAAAGTCCAAATCTCAAACTATTTTAAAATCTGTGGCAAGAAAAATGCTGCTTATCAATTGTACCCATGAAGCCTGACAGAGTTAGAATAATTTTGCCAAGACTAATGGGAAAAATGCACAATTCAGTTGTATAGGACTGGTAGAGACTTAAAGCCTATTTGAAGTCACCTAAATCAGTGGTCATCAACCCTGTCCTCAGGGCCCACTAACAGGCCAGGTTCTATGTATTACCTTGGGGAGATGCAGACTACAATACTGCAATCACTGAGCAGCAAATTATATCACCTGTGATGTATTTCAGTTATCTTGCAAACCTGGCCTGTTAGTGGGCCCTGAGGACAGGGTTGCTGACCACTGACCTAAATAATATTTTAAACCTACTTTGTAACAACTACCTCCATTTCATGCTCTTACTCTGACTTTGCTTTTACAGCAACTGTGCAAGATCTCAAAATATAACTGTTAAATTCAATAAACCCTAAATCCTTTGCCAGAGTAAAGGATATCCTCAGGAATCTCTTCTCGACCACAAATAGAAAAGTATCGAGACCCAACAAGGGCGCGTATTATTGGAACATATTCCAATCAATCTGGCTAGATCTTTAACATCATTAAACGCTATTGGAGTGTGTTACATGATGATAAAGATTTATCAATTTATCAAAGATCCTTTCAAGAAACCTCATGATCACATATGGGAGAAAGTGGGAGAAATCTGAGAGATATTATCATGCATAACCACCTGAAAAATGCTCCTGTACAGTGACAAAACCCAACATGGCTACCGGGAAAACCCAATGGGGTGTTATAAGTGTGGGCATTGTAAGGCCTGTTCCATTATACCTACAACAAAAGAATTTGTGGATCCCAAAGATGGCAAAATAATCAAGTTACAGTAATTTTTCAATTGTAGCTCAGAAGGGGCGACATATGCTGTGAAATGTCCATGCCCACTTATATATTTGGGGAAGAAAATTTGCTAGTTCAGACGTCGTGTCCTGGAGCATGTAACTTACACTGTTAAAGAAGGATAGACTAAATAGCAAGACACATGTGGCAAACGCATTGAGGAAAAACAGAATATTTGAAATTTTGTTAACTTAAATAACTTAACTTGGGATAAAATCCTGTTAAAAACAGAGGCGAGGTGGATATTTTATCTCAATTCATGCTCTTCACATGGGCTGAATGAAGGCTTTACATATCTGCCATTTGTGCATGAGTAGAGTTCTACAGTTTGCGTCTGGACACCTCAGATATGTTATATTATTTTGGTATATACTGGTTATGTAAATATCAGGAGGCAGAGATGGTGATGTGGATTATGGGGAAGCTAACATGGTAATATAAAGGTTGGCAGACTAAAGGAGGACTTCTATGGGTGGGTCACTGGAAGCATTTTAAATATACGTCCTGTCCATAAATACTCCCATACATTCACATTTTTCCCTTCTGGAGAACCTGCCTTTTGTCTTCCCTCCACAAGATGGTGATAATACAAAAGTATGTGCTGCCAGAATGGGTAGGGAAATTAGATTTATGTTTTTGTAGTTGATGGACAGTAGTTCTAGTAGCTTGCAATTAGCAAGCTTTTGAGGCAGCTAGACTTATCAATTTAGTTACTCCAGAGTAAAATAGGTACCTTGAAGTAGCCTTCTGGATAGAGAGAGTTTATTTGATGGGAAGGTAGTTGAGGAGACTATTACAGAGGGATTGAGGAACTGCAGAGTACTATGGGTACCTATAGCCCAGGGACATGTGGTGAGCTCAGTAGCTGGTGAGGCACTGGCTAGTAGACATGTGCGGCTCATTTCATTCCGAAATAAAATTCGGACAAATTTTCATTATTTGGAAATTTGGATGTATCGATTTTCTGAATTAGAATAGTACCGAATTTAAACGAATCTGAAATAATGAAATTCGAATTTGGACGAAATTCGAATCCGAATAGTTTTTGAATAGTATTTGAATAGTTTTCAAACTCATATAGATTTCAAATTCAAATTAAAAAACTTTTCAAATTTGAATAGTTTTCAAGTTTGAAAACTTTTCAAATTCAAATAGTTTTCCAATTTCCAAAGAGAAATAGATAGAATAGAAAATAAAGGAATAGAATAGAAAAAAAATGCTATTCCTTTATTTTCTATTCTGTTTTATTCTTTTTGGAAATTGGAAAACTATTTGAATACGAAAACTATTGGAATTCAAAACTTTACAAATTCGAAAACTATTCAAAATTGATTTGAAAACTTTTCAAATCGATTAGAAAATGAATAAACTAAATGAATCCTGAAAACGAATTAAACGAATGAAACAAATTTAAATAAACAAATTAAACAAATGAAACAAATTTATGCAAATAACAAATTGAAATGAAACTAAACTAATTTTTTCGTTCTGCACATGTGATACTGGCTAGTATCAGAGCCAGATACACACAGGTTACATACGCCATGAATGTTAGAGTGAGAGCAATAATTCTAGCACTAGACCTCCTCCATAATTCTAAACATGTAACCTGCAAAAAATTTTAAAGCATCGCCTATGGAGATTTTTAAGCACCAAAGTTTCGCGCCATTCCATGAGTGTGCACAATTTTAAAACTTGACATATTAGGTATCTATTTACTTGGCATAACATCATCTTTCATAGTATACAAAAAAATCAGGCTAACTTTATGTTTTTTTTAATATATATTCATTAAACAGTTTTTTTTGCCCCCGAAAAATTGCTGCGCAAATACCGTGTGACATAAAAAGTTGCAACAAACACCATTTTATTCCCTATGGTGTCTGCTGAAAATACATATGTAATATTTGGGGGTTCTGAGTAATTTTCTAGCAAAAACAATTATGATTTTTACATGTAGGAGAGAAGTGTCAGAATTGGCCTGGGTGGCAAGGGGTTAATTACCATAAGTAAGTAATATACAAATAATTATTATATATTGTTTTTAATGTAATTTACTATATTTTCAAAAACTACTGAAGCAGGTGGCTTAACTGACAAATTACTGAAGTTTGAAGTTATAACTTCAAACCAGTAAATTCACAGTAAATAGATAAATAATAAATTATGTTATAACATATAGCATAATAATAATGATTTAGCTTGATTAAAAAAGTACCTTTTCAGCAGCACAAGATTCTCATTTGAAAAGCAAATATAACCTCAAATTGGGATTTTAAAGGCAATGTGACAGAAAAATTTTTTTTTTGAATAAAAGTAATTTATTAATACATAAATAATTTCATGACATACAAAAATAGACTTGACAGGTTGTATAAAATTTAAAAGATCAAATTGCATGAGATTGTAGAAAAAGAAAATAATTATGATCATAGACCGTGATACATCCTACTACGAGATACAATCACCACCAATGCAGTGCAGTGGTGTCAAGTAGCAGTATTCCAACGCGTTTCAACTTTTAGCATCAAAAAAGTCTTCCTCAGGGAAAGATTCTATCACATTCTAAAAAAGATCAAAATTACAGTGCTACAAGCTGCGTAAATATATCACTTAAATAGTCAAGTACATCAAGTCCACCAACGCAACTTACATTTTTCATGCATTTGTAGAAAAGAAAAGGAAAAAAAGGCATTCCCAGTGCCAAGATATGGGGTTCTCTGCCATCCATTGCCCAAGCCACCCTACATCCTCTACAGGATGACGGGATACATTTCTAAATATCCAAAAACATGGCGACCAAGAAGTGCAAATTGATGGCTCTAAAAAAATAATAATAAGAGTGCAAAAATTGTAAAAAAGGAAAAATGGGAAAAACCCCTCCTGAGAGAGGCATTCCCAGAGATATTTTCATATAGGCAGTCCTATCTAGTCATCCAGGGCTTACCTTGTAGAGTAGAATAACAGGGTCCTGCAGGGAAGAGCCTTCACTGCAGAGCACCCTTCGGTTGAAAAACCGAGGGAAAGAATGACGCCATTAGCCATCCCTGGCGTCCTTATAAAGGGTGTGGGTGTGGTAAACAAGACAGGGGAGGCATCACGTCTCTATGGTGACGCCGCGCCGCTAATTAGGGTCCCGTATTGCCATGATGGGATAGAGAGAGGCATTGAGTAACCACGATGACGCCGCATCTCCAAACCGAGACCCCACACCACCATTGCCTATGAGGCGTGGGCGTGGTAACTCAAAGGAGGGAGGCGTCACATTGCCCAGGCTACGCCACACACCTCAATTCAATGGAGACCTGATGTCCAACATGACCCCGCGTGATGGAACGCTCCGCTTCCAAAGGGTAAAACATCCCCTCGGATGATGTAAGAACCGTCTTGGAAGAGGGTGAATAGCAAAAGCCACCAAGAGGGGGGATAGAAATCCCATCAATGGAGGAGGGGACAAGAATGATGCATCATCACTAGATGGGAGATTAGAGCATGATGCATCATAGAATGAAGATTACAGGACTTAAGGAAAAATGAAGGTAAGCAGGGCATTGGACCCGTCCGATCGTGTGAGGCAGCACTCGGGGGTCACCTGGGTGCAAAAAAACTGCCATAACACCCCTGGGGGTCGGTATCTCCCCCATTCCAATCCTTGAAACCGGGGATAGAGAAACCAAAAGGACCAATGACCACTGACACAGTATAAACCCCCGCTCTGATAGGTCAGAGCCTAGGGGTGTGGAGGCCACAGTGTAAATCACCGCGGCCCCCCTGTGCTGGGTAGGGATGAGGGATTAGAGGGGGCAAGATCCTCCAATTGGAGAACCGGAGGCATGCGGTGACTCTGGTCCCTGGCACGGGGAAGCAAATAGTAATTTAGAATAAATTTCTATTGTGAACATGTGCATTGATCAACATACATTTACTATCAAAACATATAAGTCTAAATGGATCCTCTTTGTAGAGGTAACCATATACATATTAACGTAAAAAATAATAAACGTGTAGAAAAAACAAGAAATGATAATAATAATAAAAATAAATAAATTCCTAGAATTGAGTCCCAAGTTGAGCATATCCCTAACAGGGCTCTCACAGAGGAGACCCCATGAGAGGAAAAGAGTTCCATCCGCATGCTAAAATGATTGCCCTTGAAACAAACATGATGCCCAAGTTTGAAAAAATATGGCATCCTTGGATAGATAGTTTCTTGTCCCCAGCGTTTGATAAACAGGTGCTATTGCCATGGTAGTTGGATAGGAGATTATATACTTGAATACATTTATTCAGAAAAAGTGGTGGCCCTCGACCTGATCCCGCGGATTTCTTTATTTCCTTACTCCTTCTCTTCTTTCTAGTCCCTTCTCTCTTGTCTTTTCTTCTTCTCTTTCTCTATACTCACGCTACATTATAAAAGCTTATATACAAGTTATTCATACTTATATGGCATATTAAGATCATATTTCAAATTGTGTTAACCTTAAGTATCAATTTCTCTAAGTTATTTCTGAATTACCAGTTATTAATGGTTTAACGCTTCACCATTTTAATACCTTATTGTTTCCAATTATATGTACGCTATTTTGGTAATATGTGAGTGAGTATCATCACTTTGATTGTATAATTTTTATTTTGTTTACTTGTCTAACTTCTTAACTTATAATAAAATATTTTGACAAGGAAATATCAGTTGGTAATGGTTAGAAAACTGGCTAAAAGACTGCTTAATGATTCTTACTATGAATGGTCTAAGGTTATCAGTGGTGTACTCCAATGTTCAGTGCTGGGAATCTTACTTTTTAATATCTTTATAAATGATAAGGTTTGCTATGTTTGATATTATTATGTTTTGACTACATTTGTTCTATTTTCTTTAATTATTATTAAACAAGTGTGATTTAACTGTACTTCTGTCTCAGTCTGATTCATGGTTTCTGACAGTAGGCGAAGGCCATGAATTGAGAAGATGCAGTTAATCCACTTGTTGGTAATATTTTTTCCAGATTGGATGAGCAGGATCACCGCATGGATCAGTTTGCCTTGGCGTTACAGATGCTCCTGAATCGCACGGCTCACCTGGAATCTCCCACTGTGGCTGCTCCTGTACAACCTGTGTTGCAGGCCATCCCTGCTGCTGCTGCTCCAGTCTCTGTGCAGGCACCCGCCTCGAGTATTACCTCTGTAAGAGGTATGTCTGGTTTCGCTCCACTTCCCCAGCGATTTGGGGGCAATCCAGTTTAATGCAGAGGGTTTCTCAACCAGGTTGAGATATACTTTGAGATGCTGCCCCAGGCGTTTCCCACGGACAGAAGCAAAGTAGGTTTCGTGATATCTTTGCTTTTTGAGAGAGCCTTGGCTTGGGCAAACCCTCTATGGGAGACGCAAAAACCCTTTGTCCTGAGTTACCCAGAGTTTGTGGCTTCTTTTAAAGGGGTATTTGACGTTCCTACATGCTCCTCTTCTTCTGCCAAACGCCTCATCTCCATCAAACAGGGTATGAGAACTGTTGCCGATTACGCCATTGACTTCCGTACTCTGGCAGCAGAGGTTCTGTGGAACAATGACGCCCTCATGGCTGCTTTTTCTCATGGTCTCTCGGATAACATCAAAGATGAGATAGCAGCCCGAGACATAGTTACTGAGCTAAAGAGGTTGATCTCGTTTGCCATTCTTATTGACTCCAGACTCCAAGAGAGACCTTCATTTAAGGAGTGCTTGGAGAAGCCTCCTGTACCTTTGGCTCCGAGCTTTGCAGTTCCACCTTTGCCTCCCTCATCTCCTACACCTCCCATGCTTCCTGGTACCGAGTTGGTCAGTGAAGGTGAATCCATGCACTTGGGCTTCACACGTCTCTTTCACAAAGCTTGATTTGTGAGGGGCATACAATCTCGTGAGGATTAAGGAGAGCGATGCATGGAAGACTGTGTTTAATACCAGAACAGGCCATTATGAGTACCTCGTAATGCCATTTGACCTTTGTAACGCTCCGGCAGTTTTCCAGGAATTTATTAACGCTGTCCTCCGAGATTTGTTGCAGTTATGTGTGGTGGTTTATCTCAACGATATCCTCATATTTTCGTGTGCTTCAGAAACTGAGAACAATCTCTATTGTAAATTGGAGGAGTGCAAGTTCCATTGTGAACACGTTAAATTCCTAGGTTATGTCATTTCCACTGCGGGTTTTGCGATTGGCCCAGAGAAACTTTCAGCAGTCCTACAGTGGCCTGACCCATGGGTTTACGCCCTCTGCAATGTTTTCTTGGCTTTGCCAATTATCGGAAGTTTATTCGTAACTTCTCGTCTCTGGTCAAGCCCCCGACTGATATGACCAGAAAGGACAGTAACTCACAGAGTTGGTCTCCGGAGTCCATTAAGGCCTTTGGAGAGTCTCAAGGCTGCCTTTGTTTCTGGTCTTGTGTTGGCACAACCTGATCCTACGTTACCCTTTATCCTTGAGGTTGATGCTTCTGAGACTGGAGTTGGCACCCTTCTGTCTCAACATCCTACCTCTGAGAACGCTATGCATCCTTGTGGCTACTTTCCCAAGAAATTGTCACCTGTGGAATGCAATTACGAGATTGGGGACAGAGAGCTGTTAGCGATCATTTTAGCCCTGAAAGAGTGGAGACATCTCCACAAAGGTACCTCAGTGCCGATTCTCATTCTTACTGACCATAAGAATCTCACATTCTTGTCTGACTCTAAATGCCTCTCTCCCAGAAGGGTGCAATTGGCTCTTTTCTTGTCAAGTTTCAATTACATTGTCTCATTCTTACCCAGTACTAAGAATGTAAGGGCTGACGCTTTGTCACAACAATTTTCCTCCACTTCCAAGATGGAGTCGGTTCCGGTTCCTGTGATTCCTCCTGATCGTATTCTGGCTACAGTTCGCACCAGTCTCACTTCTCCTTTGAGTGGCAAAACTCTTGCGGCTCAGGTCTATGCTCCTCCTGAGAAACCTTGTGACCGCTGCTTTATTCCTGAGAGTTTCTGTATTGCTCCAGACTTACCATTCTCCCAAGGCTGCTGGTCACCCTGGGAAGAATCAACTCTTTTGGGCTATTTCTCAACAATTCTGGTGGCCTAGTCTATGTGCTGATGTAGCCTCCCTCATAGCTGCTTGTTCCATGTGTGCTCAGAGTAAGACCCCACAACACCTTCCAGACTGGTTCTCGAAAATGTCCCATTGTATTTCCACTTAAGAAGTTGCCTACATCTAAGGAACTGACTTCCATTTTTGCGGGAGATCTTTCGCTTACATGGGCTATCCAAGGCGATCAACTCGGACAGGGTAGTCAATTTGTGTCCCGGTTCTGGCGAGCCTTTTGTGCACAGTTTGGGAATTCAGCTTGCTTTCCTCTCTGTGTATCACCTGCATTCTAACGGGGCTGCAGAACAAGCCAACCATTCCTTGGATCAGTTCCTACGTAACCTCAGACTCCATGTTCCCTCTCTGAAGTTAGCACCTCAGTTTATTGGGCCTTTCTGTATTCTTCACAGGATTAATCCAGTGGCTTACACTTTAGACCTTCCTTCTAATATGCGTATCTCAAATGTATTCCATGTCTCCTTATTAAAACCTTTGGTCTGCGACCGCTTTACCACCTCGGTGCCATGTCCTCACACTGTACAGGTTGAGAACCATGAGGAGTATGAAGTACAGTCCATTGTTGACTCCCGTAGGTCCTGTGGGCCCATACAGTACCTGGTGCATTGGAAAGGGTATGATCTGGAGGAACGCTCTTGGGTCTCATCCTCGGACATACATGCCCCTGTCTTCCTCCGTGACTTCCATAGACACCAGGCTTTTTCCCCTCAAGCCTGGTGGTCCTCCGAGGGGAGGGGTCATTGAGGAGGGGGCTCTGAGCTGGCTGCTCAGCTGTTGGTTAATTGTTAACTCCTATCTCTCCACAGTGACTCACCTGTTGATGATATCCTGCTCGCCAGTCCTGCTTACTCAAGCCATCCAGCTCAGATCTTCTCTGCCTTCGCCTGGACAACATCTTAGCTGACATCCCTTCTGGTTCCAGATACTGCTTGCTGTTCAACTACACTAAATCTCTGGTTTCCCGATATCCTGGCCTGTTCTGAAGTACACCGATCCCTGTCTTCCTGACGTCCTGGCTTGTCTGACTATCCGTTCCGGTTACCGAACTTTGGCTATGTTTTGACTTTGTTTGTTCTATTTACTTTTATTACTAATAAACAAGTGTGATTTAACTACTTCTGTCTCCATCTGGTTCATGGTTTCTGACACAGAGATGATTTTAACAATTTATCCAGCAACCTCTGAAGTTTTAGTAGCCAGTTCCACTGTCTATTGATTATACAGGGTGAAGCTAGTGAAACAGGGTAACATTTAGGAATCTTGAAAACCTTTTGGTACCCACACCACTCAATTATTATAGAGGTCATTGTGTGAGAAACAATTTTCACAAGGCAGTTATTCTATTGCCATGGCTTTTACAATTGGTTTCACAATTTGGATAATTTTTGCACTTCTAAGTTTTAGCTTTGGTCTTTGCAGGGAACCACCTCTTTTCTTTGATTGTAGAGCGGGGTCCCTGTATAGGTTTTTTGTCTTTCCCTCTCTGGTTAGGGGGTACAGGTGTAAGTACTGTGCAAGCACTGTGCTGTTATTCATGCTTTAAGTTTTATACCAGTGGTGTTTGATGTGTAGGGAAATGCACCCTTTTTACTTCTGAAAAACAATAAACATTAGCATAAGACCCTCTTCACAAATCTCTGTGAGGTAAGCAACACCAAGAGGTGTTGTGGTTACTCAGCTATGAAAATACGGAGCACTGCAGTGTAAGACCTGATTCACACCTATGTATTTTTAGTGCTTTTTGCATTTTGCAGACTTGCAATACAGTCCATTTAACATGGTTTCCTATGGAACACGTTCTATAGTGCAAATCTGCAAAATGCAAAAGGCACAAAAAATGCATAGGTGTGAATCAGGCCTAAGGGAAGGAGACAGCATTTTTTCAAAATGTATTTTCAAACATTTCCTATTAAAAAAAAAAAAATTACAAACCATAGCATACCAGGGTACAGGTTTTCAAAGAAAAAAGTAATAATTAATCACAAAATACTTTTTTGGTTACATAACTTTTTGTAGAACAATATAACATTTTTACACATTTAGGGGCTGATTTACGAAGCATTTGAGCCATGAGTTGCGGCGCATGCCGATGCGCAAATGACATTTTCGTATTTACAGTACAAAACATATGCACCGGTAACACAGCGCAATCCCCCATTTACTATTCTCTTCCCGGCGCACAGGAGGAGGTGATCGGTACGCCACTATAGACATGGCGCACGGCATCTTTAACTTAAAATTTAAACAAGCTGGAAGTACCAATATTATGGGGGTGATGTGGGGTGATGTGAGGAAGTGTAGTACTAACTGCCCAAGTCACAAATATGCCCAAAATAGAACGAGAAAGTAACTTTCTCTGAACAAGCCGGCAAATACATTTATAACTGCAGAAGGTCAATTTATGCACTGCGCATGCTCAAGCGGCATTTGCGCACGTTCAAATGCGTTGGTTCAGTGCGCTGGCAAAATCTTAGTAAATGTCAAGCAATGTAAATGCATTTGCATAGGTTAAACGGGCGCAGCTCTAAACTTTTTTTTTTTTTTTTTTTAACGCTGGTTCACTTCACGGCTATAATGAAATGTCGATTCGGCAATACACATAAAAGTTAATTGATAAAAACAGCATTAAGAAAAAAAACAAAATTAAGAAAAAAAAATGCGTGGGGTTCCCCTGAAATTCCATACCAGGCCCTTCAGGTCTGGTATGGATATTAAAGGGAACCCCACACCAAAAAAAATACAACTACCATTTCACCAAAAAAGTGTCAAAAATGTTAAAAATGACAAGAGACAGTTTTTGACAATTCCTTTATTTAAAGTCTTCTTCTTTCCATCTTCTTTCTTCTATCTGCTTTCTTCTATCTTCTTTCTTCTATCTTCCTTCGGTTTCTTCCTCCATCTTCATCTTCCTCCAACCCTCTGCTTCTTGCTCCGGTGTTCTCATCCAGCATCTTCTTCCCCACTTCGTTCTCGGGCCACTCCGCATCATTGATGGGAGTCTCCCACTGTGTGACGCTTCTCTTCTTCTGACACTTATATAACGGAACCATGCTTCAGAGGGGGCGGGGTCACCGGGTGACCCCGCCTCTTATGACGGCACAGTCCCGGGGCATGATGGGACTGTGCCGTCATAAGGGGCGGGGTCACCTGGTGACATCACACGGTGACCACGCCCCATGCCTATGTAAGTCGGCGCGCACCTCGCAGATGGCATTACAGTGTGAGAGAGCGTCGTGTCAACATCAGAAGAAGAGAAGAGGGAACAGGACGATGGAGAAGACCGGGCCACCGCTAGCAAAAGAGCTGGAAGAAGATATCGGGGGAGTCCGGCAGAAGATACTGGAGAGCAGAGAAGAACCAGACAGTGACAGAAGAACCGGACAGCGGGAGAAAACGGCCCACCGCTAGCAAAAGAACTGGAAGAAGATAGCGGGGGAGTCTGACAGAAGATACCAGAGAGCAGAGAAGAACCAGACAGTGACAGAAGAACCGGACAGCGGGAGAAGACTGGGCCACCGCTAGCAAAAGAGCTGGAAGAAGATAGCGGAGGAGTCCGGCAGAAGATACTGGAGAGCGGAGAAGAACCAGACAGTGACAGAAGAACCGGACAGCGGGAGAAGACCGGGCCACCAATAGCAAAAGAGCTGGAAAGAAGATAGCGGGGGAGTCTGGCAAAAGATAGCGGTAGCAACAGAAGGACTGGACAGAAGGAGAAGACCGGGTCACCGCTAGCAAAAGAGCGGTAAAAGAGCAGAAGATAGCGGAGGAGCCCAGCAGAAGAACCAGAGGCCAGGGAGCAGGAGAAGAGGCCGGACAGTGCAGAGAAGAACCGGACACTGGGAGAAGAGGCCGGACAGCGCGGAGAAAAAACAGATACCAGGAGAAGATGAGGAGAAGAGGCCGGAGAGCGTGGAAGAGACCCCCGAAGTCGGAAGAAGACCCCCGGAGCTGCCTAATAAATTACTTTAAAAATCTGTCTAGTGTGTTTTTTTCTTGACACTTTTTTTCTCCCAGGTGAATGGGTAGGGGTACCATTCACATAGGGTGGGGGTCTGGGATCTGGGGGCCCCCTTATTAAAGGGGGCTCCCGGATTCTGATAAGCCCCCCGTCCGCAGACTCTGACAACCAACAGCCAGGGTTGTCGGGAAGATGTCCTTAGCCTCATCAACATGGGGACAAGGTGCTTTGGGGTGGGGGGCGCAGTGCGCCCCTCTTCCCCAAAACACCCATCCCCCATGTTGAGGACATGCGGCCTGGTACGGTTCAGGAGGGGGGGCGCTCGCTCATCCCCACACCTTTTCCTGACCGGCGGGGCTGCGTGCTCGTATAAGGGTTTGGTATTGATTTTGGGAGGACCCCACGCCGTTTTTTCAGCGTAGGGGGTTCCCTTTAAAATCCATACCAGACTGAAGGGCCTGGTATACCTCAGGAGGGGGAACCCATGCCGTTTTTTCTCGCGCTGCTTTAATAGGAAGATGTGTCCTATTGAAGCGAGCGCGAAATGTACCTCGCCGAGAACCAGCGCGATGGGATTACGCTGGAAACATTCTCGAAGGCAGGTACTGCTGTGTGTCCGCTGGTTCACGTGCTCAATTAAGGATTTATCTGGCGTACCAATTAAGGTATGAACCGGCACAGCACATTCATCTTAGTAAATGACTCCCTTAAAGTAGCATGCATGTTTCCAAAGATCCCAATTCATTCTGTATTAATTCTATGTTGAAAAATGACTCAATATTGAAAACCTCAACTGGAATAAATACGAGAGTTCTTCAAAAAGTTTCCACACTTTTTTAAACTCTATTAAATATAAAAAAGTGTGAAAACTTTTTGAAGACCCCTTAATATTTAGGAAAACCCCTAAAATATATATGCATGTTTTAAGGTAAATGGAGAATAAAAGGCTTTATAAAACAAACATTTTCTGCTGTATACTGCATTGCACTTTTTGTCTACCTAATTTAAATTACAAGGAAATTAACTTATTATATGATATTTAATAGTGATACATAGGTAAACTAACCCTATTCTGTTTAAATTTATTTTATAGAGTGAATAAGCAATTTTTAGTTTTTCCTTTTATGAATGATTACTGATATTGACTTGACTGATGTCCAGTGCTCCTTGAAGCATTATTTTCTGATATAAAAGTGCTGTATTTTTTGTTAAGCCAGACCTGCATGCTTTCAGTACAAGGGCTCCCAAAGCAGGATACGTATGCACCTGAATTAGGGTTAATTCATGCTAGGTGTTAGTTTAGGATTAGTTTAGTGCAGTGTTAGGCTTAGGAGCTTACATTTTAAAGCGGTTGTATACCTCGCGTTCACATGAATATCTCTTGTGGCTTGACGACTCGTGCGGATGGCTGCTTAGTCTCAAAGCTCTGCAGTTACACCGGCCAAAGCAACGTAAATAGCGGCTCCAGAGAAGGGAAAACTACCCCACCAGCATGGCCATGCTGAAGAGGAGGAAGACATCAAAGCTCCCAGGAAACTCACTGACTATTACGCCTCACCAGACCTGGTGAGCGGCCAAGATGGCGCCGGAAGCAGCCGTGAAATGTCGGCATGGCTCTCCTCCTCACTTCACAGACAGAGCCTCACACTGTCTCCGGGACTCCACCGGTCTTCTGACCCTCAGGGTGAGTGCTCTCCTCCCAACTCACCCACAACATCCAGTCCTGCTAAAACTAGGTTCAGAATGGAAGAGCCACAGCAGATCCAGCCTGTCACAGCTCCCTGCCTGTTCTCTCTCCCTCCACCACAGCAATCATCAGTGCTGGATGCCTTCCCTGCCTCAGATCAGCCACTGTCTGAAAACACAATGAAGAGCATGCTGCTCTCACTGAGGCAAACATTATATACTGATTTATCCACTGCTGTCTCCTCACTAGCTACTACTGTAAATCAGCATGATCAGGCCATTACACGAATGGAAGCTAAAATGTGGGACTTACTGTCTGCACATAATGAGCTAGTGGATGGCTTTGCGGACCATGATGATGAACTCCAATTAATTAATCTGAAGCTCACAGACCTGGAAGACTGATCCAGATGAAATAATATCAAATTCCGTAATATCCCAGAGTCGATCCAACAATCGGATCTAGTACAATTCCTGCAGTCCCTGATGCGTGCCCTTTTACCTGACCTGACAACCCGTGACATGGAAATTGACAGGGCACACAGACTCCCCAAGCCACCTCACCTCCCTGCTTCCACTCAGGGGGATGTTTTGGCCCGCATCCACTTTTTCACAGTAAAAGAAAAAGTCATGTACGCAGCTAAACGAGCAGCGAGACTCCCTCATCCTTTCACCAACATCGCTCTATATGCTGATTTATCCAAAGCAACAATGGAAAATCGCAGACAGCTGGCGACTATAACTAAAGCACTTCAGAATCATAGGATCCCATATAAATGGGGCTTCCCCACTAAGCTACTCATCACGCACCAAAACAAAACCCATGCAGTGCGCACCCTCTCTATGGGACTTACACTCCTGAGAAACTGGCACATCATCCCTGAGGACATACCGTGCCCAACTGACCAACTCCCATCATGCATGGAGACAGGTGGAGACCCTCCAGATGCATGAAAGCTGCAACCTATACCCTTCTCTGCACCCACCAAATGGCAGGGAAACTGCAGCGCCTTTATCCGGTACCTGCCTGCCTGTTCAGTGATCCCTGTCCTATGTTGTGGACAACAGATCTCTCTCCCCCACTGACTGTTTGCAGTTGTTTCTGCACATTGAGCCCAGTTCCCTCTTGTTACTGGGCTCTCCCTTTTTAAACGCAGACCCTCCACCCAAACCCGGCACCAGCCAATCACCACCCACCCTTCCACCAAGCTATACCTGGATCTCGACTCCACTGGATAAGCAACAACCCACGTTGTCCACACTACACAGAGCCGGACTAGCAAATCACCCTACATCTACCAATCGCCATCTACATCTGGGGACAATCCACCCTGCCTCCACTTCCCCAGAATGGCATTCAAAATTGCTTCTATTAATGCCAGGGGCTTAAACTCTCCGCAGAAAAGATCAGCACTTCTCAGAGAAGCCAATAGTCAAAAAGCTGATATCCTCCTAGTGCAGGAAACCCATTTTGCTTATGATAAAACTCACAGATTCACCCTGAAAAACTACGACCAAGTTTTTTTGGCTTCAGGCCAGAAGAAGAAAAGTGCAGTCCTCACTGCCATACAGAGCACACTACAATTTAAGTTACATCAATCCGTCGCAGACCCCTACGGCCGTTTCCTGATTCTCATCTTTGACATTAACCAAGTCACCTACACTCTGATTAACATATATGGGCCAAACAAACAACAACTGCACTTCCATAAACAACTATACAAGAAAGTAGCACGACTTCGAAAGGGGAGGCTTCTTATTGGCGGCGAGTTCAACATCATTGGAGACCAAAAATTGGATACTACATCCACAACAAGACACCATCGAACTGTTCTAAACCCTTTTCTCCGAGCGAACGATCTCTATGATCCGTGGAGATGCCAACACAGCACTGAGCGGGACTATTCCTATTTCTCCTCTTCTCAACTCTCATACTCCCGTATTGACTTCTTCCTTGTTGACTTCACCCTCCAAGACATGACGAACTCCGAGAATGGATCCGTCACATGTTCTGACCATGCACCTATCTCCCTTATTGTGGGTAACTGTAGACCTAGAACAACCCGAATATGGAGACTTGACACTTCACTCATCTCCAATCCCAGCAACGTTCAAAAACTCACCACTGTGCATCACTCTTATTTTAAAACAAACAACCAACCGGACACTAATGCGTTTATACTTTGGTCGGCATATAAAGCCTATATGCGTGGCATTCTAATTAAACTTCACAGAAATGTTAAGAACCAGAGGTCCAAGCAAATTGACGAGGTCCTTTCCCAAATTGCACAATTAGAACACCAAAACAAACTGACTCCCTCCCACAAATTAGCCACTGAGCTCCTAGATCAGCGACACAAACTACGCTCACTTTTACTATTTAAATTTGAAAACAACCTTAAATTTACTAAAGCCAACTATTATGCCCTAGGTAATAAAACTGGAGCCTTACTAGCCCGACAGGTCAAAGCTCAACGCGTTAAAAGCAAAATAGCTTCCCTCTACCATCCTACCACCAAGCAACTCCTAACAAACCCACAGGATATAGCTAACGCCTTCAGCGACTATTACTCCTCCCTCTATAACCTTTCAAATGACATAACTACTCCTCAACCAACGGACCAAAGCATACAAAACTTCCTATCTGCTATTGATCTCCCGACTTTAAACCCCACCCAATCAGAGGAGCTTTCCCACCCATTCACGACCGAAGAAGTCCTAAAAGCCATTAATACTCTCCCTCTCCATAAATCACCTGGGGAAGATGGCTACACTAACGAATTATACAAAACTTTCGTCAAACTCATCACCCCCCACCTCACTGACCTCTTCAATTCTGCTGCCACCTCTGGTTCCTTACCGACTGACATGCTGTGTTCAATTATCACCACCATTCCCAAACCAGATAAAAGACGCTAACTCTACGACCAATTACAGACCTATCTGACTCCTCAACACGGATATCAAAATATTTGCCAAAGTCATTGCATCTAGATTTCTGAGGTGTCTTCCTTCTCTAGTGCACCTGGACCAAGTCGGCTTTATGCCAGACAGACAAGCCCCAGATGCAACTAGAAGGGTCATTAATTTGATCCATCAGATCGCCCAAACATGAACGCCTTCTCTGCTGCTATCTCTAGATGCAGAGAAGGCATTTGACAGGGTGCACTGGGGATTCCTGAGACCAGTACTATCCAAATTTGGAATCACAGGCTGGTTTCAAACTGCCATACTCTCACTTTGTTCAAACCCTTCAGCTAGAGTGTTAACTGACAGAACCCTGTCTAAACCATTTGGGATCTCTAATGGCACTCGCCAAGGCTGCCCGCTCTCCCCTCTCATTTTTGCCCTACTTATGGAACCCCTAGAGGCAAAGATTAGAGAGGACAAGCGCATTTCAGGCATTATGCACAACGACATGGAACATAAAATAAGCCTCTTCGCCGATGATGTCATACTTTTGATCACAAACCCAGTCCACTCCATGCCTGCGATCCAAGACATCATTACTCAATTTAGCTATGCCTCCTTCTATAAAATTAACTCCTCTAAGTCCCTAATCCTCCCATTTAATTTTACACAAAGACAGCAGTCTCTCCTGGAAGACACTCTTCCTTATTATTGGACGAGGCAATTTATTCCATACCAAGGGATAAAATTAGCCCCCACACTACCTAGCCTCTATGATCTCAATTATCGTACCTTCCAAAAACTGCTCCCCCAACTACTAATCCAAATGCGCACAGCAGGCCTATCAAAATTAGGAAGGATTGCCTCCTTTAAAATGCTAATCCTCCCCAAGCTACTCTACCTATTCCACACAGTAATCTTACCTGTACCCCAATCCTTCTTCACCTCCATACAAAAACAAATTTCCAGATATGTATGGGAAACTAAACCACCCAGATGCGCTCACTACATTCTAACCAGACATCACAAAAAGGAGGGGTAAGCCTTCGTCACATACAAACCTACTACTATGCTTCCATCCTGGACCAGCTTTACTACTGGTGGCACCCAAATCTCAATAAGTCTTGGTCGATCATGGAAGCATCTTCTTTCAAACCGAATACTCTGCGTGATATATTCCTGAGCACGTCGACGGGGTTTCCTCCTAACACAATGCTAAAACCCCCGACAATCACGGCCTCATTAACAGTCTGGAAGAGAATCACTCAGACAACATCCTTTAGCTCACCCGTCCCACACAATTCCAATCTCTCTCAGAATGCTAATGACGCAATTGCCAAACCTTAACCTACAAACCTGGCAGCAACACAAGATCAGTAGTATCTCAGACCTCTACAAAAAAAGACACTCTAAAAACTTTCACAAACTTCCAAACTGAATACAACCTCCCTCACACAGAAGCCTTTACCTACATGAGGATCTCCCACCTTCTTCGAACTGCTAAAATCCCCACTGAGGGCAAAATACCTGAACCAATCCACAACTTTTACACATACAAAACATACCCTAAACACGTAATCTCCACAATGTACTATGCACTTAATGACAACCGACCCTACTCCCAAATACCTTCTCTCTCAAAATGGACAGAAGAACTAAATATTACTGTCACCCCTGACATGTGGACACGAGCCTTTAAGCACACCTTCACAGCCTCCCATTGCTCTAACCACTGGGAATCATACCAAAAAACAATACACAGGTGGTATCTTACACCCTACCGTCTCTCCAAATTCTTCCCAGGACATCCCTCTACCTGTTGGAGGTCTTGTGGAAGTGCTGGTACTATAGCACACATCTTATGGTTTTGCAGATCCTTAAGCTCATTTTGGAAACAAATATTTGCAATAATCTCCACCATATCTCAGGTTACAACAGTCCCTAATCCCTCACTAGCATTACTACACCTTGGAATAGAAACATTCACTCCCAGGTCACGAGCAGTGATAGTGCATCTACTACTCGCAGCAAAACTGAACATCACCAAACTTTGGAAAACCTCAGATTCCCCATCCATTGCCAATACAATTGCAGATTTAAATCTTCAATGTGAAATGGAGAAATGAGTTGCTAGAAAAAACCTAAGTATGAAAAAGTTTCTGTACAATTGGTCAGCCTGGCTCACACATCCAAAGTGTTCTGTAACCACCTAATGTCCTCATTGTATCACAACTCCCTCCCATTTTTTACATCTCTTCTTTGCTCCCCTATCCACCCCCAAACTAAGATGTAGAAAGTTGCCTACCTAGCTGGTGCCCCCTTCACCCCTAATCCACCCCCTCCCGTCTGGAGTTAATATGTTGAAATACTTTACATGATTCACCGCTGTCTAGTCCAATTTCTAAGACTGTTTATGCATTGCTTAACCCTACTTCCTTGGCTTTGATTTTGATTACTCCAGTCGGAACATCTGACATGTTGTATCAAATGTATCTCTTGTTTACTTTGTGCTCTGAAGGTCCAGAGGATGCTGCCAGAAAATCAGAGCTCCTTGCATGTGCAGGAGTGATGTCATTGCGACCATGGCCACTCACAGCGCCAGAGCAGCGAACCCCGGAGAAAAGCAGAGGGTACATGTCAGCTCTCTCATTGGTGACTGACTTGGAGGTGATGCCTGTGCTTCGTTCTAAGGCAAGTATCTCATAATAAGCTCGTATGCGATGCATACAAGCTCATTATGCCTTTGCCTTACAGGTTTGTTGTTTTTTTTTGCGCTTATGCAACCACTTTAATAGAGACTAGGACCTAGTCACACTTGTCTATTTTGATGCAGAATTTTACTGCATGAATGCATGGCAAGTAGAAATTCCATGTTCTCCAAGTCAATGGAGAACTCTGTAGGTCCATTCAAGCCTATGCATGTGCATTCCTTTGTGTGCTTCACACACACAGAATAGTGTAAGGACTCTGTAAGGATTTACACTAGATGAAGTGAAGTGAATTAAAAAAAAAGCAGTGCAAATGCATATGCAAGAAAAATGAATATTTCCTTGAGCCCTATTTTACACAGTTGCAGTACTTTAATGTGCAGTTAAATAAAAAGCACAGTATGCTGCATTTGTTTTGCACATAAAGTAAACATACATAAATGTACTAGAACGCAGGTAAATGCACACTAATTAAAAAAAAACACACCTCAAATACAACTGCAAATGCAACAAAAATTAATTGCAAATGTGCTGCACAAACTTTGCAAATGTATTACAAATGCATGTAAATGCATGCGGGACTGCACACCGAATGCAGGGATGGTGGAATAAACATCCCCAAACATCCAACCTCAGTATTCTTCTTTTAGCGCCAGGTTAGGTTTGAGAATTTGGATTGTGGGAATAATTAATAAGAAACAAGTTAAAGAATACAGTAGGTGGGGACGGTGGAGGGATTAAGTCTTACAGTACAGTATATTATACTTTTTAGTTTAAATAGTGTAAGAAATTGTTTAAGCCTAAACTGATATTTTACAATGATACATCTGTAAACTAACACTATTCTGTGAATTTTCAGTTATAGAGTAGAGGTAGAACACTTGAGCCATGTTACTAGTTTTAGGAATGATCACTAATCTTTATCTAGTGCTCCTTGAAACTTTTTTTCTGGTATAAGGATCTCATTGCTGCATGCATTTGGTGCAGTACCTGAACATCAAAGTTTGCCAGGAAATGGGCCTGGCTTTGGCAGAAACTTGCCCTCCATTCCTATCAGCCAGAGGTGGCATTTCTCTCAGAAGACATCCTCTTTGCTAAGCAGTGGGTTTGCTCCATCTACCTAGCCTCCTTTATACTGATTGGCCTCACACCACTGGTTCTGTCTGCAGTGTCTCTCCCCTGTAATTGGCTGTGGTACATTGGTGCTCTATTTGATCATAATGTTCTGCTACCTAATGCCTGTCACATTGCCTTGCTTTGTTTGTACCTACAATATCTGCTTTGTCTGTGGTTTCTGGATTCTCCTATTACTGGTCCCTTGCCTAGATAATGGATTACTTTTTGATTGCTGCCTTTTCTGATGATTGTTTGGATAACAGGCTGCATTGCATTACATCTGCTGCCCGGTAGGACTTCCTCTAGCCTGGCGACCTGGTGGTTACCCCTACACACAGCATGTGCTTAAACTCTACCTTCTTGAATTAGTCTGACAGTATGACAAAAGTTGTTTTCTATTGATATATGCCCAGCCATCAATGCCTCTTTTTACCAAAAACTTGAAATTTGGACTTAAAAAGACCAGAAAAAAATTACAATATTTGTCTCCCATAGACTTCAGTTGGGGAGCTATGTTAAATGTTCACGGATTCTAATTGGGTTTGACATTCAGTGAATCAAACTTTGTTTGGTTTGCTAATCACTAGTTGGGACACACATTGGTCTTCCATTGTATACTCTATCTGCTGCACAGACACCTCATTTACCAGTATCCATGCAAGCAGAAAGATAGCCCCTTCAGTACACATAACTGTCTTGCCAGTTTTTACTCCAGCAAGCATATGCATCAACATTAATATGTCTAAGCATTACGTCTCAAAAGAATTGGCATTCACCCCTCAGGCACCTATCTCCAGCTTACGTGACATTAATCCTTCAGTGATCTGTTCTCAGTATATCAGCATTAACTCCTTAGCACGCAGTCCCTTGCTCATGTGCATAACCCCTCAGTGGCAGTGTCCACTCCTCGACACATATGTAACAACTTCTCAATCTCCAGTTATAAGCCCATGTGCATTATCTCCACAGTGCTCTCAACCTCTCAGCACCCAGTATACATATCTTATAGGTTAACCCTTCAACACACAGTACACAATTTATGTGCTTTAACTTTGCTTATATTTTCTAGTTATGTGCAATTATCCCTCAGCTACCAGTACTATTACATGAGAGTTAGGCCCCCAGCAGGCAATAGCCATCACATTGTTTAACCCCTCAGCAGTTGGAGAAAGCATCAGTGGTCCAGCGCATGTGCAATAATTCTTCACACTTATTCAATGCACTACATTAAATATCAGTCTCGATGTCACTGACCCTGGTTCAATAGTAATCTCAGTTCCACTGTCCCATTTCTTGCTTAAAGTGAACCTTCACCAAAAAATCTAAGTGCCACTTTTCCTCCCTCCAGCCCTTAACTAATTTAGAGCATTTTTTTTTTCAGGGAGCAAGTACCTATTTTGACCGGTACTGGCTCCCAATTCTTCAAGCCTAGGCAGGGATGCCATCAGTGTGGCCCTCCATTCATACCTGCAGCCTCCTGGAATTGACACACATCCCAGGAGACCGCAGAACACTTTTCAGTGCACTGCTATGCCTCCCCCATGTGCAGTGGGGAGTCAGCTGTGAGACATTAGAAAGTGACAGCCAGCTACCAAGTCCAAGATGACAGTACCAGAGATCTGAAGGCAAGCTAAGAATAGGTTACGGGGAAGACTGCATGGACTGGTAAGTACCTGTGTGTTAATAAGTCAGCAGCTACAGCTTTTGTAGCTTTTGACTTTTGCTTTTTAACCCTGGGTGAATTTCCTCTTTAAATATTCCCTGGCATCAAAGCCCTGCTCTATTTCTTATTTCTCCTGTGCCACTTTCACTGTTCTTGCTAATAAACTGCTTCCGTTTTTTGTCTCTGTTTCAACCTCGATTGTTTCTGATTTTACGTTGTTCAACACATGCCTCCTGTATGAGTCTTCGGCTAAGTTTAGATTTGTGTCTGAAAGATGATCTAATTGATTTTCAGAGGTGTTTGACAGGTAGTGAGGAGGCAAAATAATGTCTACTTACTACCTGTTTTAACCTTAAAAAATGCTGCTCAGCACACTGCTTCTGCGTGCATTGCACTCAGTTGTGTGGCATTGGTGGTGCATTCCCATTCGCTGGAATGGTTCCTTCTCAGTGGCGGTACCTAGCACTCTGTGTGGCAGGATAATTTTTGCCACAGATGTGAAGCAGAGCTTTGTGACTGCAGCATGTAAAAAACTCTGTCTGCTGCTTTGGTAACCTAAATAGGTATGGTTGGCGCTAAAACCACAACTCTACCTTTTTTAACATCCCCCAACCACAAGTCTAAATGAGCCCCTAAGCTGGCCAAATACTGGTTCAAATTCATCAGGGACCACTTGAATTATGCTCAGCATGTGGCCATCCCAGATTGCCAGAAGTCAATCATTTAATCAACTTCTGTCCAAGAGACATGTTGGAAATTTTTCCTCAATCATTGGGTGACACTGTAAAATGACAATGTCCCTTACAATGTCCCAGGTGTGTGTGTGTGTGGGGGGGGGGGGGGTTGATTTACATTCAGCCAGTGGGCTAAATGAAAGAAAACAAAATATGTATAACCAACTTTAGTGTCCTCCCCACCGCCTTCCCAGGTGATGACACACTTCCCCACCAATGTTATTGAATAACCTGCTTTAATTTCTGGAAACATTTTGTTCACACATGTGAACAGCTTGGCTCCCATACTGCTACTTTTTAATCACTCAGTTTTGTGAACTTTATAACTTTTATGAGGAGGTGAGCTGTAATTTAGATAGAGGAAGGCCTGTGGACATAGTGTATCTAGAATTCACTGAGGTATTTAATATAGTACCCAATAAATACTTAAATAAAACATTTTGTTTTTTTGGCATTTATAAAATCATATGTTCCTGTACAGAAACTGGTTTTATTTTATTTTTAATTTTTTACTGGTGCCATATTTTCCAAATGGTCTGGGCCTGTCAATGAAGTGCCCCAGGGCTTTGTTCTTAGATCAATTCTTTTTAACTTCTTCATAAACTATAAAGAGGTTGGACTAAATAGTTACATCTAGACATGTGCATGTGCCGAAAAAATTTGTTTGTTTTCGTTTCATTCATTATTTTTATTTTTTTTTCCCGCTTTTTCGGGTCATTCAATATGATCGCAATTCGTAAATTTGGAATTTAGGAAATTCGTAAATTCGAAAATTTGAAAATCCGAAAATAAGAAAGAAAATCTGAAAATCTGAAAATCGAAAGAATAACTAACTAATAATAACTAACTATTAAGCGTCTTTGTTTTGTCCCAGGGGATCTGTACTAGATCCAATTGAAAGCTCCATTAGTGTACTTACACACTTCTATCTGGGCCATCAAGCGGACATTGCATATGGGCTTCTTTTAGCCCTCCGATGGTTGGTGGAGCTCTCTTTTGGCGTGGATATTTATCCCTTTGGCTTTTTGGCAATCTTTGTGTTTTCCTCGCTGGGAATGTACCTGCAGCTAGGATTCATATGACAACAGCTAACGGTTACTTACTTCTATGACAAGTCTCCTGCACCTACAGCGCAAATATGAATTATACATTTTTATAATTAGCTACTAGGGCTTATGAGAGCCTTTCTGCAAGATAGTGAGACCTTTCTCCTTTTCTCTGCAATAATTGAAACCTGAATGTGTCCTGAAGAAGTTTTTAGAACAAAAGCGTAGACGCATTGGGGCTCATATCATGTATATTTTTATATAGATGATTTTTATATACTTTTGTCAATGTCCTTTTCACAATTTATATGTATTTATGTATTTACTAAAATGTATTATATTGTTATATTGAATACGATCCCTCTGGTTTGCTGTGCCTCAATGTCCGACTGGGGGTTCCTTGTTGAACCCCTTTCTTTTTTTTAATAATATAGGTATTGGAAGTTAATTTCAAATTTGTCTGTTAGTGAAAGAAATGAATACGAATTTATCTGAAAATAAAGCAAACAACAAATAGGACAAAATAATAGAAAAAGTCAATGTGCATAACTATTCACCCCCTAAAGTCAATACTTTGTAGAGCCACCTTTTGTGGCTATCACAGCTCCAATTTACTTTGGATAAATCTCTATGAGTTTGCCATGTCTTACCACTGGGATTTTTGCCCATCCCTCCTTGCAAAACTGCTCCAGTTTCTTCAAGTTGGATGGTTTGCACTTGTGAACAGCAATGTTTAAGTCTGTCCATAGATTTTCTATTGGACTGAGGTCTGTGCTTTGACTAGGCCATTCTAACACATTTACATGTTTCCTCTAAATCCACTCAAGTGTTGCTTTAGCAGTGTGTTTGGAGTCATTGTCCTGCTGGAAGGCCTCCCTCCTAGCCTCAAATCACACACAAGGCAGCAGGTTTTGCTCAAGAATATCCCTGTATTTAGCACCATCCATCTTTCCCTCAACTCTGACCAGTTTCCCAGTCCGAATGCTGAAAAACATCCCCACAGCAAGATGCTGCCACCACCATGTTTCACTGTGGGGATGGTGCTCTTTGGGTGATGTGATGTGTTGGGTTTGCACTAGACATAGCTTTCCATTGATGGACAAAAAGTTAAATTTTAGTCTCATCAGACCAGAGCACCTTCCTCCATACATTTTGTGAGTCTCCCACATGCCTTTTCGCAAACTCAAAACGTGCCGTTTTGTTTTTTGCTGAAAGTAATGGCTTTCTTCTGGCCACTCTGCCATAAAGCCCAACTCTATGGAGCGTACGGCTTATTGTCGTCCTATGTACAGATGCTCCAGTCTTTGCTGTGGAACTCTGCAGCTCCTCTAGGGTTACCTTCGGTCTCTGTGGTGCCTCTCTGATTAATGCCCTGGTCCGTGAGTTTTGGTGTGCGGCCGTCTCTTGGCAGGTTTGCTGTTGTGCCATGTTCTTTCCATTTGGTTATGATAGATTTGATTGTGCTCCTAGGGATCATCAAAGACTTGGATATTTTTGTATAACCTAACCCTGACTTGTACTTCTCAACAACATTGTCCCTTACTTGTTTGGAGAGTTCCTTGGTCTTCATGACAGTGTTTGGCACATGCCAATTATCAGTTTTTTATTTCTGAAAAATAGTTTTATGTATATATTTTTTTAATTTTACTTCACCAACTTAGACTATTGTGTTCTGATCCATCACATATAATTCAGATTAAAAAAACATTGAACCAAAGGCTGAAATATAACAAAATAGGTAAAAAGCCAAGGGAGGTAAATACTTTTGCAAGGCACTGTACACAGTACCGTGCACCCATAGTGCAGTTGCTACTAGTTTCCTGGTGGTGTACACAATACAGTACACCCACAGTTGTTATTACACTTCTGTTGGTGTGCACAGTACCGTGCACCCCTAGTGCACTTGCTACTACTTTTCTGGTGGTGTACACAATACAGTACACCCATAGTTGTTATTAGACTTCTGTTGGTGCACGGTACACAATACCGTGCACCCCTAGTGCAGTTGCTACTACTTTTCTTGTGGTGTACACAGTACACAATACATACAGTGCACCCAAAGTTGATATTAGACTTCTGGTGGTGTACACAATATCGCTCACCCCTAGTGCAGTTGCTACTACTTTTCTGGTGGTGTACACAATTGTCAGGAAAGAAGCAAGTACCAATCTCATCAATATTGCTGCCTTCCTTCGCACATGCGTGGTAGAGCGGGACTCCGGCGCATCCCTGGGCACAATACAGCAGAATGGCTAATGTGCATGCGCAATTCAGCTAAACGGTTAATGTGTGTGTGCAATTCAGCGTAACGGATAATGCGCATGCACAATTCAGCGGAACGGCGAACACAATAGCAGTTGCTACTACTTTTCTGGTGGTGGACACAATACAGTACACCCATAGTTGTTATTACACTTCTGTTGGTGTACACAGTACCGTGCTCCCGTTGTGCAGTTGCTAGTGCTACTACTTTTCTGGTGGTGTACACAGTACACAATAAATACAGTGCACCCATAGTTGTTATTAAACTTCTGTTCGTGTACACAGTACCATGCACCCCTAGTGTAGTTGCTACTACTTTCCCGGTGGTGTACACAATACATACAGTGCACCCATAGTTGTTATTACACTTTTGTTGGTGTACACAGTACCGTGCACCCCTAGTGTAGTTACTACTACTTTTCCGGTGGTGTACACAGAACACAATACATACAGTGCACCCATAGTTGCTATTAGACTTCTGGTGGTGTACACAATACCATTCACCCCTAGTGCAGTTGCTACTACTTTTCTGGTGGTGTACACAATACAGTACACCCATAGTTATTACACTTCTGTTTGTGTATACAGTACCATGCACCCGTAGTGCAGTTGCTAGTGCTACTACTTTTCTGGTGGTGTACACAGTTCACAATACATACATAGTTACATAGTTACATAGTAGGCGAGGTTGAAAAAAGACACAAGTCCATCAAGTCCAACCTATGTTGTTACAGTGCACCCATAGTTGTTATTAAACTTCTGTTGGTGTACACAGTACCGTGCACCCCTAGTGCAGTTGCTACTACTTTCCTGGTCGTGTGCACAATACATAAAGCCACTCTGTGCCATGACCAGATTACTGGTTTGTCTTTCAGCTCCCCGTGTGTTTCCTGCTTGTATCCTGATTCTTAAATACCAGTTGTGACCCTGATTGACCTTGACCTACTCTGATCTCTTCCTGCTTCTGACCCTCGGCTTGCCTCTCAGACCTCTCTACTTGCTTCCTGTGTACAGTCGACAGTGCTGGTCATGGACACGGTGCATCCTCAGCACGTGGCCGTTGGGCATGCTTGTCCTTTTTTTCTGCAGCTGGCCGTGTTTGAGCCACAACATGCAGAAGAGTTTGTGGAATGGATAACAAAGCCCTCCTCATCCTCTGTCACCCAGGCTTAGAGTAGTTTGCCTGCCAATGCCTATTCCATCGGCTCCATGTCAACAGTCACTCCTTCCCTAGCCCCACCATCATGCACGGAGGAGTCCCCCGAACTATTTGACCACAGTGTCAGGTACATGCTGCAGGAGGATGCACAGCGATTTCAAGGCTCCGATGATGGTACCCAGGTTGAGGAAGGGAGTAACGTGAGCCTAGAGAGAGGGGGTGCCCAAGAAGGTCAAGAAACTGGCAGTTATGTTCCCCGAGCTGCAGCATACTGCCAAGTTTGCTCCAGTGACGAGGAGGGAGGGGATGATGAGGTCACTGACTGTACTTGGGTGCCTGAGAGAAGAGAGGAGTAGAAGGAGGAGGCACAACTCCAATGAGGCAGGATGTCCTCTAGGGGGCAGCTTAAGGGAAGCCACCCTATTGCATCACACTGCAGAGCTAAGCAGGTGCAGGGCGCTGCTGACTCCCCATATATTTTGAAAAGTTCTTTGGTGTGGGCCTTTTTTTACACATATGCAGCAGATCACATTGCTGTTTGCAACATATGTCTGAAGAGTATCAAGCGTGGCCAAAACAGCAGCCGCTTGGGCACCACATGCTTGACCAGACATATGACGACCTCCTATGCAGTCCGTTGGCAACGGCACTTAAAAGACCCACAGCAAAGAACAAGGTGGACCTCTCCTTGCTCCTCATCAGCTGGGATCTCCAACCCCACTATACCTCCAGTCCTCTCAGAAACCTGCACTGAGAGGAATGAAGGTATTGAAATAAGTGTCCCATGTACTTGTGGCCAATCTGCTAGCGGTACTCCAACATCGGATTTTAGCAGGCAAATTCCCCTACCCCAGTTGCTAAATTGTCAAAAGAAATTTGGTCCCAGCCATCCACAGCTGAGTGTCTGAATGCTAGCTTGGCCAAATTGCTAGCACTGCAACTACTGCCTTTTCAGCTGATAGACTCTGCCCCCTTTCGTGAATTTGTTGAATGTCCAGTACCTCAGTGGCAGGTTCCCAAACGCCATTTCTTTTCATGGAAAGCCATTCCTGCTTTCTGCCAGCATGTGGAAGGCAATGCCTTGGCCTCGTTGAACAGGGCGGTCAGTAGAAAGGTGCATATTACTGCTGACTCATGGTCCAGCAGGCATGAACAGGGATGTTACCTTTCTTTCACGGTGCACTGGGTAACTCTGCTGGCAACTGGGTAGGATGCAGGACAGGGTTCAGTATTTTTGGAGCTTGTTCCACCACCACACCTCCAAAATGCTAGTGGTGATTCTGCCACAGCCCTCTCCTCCACTCCCTCCTCTTCTCCTTTCTCTATGGCCTCTTCGTCTGCAGATTTGTCCTCTGAACCAGCGGTGCTCCATAGGCGTTCAAGGGGCTACGCAAGCACTCAGGAAAAAAGATGCCATGCAGTGCTTGAGTTGGTCAACTTAGGGGACAGGAGCTACAATAGGGCAGAGATTCTGTCAGCTCTGCAGGGGCATGCTCAGAGGTGGTTGACGCCACGCCAGCTTCAGCCAGGAATGGTTGTATGCGACAATGGCACCAAGCTCCTCTCCGCCCTCTTGATCCATGTTCCCTGTTTCGCTCACGTCCTGAGTTTGGTGGTGCAGCAGTTCTTGAGCAGGTACCCTGGCATACAGGATCTCCTGAGGCAGGCCAGGAAAGTCTGTGGACATTTCCGCCAGTCATATAATACCAGTGCTCAGCTGGCTGACATTCAAAGAGAATGCAACCTGCAGAATAACCACCTAATTTGTGACATGTCCATTAGGTGGAACTCAACGTTGGCAATGCTTCAGCAGCTGCACATGCAGCAGAGGGCCATCAATGAGTACCTGTGTGAGTATGGCACCAGGACAGGGTGAGGGGAGCTTGGCTTTTTTTCGCCACGCCAGTGGCTTCTGATCAAGGGTGCATGCACTGTCTAGTCACCATTTGAGGAGGCCACGAGGATGGTGAACAGTGACAGTGTATGCATCAGTAATACTGTCCCTCTTGTTTTCCTGTTGGAGCACATGCTTCATGGAATAATGGACAGGGCACTTGAGGCAGAACATCGGGAGGAAGAGGAGGACTTCCTTACCTCTCAAGGCCCCCTTTATCCAGATACTAGTATTCCTGCAGGCCCGCTGATCACACAGGAAGAAGAGGAGGAGGATTGTGTCACCATGGAGGTGGAGAATAACACTCAGCATCAGCAGCAGTTTTCAAGGGATCGTTTGCAGTCCCTAGAAACCCATGGAGTTTTACATGGCTGGGAGGAGGTGGTTGAGCATCATGTGATCCTTAGTGACCCAGAGGACTCAGGATCGAATGCCTCTGCAAACCTATGCTGCATGGCCTCCCTGATCCTGCAAAGCCTGTGAAAGGATCTTAGGATACGTGGTATCAAGGAGAGGGATCATTACTGGCTAGCAACCCTTCCTGATCCACGTTACAAGGGTAAGGTTGCAGAACTTATCCAACTTTCGCAGAGGGAGTAGAGGATGAAACATCTTCAGGAGGCCTTGCAGAAAGGTTTGTGCAATGCGTTTCCAGAGCCTGGGAGGTTACAATTTCCTGGTGCTGGACAACGTGTTGTTGAGGCTTCGTTCAGTCACATAAAGAGCGGTGGAGAAGCTGGCCGGCTGACGGATGCCTTTAGGCAATTCTTCAGTCCTCAGTGCCCAGGTCTTGTCAGTTCCAGCAACCATCGCCAGTGTCTGAATTCCATGGTGCAGGAATATCTAGGGGCAAAATTTTGTGAGCCCTACCACTTCCAGTAGCTACAGTACCTTGCAAAAGTATTCACCCCCCTTGGCTTTTTACCTATTGTGTTACATTTCAGCCTTTAATTCAATGTTTTTTTTAATCTGAATTATATGTGATGGATCAAAACACAATAGTCTAAGTTGGTGAAATAAAATTAGAAAAATATATACTTAAAACTATTTTTCAGAAATAAAAAAATGATAATTGGCATGTGTGTATGTATTCACCCCCTTTGTCATGAAGCCTATAAAAAGCTCTGGTGCAACCAATTACCTTCAGAAGTCACATAAGTGAAATGATGTCCACCTGTGTGCTATCTAAGTTTCACATGTTCTGTCATTACATATACACAACTTTTTGAAAGGCCCCAGAGGCTGCAACACCTAAGCAAGAGGCAACACTAACCAAACACTGCCATGAAGACCAAGGAACTCTCTAAACAAGTAAGGGACAATGTTGTTGAGAAGTACAAGTCAGGGTTAGGTTATAAAAAAATATCCAAGTCTTTGATGAATCCTGGGAGCACCATCAAATCTATCATCACCAAATGGAAAGAACATGGCACAACAGCAAACCTGCCAAGAGATGGCCGCACACCAAAACTCATGGACCGGGCAAGGAGGGCATTAATCAGAGAGGCACTTAGAGACCTAAGGTAACCCTAGAGAAGCTGCAGAGTTCCACAGTAGAGACTGAAGTATCTGTACATACTGTAGGACGACAATAAGCCGTACGCTCCATAGAGTTGGGCTATATGGCAGAGTGGCCAGAAGAAAGCCATTACTTTCAGCAAAAAACAAAACGGCACGTTTTGAGTTTGCAAAAAGGCATGTGGGAGACTCACAAAATGTATAAAAGAAGGTGCTCTGGTCTGATGAGACTAAAATTTAACTTTTTGTCCATCATAGGAAACGCTATGTCTGGTGTAAACCCAACACACCACATCACCCAAAGAACACCATCCCCACAGAGAAACATGGTGGTGGCAGCATCATGCTGTGGGGATGTTTTTCAGCATTCGGGACTGGGAAACTGGTGAGAATTGAGGGAAAGATGGATGGTGCTAAATACAGGGATATTCTTGAGCAAAACCTGTACCACTCTGTGTGTGATTTGAGGCTAGGACGCCAATGACCCTAAACATACTGCTAAAGCAACACTTGAGTGGTTTAAGGGGAAACATGTAAATGTGTTAGAATGGCCTAGTCAAAGCACAGACCTCAAACCAATAGAAAATCTATGCTCAGACTTAAACATCGCTGTTCACAAGTGCAAACCATCCAACTTGAAGGAACTGGAGCAGTTTTGCAAGGAGGAATGGGCAAAAATCCCAATGGTAAGATGTGACAAACTCATAGAGACTTATCCAAAGTGACTTGGAGCTGTGATAGCTGCAAAAAGTGGCTCTACAAAGTGTTGACTTTAGGGGGTGAATAGTTATGCACATTGACTTTTTGTATTATTTTGTCATATTTGTTCTTTGCTTCCCCAATAAAAAAAAAATCATCTTTAAAGTTGTGGGCATGTTCTGTAAATTAAATGATGCAAATCCTCAAACAATCCATGTTAATTCCAGGTTGTGAGGCAACAAAACACGGAAAATGTCAAGGGGGGTGAATACTTTTGCAAGGCACTGTATATGTGAGGGTTTACATCCACTTTAAGTATATTAATTTTAAATTAAAAAATACAGTTTTCTATATGGAGAGCACTATGAATTCTATTATCTTTTGAGTGAATATTCATATTCATCGCACAATTACTGAGGACAGGGGTTGATTGAGAATGAATACCGGGAAACTTTGCTTTTAAATGGCAACAGGCAGCTGTTAAATATCTAGGCATTAAAATTCCTTCCAGATGGTTTGTACCTGTCTTAAATCCTATGACAAACTTTATATACATATTTCGTGGTTTGGTCGTATGAGTGGCATTAAAATTGACATTTTACCAAAACTATTGTATACCTTTCAGGCTTTCCCAATCCCCCCATCTCGGCAAACTATCCTTTCCTTAGCTAAATTCAGGGGTGGGATGGCTGTACCCCAACTGTTGCTATATTTTCATGCAGCTTCTCTGCTTAGAGTGGTTGACTGGTATTATGGTCATACCACTAAATTGTGGAAAATTACCTCCTCTCCCCTGACCTCGCTGTACATCCTTGCCCTGGACAGAACCTAGTCAGAGGCCCCCTGAAAGGTTTGTTACCCCTCACAGTTCATGCGACCCTACAGGTGTGGGATGCTTACTTATGTAAGGGCCTACTTTCCTCCAGGCTAAGTCCTTTGACCTGTTTTTTTGGGCTAGCCCCCTTTTCTCCAACTGCAACTAGCTCTAAATTTCTTAACTGGCAGTGACGTGACTGCCCTCTTTTGAGTCATACCCTTTGTGGTCAGACTATTGTTACCCTCTCCAGGATACTCTTCTCCTGTCATAGCTCATCATGTACCTGGTTAGAGTATACACATTTAAAACATTATTTGAATACACAGTCATTTATACAGATTTTGAATCTCTGCTATAAGATTTTCCAGGCCGGACCACACACTTTCGCAGATATACCAGATCCTGTTAAAGGAGTCATAACCAGACCCGCCTCCATTTCTTTCAAAATTGTAACAAGAACTGCAAGTTTCAACGGGTGATATGGATTGGAACAAAATACTGTCCGTTTCATACAAACTATCTGCATCCTCTGTGACAGTACGGATCCCTGTCCTAGTGATTGTCACCCAGGACTCTCAAATAGGCAGGTTGAGAGGCTCCAGGAGGATTATTTGGAGGAAACTGTTTTATCAGTTTCCTCTGTGGTTGGTAAAATCCAGTTGGGGACCTGGAGCCTGGAGATTTCATAGCGATCTGGGTGGGATGAAATCTACAATCCTGGGACCGGGTTTTGGGAACAGCCAGGAGTCTGTCTTGTTGATTGTGCAGGTGGGTCCTGGGCTTATAGCAGAGCCAGGACCAGGGTTCTGGAATCCACCCTCCTGAGGAGTCCAGGCGTGCAAGGGAGAAGTGGGCCTATTGGCACACACAGTTTGACAGAGCAGACGGAGGGCCCAAGCCAGTGGGCTGAAGCAGCCAGGAAGCTGTAAGAGAGAGTGTCACCAGAGGTATAGCATGGATACCAAACAGGGACACAGTTACAGAGTCAAGAGGACCAAGGTCAACGCTTGAACAGCAGTGCTGACTAGAGAGCCAGGTGGCTCGGTATCTTCCATTTGTTATTTCATTATTGCTTTGAAGTTGAAACCCCTGCATTGGAATCCTGGATGGACTGTTTTTTCTTTTACTTCAATAAACATGGGTCAAAAAAGCCCTTAACCACTTAAGGACCAGCCTCGTTTTGGAATTTAGGTGTTTACATGTTTAAAACAGTTTTTTTTTTTTGCTAGAAAATTACTTAGAACCCCCAAACATTATATATTGTTTTTTTTTTTTTAACACCCTAGAGAATAAAATGGCGGTCATTGCAATACTTTTTTTCACAGCGTATTTGCTCAGCGGTCTTACAAGCTTTCTTTTGAAAAAATTCACTTTTAAATAAAAAAAAAAAATACATAAGACAACAGTAAAGTTAGCCCAATTTTTTTTATATTGTGAAAGATAATGTTACGCCGAGTAAATTGATACCCAACATGTCATGCTTCGAAATTGCGCCCGCTCGTGGAAGGGCATCAAACTTTTACCCTCAAAAATCTCCATAGGCGAAGTTTAAAATATTCTACAGGTTGCATGTTTTGTGGTACAGAGGAGGTCTAGGGCTAGAATTATTGCTCTTGCTCTAATGATTGCATGTGTGGTTTGACCACCGTTTTCATATGCGGGTGCTACTTACGTATGCATTCGCTTCTGTGAGCGAGTTCGTCGGGGGGGTCTTTAAAATTTTTTTTTTAATTTTTATTATTTATTTTACATTATTTTATTTATTTTTACACTGTTTTAGAAAAAAAAAAGTGTCACTTTTATTCCTATTACAAGGAATGTAAACATCCCTTGTAAAAGAAAGAAGAATAGAAAAAAAAATAGAAAATAGAAAAAAGCATGACAGGACCTCTTAAATATGAGATCTGGGGTCAAAAAGACCTCAGTTCTCATATTTACACTAAAATGCAATTTAAAAAAAAAAAAAAAAAGTCATTTAGAAAAATGACATTGAAAAAAATGTGTCTTTAAGACGTATGGGCGGAAGTGACATTTTGACGTCGCTTCCGCCCAGCAGTGTCATGGAGATGAGCGGGTGCCATCTTAGCCTCACTCGTCTCCAGGCACAGCAGGGAGACAGACGCAATCGCCTCCGCCACTACTGACATCTCTGGTAAGCGGCGGAGGGCACCGGATCGCGCGGGAGGGTGGCCCCTCTACCGCCACCGATAAAAGTGATCTCGCTGGCGAATCCGCCGCAGAGACAACTTTTATCTGAAAGCTGACCGCCGCATGAAAACAGGGATACCGGGGTTATGGCAGCTAGCTGCTGCCATAACAACGATATCCGCGGCCAAACTTTGGATGTACATCGGCGTGTGGCGGTCGGCAAGTGGTTAAACTGCATATCTGGTGTAGACTCAGCTCACTGGTAAGCTCTACACTGGAACTAAATAACCCCTAATATTACAATTGGTGCTAAAATGCAGGCAGAACTGAAGATCCTCACGTATACCAATGAGCTATTGCCAGAAACTGCCTGTGCTCTGAAGTCTGTGCAGCAGGTGGTGTACCTGGAAGAGAGATGCCCCTTAAAGAGACAGTGCTCCTGTTGTTGCTCTGTGCAGTGAAGTGACTGCGAGTATGGAGAGTCCACCAGTGTCTGATTCTGCAGTGGATTGGTGTAAGCTGCACCTAGCAGCACTGAACCAAGCTAAAGAGGAAAGCAAGCCAGCCCTCAGTGCAAGGAGAGAGCGGCTAGACATTCATACCTGGGTGAGAGGTGTTGTTGCCCCTGGCAATGCTCATGCAAGTAGGCCAGAACTCTGTTTGCGGTGCAGCGAGTAGGGGCATGCTGTCTCCAAGTGCCCTTTGTCACAGCTTCCAGTACAGAGTGACATGACCAGACAAAGCAAAATATAAAAGGTAAACACTCCTATTGCTACATCCGTAAAGTTAGATAGTCAAAAGGAAAGAGAGGGGGGTTCAAAAGAAAAGAACCCATGGTCGAACTTTGAGGCACAGCAAACCAAAGGGATCTTATTCAAAGTAACAGTATAATAAACTTTATTAAATACATATACAAAAAATAACAAGGACATTGACAAAGAATAAACATCATCTATATAGAAATATACATGATGAGCCCCGATGCGTCTACGCGTTTCATTATAAAAATTCCTCAGGACACATTCAGGTTTCAATAAGTGCAAAGAGAAGGAGAAAGGTCTCACTATCTAAAGATAAAAACAGAAGCATAAATACATATAAATACACAATACCGCACAACAACAACTGAGACTCAATGACCTCTGTATAGGACAGCAGTTACTGTATAAGTCCATAACATTACCTTGCAAAGAGGTTTCCATAAGCTCTGATGATTGATTGTAAACAAAATTATTTATTATATGTATAATGTATATTTCCGCTATGGATGCGGGAGACTTGTCATAGGAAATAAGTGACCGTTGACTGAAAAAAAAAACACCATTAAAAAATGAAGTAAATAAGTGTACGAGAAAATCATAAAACAGATAAACGGCAAGGTATATATACCTGTTTTAATATAGATCCTAGTTATGCGTTCATTCCCAACAAGGGAAATCCACAAGTTGCCAATAAGCCACAAGGATAAGTATCCATGCTACAAAAAAGCGAGACAGGGCTAGAGAAGGCCCATGTATAGTACTCATTCAATGGTCCATGTGGAGGAACAAAGATATATTAATAGAACCTACAAAAATAAAAATGGAAAAAATATATAAGAAAAACCCAGAGTAAGCATATATAGGTGGTCCATATATGCTCAGGGAACACATTTAAACAAAAAAGTAAGATGAAAGCAGGATACATACTTTCCTTTGAATTAGATGCAGATTTCCTGAAAAAAGGCAGCGACGTTCCCAGTGAGCAACTGCTAAAGTAGTCTGTCTTGGCGCCAAAAGGGGAGGGACGCATTGTCCACCCTTGCCGCCAAAATCAGTATGCCAGGAAACAGCTGATATGTGCCGAAATCCCACGAGAGAAGGAGGCGGGGCAAGCCACACTTCACAGCCCAGGCACGCAAACAGCAAAAGGAAGCCGAACTGCCGCTGATATCAGCGCCAAAACAATTCAAGTGCCACCGCACATCCCGTCCCCCATCACCACACAGGAAGGGAGGAGGCGGGGCAAAGGCCCATAAATGCAGCCGCGCAGCGGAAATGGAAGCACCGAAGACACGCCACAGCACAATAGCAACAGCAGCACAGGGCGCACCAAAACAACAGGCAGCCAGACACATCACACCACACATCCGGCACACAGCATCGTATCCACCCAGCCACCGAAAGCCCGCTGCAGCACAGAAAGACACAAAAAAATGCATAAAAGTCTTCAAAATCCCCCTGGACGACCTATTGTCTCTGGGGTGGGCTCGATTACTGAATGGGCTAGCAGACTTGTTGATGAATATCTTCGCCCTCATGTTAACACTTTGCCCTCATACATTAAGGATACTACTGATCTTGAAAAAATCTCAACGGTTTAATAGTGCTATTGACATCGAGGCACTATATTCCTCTATTCCGCATGATTTGGGTTTAGAGACCTATCCAAATTCCTCGATGAACGTGGTCCTAAATTTTCTGGCATGAATCAGTTCATTTTACAACTTCTGTCTCATATCCTTACCAGAAATGTATCTTCATTTGACAAGTCCCACTTCCTCCAGGTACAGGGGGTCGCCATGGGCACATGCTGCGCCCCCTCTTATGCCAATTTGTACCTGGGGGGGTGGGAACGAGACCTTTTTTCTAACGATGATCATACCAACCTTCTTTCCCACATTCTTTTATGGCGTTGTTTCATAGATGATGCCTTTATGATATGGGGTGGGTCTTCCACTATGCTTGCAGATTTTATGCATATGCTTGCTGGGAATAATTACAATCTTAAATTTACAATGGACTCTCATGAGAGCAGGATCTCCTTCTTGGATATTACTATCATCATTGAGGCCGATGGTACTATTGCTACTTTGCTCTATCGTAAACCTACCGCGGCTAATACAATATTGCATGCCTCTAGTGCACATCCTAATGTACTTATTCATAGTATTCCCTTTGACCAATACTTACGCCTCAGGAGGAACTGCTCCAATGAGGAAAATTTCAAACATGAGGCTGATTTACTATACAAACGTTTACTGGCCAGGGGATACACTAAAACCTGTTTAAAAAAGGCTTACAACAAGGCCTTTGGCCGTTCCAGACATGAGATCCTGTTCTCAGACCCCAAACATAATAAAACTGATGTAGTAAGATTTATTACTACTTTTTCTGATCAACACCAGACTACACGCTCTATTCTTGGCAAGCACTGGCATATTCTATTGGTGGATCCAACACTCTATAAATATCTAGGGCCACGTCCTGGGATTACTTATAGATGTCCCAGATCCATTAGGGACTATCTGGTACAGAGCCAGTACCATAAATCTCGGGACAGACAATATGAATCACCTGGCCTATTTCGGTGTGGCAGTTGTGACTTCTGTCACCTCCTTTTGAAGGGGCCCTCTTTTGTTTTACCCAATGGTCAGACACATTTTTTGCGTCATCATGTCACCTGCTTAACTAAAGGAGTTATTTATATTATTCTGTGCCGATGTGGAGCTTTCTATATCGGTAGCCTAAAGCACAGAAAATTCCCCTAAGTGGACTTTAAAGGCACTCAATTGGTGTTGTGTAATGAAAGTATTTGTCAAAGTATATGAAAATGTATAAAATTACATACACTTTATTTATAGAAATGCATTAAAAACATTTGTAACGAGACATTGATTAATCTATACAATACATATAGAACGCCATAGCAGAGTATATAACAAAACCTCCTTACACCCAACGCGTTTCAGTAAGTATATATAATCCTTCTTCAGGGGTGTAGAAAATTATGAGGGGTTCATCTAAGATGAAATTAGAGATATACAATCAATTAGACGAATCTAACACATATAGAGTCATAGAGAATTGTAAATTTACATTAATATGGCACTTACATTCGTTTGATTGATAGAATGATTTGACAATGTTTCGTTGGTTCACATAAAAGCTTGCAATTAGAGTAGCACCAAATAATTAGGGTGGTGAAATGGCTGTCTTGGGATAGACAATGGAGTATCAAGGTGATATCTGCAAAAAGGGGAATGAATTTATATCCTTTAGGAGGGGTGGGGAAGGTCTCTCCTGCACTCCACAGCAGCGATACGGCCCAAGGAATATACTGAGGCAAGAGAGGGATCCCTGGAGGTAAAAATAAGGTAAACTAAATGTAAGGATTTTGGTAAAAAATAATAACAATTACTGTATAATAGAGAAATAGGAGTAAGTTGAATTATGGAAGGACAGATGAAGAGGGTGTATTTATCGGTACGTATAAGTGTGTATAAGTATCCATTAGTTGTATGTGTATTCTGATGGGTAATATTAGAAAAGGAAAAAAGATTTATAGAATAAACTTAAGGCTAATAGAAAGAGTACCCTGATGTACAAATATTTACATATAGGGACTATAAAATGGTCTCAATATTCTTAAGTAATAGAATATTGGATTCATGTAGGTAAAATGAATGGCAAAATAAGGTAGATAGCTAAATGAACAAAAAATGAAGTGTTGCATTTTACATTACATGTATAATGGGTAAAAAAGGAAGTAAAAAAAAATATATGGGCATATACGGGGATAGATAACCACATAAAGGCATATATTTTAAGTATAACTCTATTTTGTTGTCAGTGAGACTTAGTAAAACATTGCTTGGTTTCATTATGAGCAAATGCTATATCGGTAAAACAATTAGACCATTATGGAAAAGAGTAAAGGATCATGTATACTATGCTACCAATGGCATGCTTAACAAAGCCATTGGTTACCATGTGGCATTCAAGCATAATTATGACCCTCACACGTTCAAGATTGCCATCCTTGACCGCATTTATGATGATTCAAGGGGCGGTAACTTCGATCAAAGGGTACTCCAGAGGTAGACCCAATGGGTGTACAATCTTCAGGCTACCTCATATCCCGGTCTTAACGATATCCTGAGTTTCAAACCATTCTTATACATTTCATTTTTCTTTCTTAGTGTGAACCTCCTCTTTTGGGGTTTTTTTTTTTCCTCTGTATCACTGATACATACATACAATAATTTGTTTACATAACTATATGCTGTCTGAGAATAATTGTTTGTATCCGTAAGCAAACCAATAATAACAATTCAATACTTTTTGTATTTCTTGTATCTATTTATGAATTTATGCAATGGACATTGTTTTATTTTATGGGATACTGTACTTCAACATGCTGACTTATGACCTGCTACAGATTTGCCTACTGTGTCCATAATTGGCTATGTTATTTCTATTTTTATGTCATTTGACAGATCTATAAAATATATATATATTTTTTGTGTGTCTTTCTGTGCTGCGGCAGGCTTCCGGTGGCCAGGTGGATACACTGCTGTGTTCTGTGCCGGATGTGTGCTGCGATGTGTCCGGCTGCCTGTTGTTTTGGTGCGCCCTGTGTTGCTGTTGCTATTGTGCTGTGGCGTGTCTTCAGTGCTTCCATTTCCGCTGCACGGCTGCGTTTATGGGCCGTTGCCTCGCCTCCTACCTTCCTGTCTGGTGATGGGGGACGGGATGTGCGGCTGCACTTGAGTTGTTTGGCGCCGATATCAGTGGCGGTTCCACTTCCTTTTGCTGTTTGCGTGCCTGCTCTGTGAAGTGTGGCTTGCCCCACCTCCTTCTCTCGCGGGATTTCAGCACATATTAGCTGTTTCCCGGCATATTGATTTTGGCGCCAAGGGTGGACAATGCGTCCCTCCCCTTTTGGTGCCAAGATAGACTACTTTAACAGCTGCTCACTGGCCTCTTACTTAGGAAAGTCGCTGCCTTTTTTCAGGGAATCCACATCTAATTCAAAGGAAAGTATGTATCCTGCTTTCATCTTACTTTTTTGTTTAAATGTGTTCCCTGAGCATATATGGACTTTCTTATATATTTTTTTCCATTTTTATTTTTGTAGGTTCTATTAATATATCTTTGTTCCTCCACATGGACCATTGAATGAGTACTATACATGGGTCTTCTCTAGCCCTGTCTCGCTTTTTTGTAGCATGGATACTTATCCTTGTGGCTTATTGGCAACTTGTGGATTTCCCTTGTTGGGAATGAACCCATAGCTAGGATCTATATTACAACAGGTATATATACCTTGCCGTTTATCTGTTTCATGATTTTCTCGTACACTTATTTACTTCATTTTTTAATGGTGTTTTCTTTTTTTTTCAGTCGACGGTCACTTATTTCCTATGACAAGTCTTCCGCATCCATAGCGGAAATATACATTATACATATAATAAAAAATTTTGTTTACAATCAATCATCGGAGCTCGTGGAAACCTCTTTGCAAGGTAATGTTATGGACATATACAGTATCTGCTGTCCTATACAAAGGTCATTGAGTCTCAGTTGTTGTTGTGCGGTTTTGTGATTTATATGTATTTATGCTTCTGTTTTTATCTTTAGATAGTGAGACCTTTCTCCTTCTCTTTGCACTTATTGAAACCTGAATGTGTCCTGAGGAAGTTTTATAACGAAACGCTTAGACGCATCTGGGTTCACATCATGTATATTTCTATATAGATGATTTTTATTCTTTGTCAATGTCCTTGTTATTTTTTGTATATGTATTTAATAAAGTTTATTATACTGTTACTTTGAATACGATCCCTTTGGTTTGCTGTGCCTCAAAGTCAGACCAGGGGTTCTTTTCTTTTGAACCCCCCTCTCTTTCCTTATGACCAGACAAAGGTCTGCAACAGTGTTTGGGAAGCCTGATTTGAGTGCCAGGAGTGACCGACAGGCTGACCTGGAGTTGGAGAGGTATGTGGTTGCCCGTAGCAATGGTGGTGATGTCAAGTCTGCAGACCACGTGAGAAAGGCATTGCCTACAGAGAGTCGTGGCAAGTTGAAAGCCACAGTGCATCACGTTTGGGAGAATCAGCAAAGCTCTGCTGGAGAGTGCGGTCTCCCATGGCGATGAGAGTGAAAGTTGTGCCTAAAAGGAGAAGCTGCAGTGTTGATTTGGCTAAGCGTCCCCACAAAGAGGCCTGTGTGTTCCAGCCAGCTGGGAATCACCAGGAGAGAAGTGCTCTGGGAAAAAGTTGTCCAGTACCATGCCTGGAAAGTGGCCAGCTGGGGCATGGCATGTTTTCTTGCCCTAGGTTCTGGAATTCAGCTGGAGATAATATTGTTGAGCAAAAGTCTTTTTCTACGGGCCCAGATTCCCATGCAAATATATTTGCAGTCATCCCTAGCAACAAGGAGTTTCCTGTTGTGGAGATGCCTGCTGTAATTTCATCCTGTGGCCACCAGGGAGAGTGGGCAGGTAAAAGTGCAGCAGAGGACTGGTTTTGTGAGACAATGTACTCAAATGAAGATAGTGACCCCTACTACTGCAGTGGGTAAAACTGTCTTTAATGAAATGATGTCTGGAACCACTGAGTTTATGTTGAAAAGGACTGGTTATGAGACTGTCCATGACGATGTGAGAGTGACCCCAGATAGTGAATGTGCTTTTGAGAGTGTCTTTACCCTGTACAGTGGGGAGGCAGGGGTTAAAGTCCAAGCCGCACCTGTGTTGATGACTAAATGTGATGTATCTAATTTCTGCCAGTCCCAAGCTGGCAGTGGGCTAGGACAGCCTGCAAAAACTAAGAATGCTGTTAATGTTGAAGATTATGGAAAATGTACTGCTGTTGGGAAAACCCCAGGTTCTTGCAGAGCAAAAGCTGTAATAATAGAAACTGGTGGTAAGACAGCACAGTTGTCCCTAGAAATCTTCAGGGAACTTCATGTATTAGAGCCGGAGGTTGCCCTGGACAACTGTGATGTTACTCTGGTGGGGCAGAGTGGAACTGCACCTCATAATGGTAATGTCTTAGTGCAAGCTGCTAATACTAAAAATGTGCAGGTAAATAGTGGGTTAATACAATCTGTGGATAATGCAAAGGTGTGTGAGGTTTATGAAGTGCCACCCGAGCAAGGTGGTATATTGCAACTTATCATGTTAGAACATGTATTACCAAAGTCTGAAATAATTAACAATGACTTGTGTAATGAGTCTTCAACTAAGCCCGTCTGTTCTTGGGTGGATGAATCGGTGCTGAGGAGTACCAGTGAATGGAGTGCACATAAAACGGATTAGGATAGTTGGGGTAAAAATCTAATCTCCCTGATAGATCAGGCTTTTATGCACAAAAACAAGGTGGACATTGTTTCTGCTGTGCCAGCAGGAGGGACTGCAGAGCAGCCTGTAGCTGAAGGTTTGCTGGATGATGCAGCGGTTAACCCTTGAGAGAAAGAAGGACCAGTTAAGGGAGAGCACACAGCAGAGACTTTGTCCATAATGCACACAAGTGATGTTGACGTGGAGTGTCAAAGCGACATTGCCACGGGTATTGATCTCGAGCAGTTCATTGATGCTGAGCCTGAGAAGTTGGGTATGAGTCCAGCACCTGAAAGCACTCTGGTAGAGCACCAGGCTGTGGTTGTCTCCAGCTGGGAGAGGATTCCGTTGAACCTTGCAACTTATCAAGTCTCAGTAAGCGAGTCTTTCTGCATTTCCCAGTGTCATGAAAGTCCCCAGGAAGGATGTGGGTCTGGAACCAAGGGTCTGGTTCATAACAAAAGTATTAAAGGAGATGCTTGAACTTTGGTATGTATAGCCAATCTATATTGGGGTGTCTCCTCCACAGTCAGATGGTCTGGTACTGCGGTGTATCACTAGGTGGAGCACCGAATGGCAGGCAGTATAGAACAAAGGAGAACAAGATAGAACTGGTTTATTTCTGAATGTATTACTTTTGTTAAAAGTTGCCACTGGGTATGTTGCTGGATTACTTCCTGTAAAAGTGGCATATGAGAGGGGTGTTAGAGAAATGGAAAGTGAGTCAAAAATGTCTGAGGTTTCACCTCCGAAAAGCCAGGTGGAAAGCATTTCTGCTGCTATGGTGCAGGATGGTGCTGGTCAATTGTCAGTGACAGTAAAGGGGGCGTATTCTGCACCAGTGGACAAACCACATGTGATGGAAGGGCCAAGCATGGACCAGAAAATGGCAGAAATCCTGTCTGGGGCTCAGACAGAGATGGTTAAAGAGATTTGGATCCCCAGTCCCATAATAGGTTCAAGTGACTAACCTGATAAGGTCCCTGAGACAGGGGAATGGATAAGAAGTGCGATAAAAGATGTATGTGAATCAGGCGAGAGCTTGTCTGTTCAAGATGTGGATATAAACCCTGGGAAAAAGGTTTATGACATTTGCAACATGGAATGGTGCAATGTCAGTGTGAATATGTCTGTTCATGATGAACCGAGTAATGTGTTAATATGTACATGATAATGTGGTGTCCAAAGGTACAGGTAAGCCTGGGAAATAATTAGTGACTGCTGAGTCAGATACCAAAAATAAGAGGAGGGGTCCCGTTATAAACACCATAGAAATAGGCCCCCTACAGTTTCAGGACAGTAATGCTGAAAGAGGTTTTGGGAAACCTGGGAACTTGAAGCGTGGAGGTAGAAGGGTTGATCAAAAGGCCAGGGGGATCCCGTTAAAATTTCAGGAGAGAAAGTGCTTTTGGAAAAGGACCCGGAATAAAGGTTGGGAAGGACTCATTAGAGCCTGTAGCAAAGTGGCATTGAGGCTTAGAGGGAGATACCAAAGGAGGCATTGGGTAGAGTTCCCCTTTAGGAAAAAAGTATAATCAGACAGGATTGGACTTCTCTAAATGGTAGCTGGCACAGAGGTGCCAAAATAAATTAGTGTGTTTCTCCCTCCAGTTCAAAACAAAGTAGGGGGGTATGTGACAATACGGATCCCTGTCCTAGTGATTGTCGCCCAGGATTCTCAAATAGGCAGGTTGAGAGGCTCCAGGAGGATTATTTAATTTGGAGGAAACTGTTTTATCAGTTTCCTCTGTGGTTGGTAAAATCCAGTTGGGGACCTGGAGCCTGGAGATTTCATAGCGATCTGGGTGGGATGGAATCTCCAATCTTGGGATTTGGGTTTTGGGGACAGCCAGGAGCCTGTGTGATGCCCCAACGGGGCATAGAATTTATATAGACTGTTTTCCTAACCATTTCCTATGGACATTTATATTTAGTTCACATGCTGCCATCTAGTGACCTTTTGTGGTAATGCACTGGTTTTCTCAAGTTTATTTTTCCTTATATTATGACACACTTCCTTTGTATGTAATGCTCCACCCTTCTTCCTGTTATTGTACTTCCTGTGTCATGGATGCACCTACAAGCAACATGTAGCAGGGCACATGTATTCTGCATTGTAAGCTACAGACAATATCATCTTTTGACCGCATAAATACTACAACCTATTTATCTGTTTGTATCCTGTCATCTGATGTAACCTGATGTTCAGAATAAAAGCATCTTGTGGATGGAATCGGTTGAATTTGGTGAGTTCAAACTATCTGATGAGGATTGTCCTCAGTAATTATATCTTATACAGGCCAGGCATAGAGGTTTCACAAGGGATAGTCGCTTCACAACAATCAGAGTCAGAATAGTCTGGCTTGTTGATTGTGCAGGTGGGTCCTGGGCTTATAGCAGAGCCAGGACCAGGGTTCTGGGCTCCACTCTCCCGAGGAGTCCAGGCATGTAAGGGAGAAGTGTGCCTGTTGGCACAGGACAGCCTGATAGAGAAGACAGAGGGCCAAAGCCGGTGGGCTGAAGCAGCCAGGAAGCTGTAAGAGAGTGTCACCAGAGGCACAGAGTGGGTACCAAACAGGGACACAGTTACAGGGTCAAGAGGACCGAGGTTAATGCCTGAACAGCAGTGCTGACCATAGAGCCAGGTAGCTTGGTAGCTTCCATTTGTTATTTCATTATTGCTTTGAAGTTAAAACCTCTGCGTGGGAATCCTGGATGGACTGTTTTTTCTTTTACTTCAATAAAAATGGGCCAAAAAAGCCCTTAAAACTGCATATCTGGTGTAGACTCAGCTCACTGGTAAGCTCTACACTGAAGCACTCTAAATAACCCCCAATATTACACCTCATAACCTCGTATGTGCATGAGCATAATTATTGGATCTTATCTAGGTGGTATTGTTGCCCTATATCAACAACAGGAAGAGGAGACAAGGGAGTCCCCAGAAAGCAAAAAAGGGGGAATGGTCAACTATGGCTTATGGTACAAAAATGCAAAAAGGCTTTATTAAGGGTGGGGGGGTGGGGGTATTTACATATACAAAAAATTCCAAATATATGTAAGATAAACAATGTATCTAAATAACACAGTCCGTCTCACTACACTAAACCAAAATTAAAAACCATGCTGCAACATTGATGACTAAAACTGCAGAGCGTGCCTGCAGGCCAAAAACGCATGCAGTGTCCATTTGAATCCAAAGAAAAAAGTATAGCACCAAACATTACTTGGGGTAAGCTACTGATGTAATATCGAGTCTTATGTGGTCTAGTATTGACTGTGCATCAGATTGAGCAGTACTGAAAAGAAACTACATATATCCACATAGACAAGACCTTACATAGCTGAATTAGGTGGGGTTTTTTAACCCTCTGTTAGAAAGAAATCCTCCACAAGCAGCTTCCAACCTCAGTGCACTAAATGTGTGTATACACCAGTTGTTTTGGAAATAGAAAGACCAGCGTTCCTGTTAATAGGTATCTCCAGTGCACAAACACTATTTCCTCAATGCAGCATATAAGGAGCAAAGGACAGACCACTCCAAAGAAAGGACTTAGTCTCTTTTCCAATCTAGACCAGAATGATATTTTCACAGTTCATCAGTTTCAAGTGTGTCAATCCATGCAGGAGGGTGAATGGCAAACAGATGCAAAGACTATTAATAAGTAGATAAGGAGGGAAAGAGAAACTGCCCTTTAGGGCTCTCACCACTTTCAATTACTGGGGATGTCCTCAGACTCTGCTGTCTTGCTGTTTGGCATGGAGCGGCTCACAGTCAGTTCAGAGCAACATTCAGTGTGTAGTCACAGCACACCATTCTCCTCAAATAGACACTGCAGACTGTGTGATCACATGACCGGTCACATGGTTAGGAAAAGACCAGGAACCAGGAACCAGGAACTTTGAATTCAATTGCTGATGCAGAAATAGCTTGTGAAGTATGGTGCTGTATGCAAATCGCAGGGAAACCCTTTTACATTGCTGGAAAGGGAAGCATGTTGAAGGCCTGCTGACAAGCCCTGCAGGGGCTGCGTTAACGTTTCGCACGCCTCCGAATACTTCGTCAGAACACTGGACATACCTATTAACAGGAACGCTGGTCTTTCTATTTCCAAAACAATTGGTGTATACACATATTTAGTGCACTGAGGTTGGAAGCTGCTTGTGGAGGATTTCTTTCTAACAGAGGGTTAAAAAACCCCACCTAATTCAGATATGTAAGGTCTTGTCTATGTGGATATATGTAGTTTCTTTTCAGTACTGCTCAATCTGATGCACAGTCAATACTAGACCACTTAAGACTCGATATTCCATCAGTAGCTTACCCCAAGTAATGTTTGGTACTATACTTTTTTCTTTGGATTCAAATGGACACTGCATGCGTTTTTGGCCTGCAGGCACGCTCTGCAGTTTTATTTATCAATGTTGCAGCATGGTTTTTAATTTTGGTTTAGTGTAGTGAGACGGACTGTGTTATTTAGATACATTGTTTATCTTACATATATTTGGAATTTTTTGTATATGTAAATACCCCCACCCCCCCACCCTTAATAAAGCCTTTTTGCATTTTTGTACCATAAGCCATAGTTGACCATTCCCCCTTTTTTGCTTTCTGGGGACTCCCTTGTCTCCTCTTCCTGTTGTTGATATAGTGCCATTGCTTTTAGCGCAGGTATCACGTCACATATTTTGACGAATCGGCTGGTACTCTATTTGCTGTTTGCAACTTTGGTGAGTGTGGATTCAAGGACCTTTTACCCCCCCCAGGTATTGTTGCCCTACACTTTAGCATAAAGTTGATCCATCTATTCCCAATACATGCTAGTTATGCTTACAGGAGCCTGGCACCATGACCCGCATTTGGGGTACCTGTCTGAAAATTCTCCCTTACTGGAATCAAATTTTACACTTGTTTGCCAAACTGGTTGTAGATAAAATCCCAAATGAACCCCAGATTACTATATTGTCTATGTTGCCAGTCTCTTATAGGTAAATTAAACAAAACCTAGTTAGACACTTTATCACAGCAGCCGTTCTGTGATAGCCAGGCATTGGCGACAGGCCGAGGCTCCATCAATGACAGAATGGGCTTGTGAAATGCACAAGATTGATTAAATTGAATGTATGATCACATGAGATGAGAACAAATCTGACTCATACAAACTTATGTGGACAGCGTGGTCTCATTTCAGATCCCCTGGTCCCCTTTCCTTACCCCCCCTTTTTTTCTTCCCTGCACCCCCCCTTTTTTCTCTCTCTTCCTCTCTTCCTTATTTTTCTCTATCTTCCCTTGTTTTCTTCCTTCTTTCTACTACTTCTGCCATTTTTTGTATACTTCATTTGCTAGCATTACTGTGTTGCCTGCTAAATCAGATATCACACCCCTAGTTGAATTTGAAGTTGCTGTTCAGTATACCAAATGATGCACACCTGTTTTCTTTTTTATTACATCTGTGCTTCTTCAGTATAATCTGCTGGCTTCTGATGCCCTGAAGGCTTGAACACAACTTGTATTTGTACTGCAACTGCAAGTCTGTTTTGTTTGCAAATACTTAATAAAAAAGTGACTAAACATAAGCAAGAGTACACATAGATTTTTTTTTTTTTTTTGTGAAACAGTCTCAAAAGGCCTCAGACAAACTGTTATTTTCACTTACTCTTGCCTGGTGCTGTCACAAGTACTGTATAACCCCAAAAAGAACGTGCAGTATGTGAGCAGAAAAAAAATAGCTTGTTATGTATTGTGACATCAAGAACACAGAAAACACATGAACAAAATTGTAACGAAACAATACATATCTATTAAATACAAACTAATAATAATAATAATAATAATAATAATAATAAAATATAAAGATCTTCTGAAATCTTCTAATGTGTGATTCATCTACATGGAAATCTTGAGGTAGAAAAAGGTTAAACTCTCTTACCAGAATGGGTGGATTCGGATGCCGGTGACACCAAATCAAACAGGCTTAGAGATCAAGATGAATGGCTGTCCTGGAAAGAGGTGGAGGTGTCGGATCTCGAAGGACATCTCCTCTTGTCTGGAACAGCTGCAACGGTATCCACCGCCCGAGAGGAATCCTTTTGAAATGTTCAGTTGTATTCTGAATTGAATACAACTGAACATTTCAAAGGGATTCCTCTCAGGCGGTGGATACTGTTGCAGCTGTTCCAGACAAGGGGAGATGTCCTTCGAATCACACATCAGAAGATTTCTTCACTTATACTGGATTTCACTTTTTATTTGCACTGTGGGACTTTATTATTTATGTAATTTACACTCACATCATGGTGTGTCATCACCCATAGGTTATTGTATCACATTCATTTCCACATATGTTTTTGTTTTATTTTAGCGCTACATTTTTACACTATCTAATAATAATAATAAAACTAATAGCAAATAAATATCTAGAAATACCACATTACTCTGTCTCTGCTAATGGTGAAAACAGTCAAATATGCCTGTTCAGAGAATGTCAGTACAGCTGCCTAGAGTTTCCACTATAAGCACATGTTGCAGATTGACAACACAGTAGAGAAAAAAAGAGATTGAGAGATAGAGTTGTCACAAAATAACAGGAATGCTTGAATTGTTCATTTATTAAAAGCTGTAGATTAAAAAAAATATATTTTGTATTCAAAAGTAACATGCTAAATCTTATATACGATCTTAGTGTTTGGGTTTACATCTACTTTAACAGTCCTTTATGCATAAGTCCCATAATGTGTTAAATGCATTACAATAAAAACGATATTTGCTTTTGAAATAACACAGATTAAAATAAATTGTACAAACTAAAGCAGAGCTTTCTTTACTATGTTATAATTGCCAACAGTGTTGTTGACTGCTCCACTGACCTAATGAAAAATTGATAATAGAAAGAGCATGGAGGAAACTTGTAACTGCATATTTTTGTAACTAGGGACATTGTTGTCACTGCGGACATCAGTGAGACAGCTCTGGCCTAATTTCATCTGACTTTGAATGTGTGCAAATTACAGAGAAATGTGAACTGACTATGGGTTGAGAAAATCAGCAAAGACAGAAAATCATTGCAAATCACAGCCTTATCAATATTTTACCAAGTAAAGACTAGACACCTTAAAAAGAGAAAAATAAGAAAAGTATTTTAATTAGTACATTATTGTAATTATTAAATTTAATGAATATAAACAAGCATTTTTGCTTTTTACAAGTTTACGAGAAGCCATGCTGCATGAAATGAATCCCAATATGTATCAAGGCACACACCTTCTCCAGAAAATACTGAAGCATCTCACCTAATAGACCTGTTATGTAGGATAGATTATGCAAGTGATATGACCTTGACCATGAACTCAAAGTCAAAGCTGTTTGTAATCCTATGATATGGATGTGGCCTGTATAAATGAAAACAGACATTCAGCAAGCTATTTTCCTGCATCAGACTGTTAGTAATAAGAAGATGACACGCATGTTAAACTGCTGATTAAAAAATCTTCTATTTAATTTGTAAAATACAGTGCAGTAAATGAAACTATAGGAAAATGTGTAAAAGTATTTTATAAAAGGATAAACATACTTTTATAAACCACCTAAGCCCAAGATACCTCCCTCCCCACCATACATACTTTTGTACATACCTTGGTTCAGTAGGAACCTGGGATAGAAGCCACAGAAAGCGGTGGCTCCTGTTCTCTTCTGCGCTTGTGATTTCACATGGTACTGCACATGTATGGCCTATTTTCCCATAAGCCCTAATGATAAAAATAAATACTATGAAAGCCTTGCTTGAAAGAAGACAGGGACATTCAAGCTTGCATAGGTATTGGCTTCTGCATCAGCTCATATGAAAGGGTTTATAAATAGTAATGGGAGGGTAAAAGTTAGGCTTAGGATTTTCATATTATTTTTTAAAAATAAATTACAATTAAATAATAAGACCACCTAAAACAATTCCAATTTAATCTTAGATTCTTTCAAGTTTTTCTTTGATACAATTAGATCACATCCATTAATTCCTTGGTGCTCTGCTTTTTAAAGTCATTACAGGTTTCGCTTTCTCTACTGCTATATTCTCCACTTATTTTTTCTTTCAAAGTATTTAGTAAAAAAAAATTGATTTCCTTAGTTGGATTCATAATGGCAGTAGCAGTACATGCACTGACAACTTGATAAAAAAATCTAAACTATATGTAGCAGTGTAGTTGCCACTAGTAACAAATATCCACCATATCACCCCGCTGCCAGACCCCCATATATATATCTTGCAGACAAAATGAACAGTCTTTTGCTTTGTTTTGTTTTGTTTATTGGGGGTACAACTTGGTTGGGGAAAGGGATATATGGGATGCCCATAGAATAGTTCACTTGCCATCACATTTAAAGATCTTTTATAGATTAGCACAAAGTTTGAGTCTTAAGGATTGATGTACATGTTTCAACAACTACAGTCTTTTCCCTGCATCACCATGCAGACTATTGCTGCTCCTCTGCTTAACTCCCACAGACTATTGCTCCCAGAACTTCCTCACCCATGACCGCGTAAGGATGAGGACATCACTCTTGACCGTGTAAGGGTGATGTTCCCAGAAAGCCTCCTCCTGCACAAACTTATACTCTAGTTTTATTTCAAATATTTGTATTGGTTTTATATGAAGTACAGTATATGAACATATATATAAAGACAGGGCAATCATACATATCAAGTACTGCTACAATAACCATAAGAGAAGTTGAGAAAGAACATGGAAGTATATTTTTATGCTATGTTACATTAAAATTATACACTTAAAGTTTTCCATTTTTACAAAGAGAAATATATGGGTGAATGGGTTACACTTGGAGCCCTCCACCACCTCCCTAAATCCCAGAAGGAACTAACCAGGACGTCCTGCACACCCCTCCCCAATGGGATCTTCCTGTAGGTGTGTGTGAGGACCCCCCTGAGTCCATTTCCTAATCCCTAGAGACTGTCACTGGAGAAGTGGCGGAATACAGAACAGGTAGTGCCCTCCTAATTGAAGTGCCATCCTAAGGGTGGGGGATAATTTTTAGCTGCGGGGGGGTAAAGAGCCTCCAGCGGACACGTAAGATTTGTCAAAGATTTCCCCTAAGGGAGAGCTGCATAACCCTGTATGTTATCGGAATGCCAAGGACAAGAGAGTCCCAAAGAAGGAAGAAAGTAAACGTAGGAAAAGATGAAAGGATGTGGGGGAGGAGGGAGAGGTAGTAGGGTGAGGTTGGGTCAGGGGGGGAGGGTGTAAATATTCCCTCCTGCTGTCATTCCCGGCAAGAGGTTAATGTTCTGAAAAGATGCCCATGGTTCCCAGGTGGACATAAATCTCCCCACTTTATCATTGAGTTTAGCTACTAAATGCTCCTGAGACATAATATACGAAAATTTTCCTAATACAACTCTTGAGGGGTAATGTGGGTTTTTTCCAATATTTAGCAATGGTGATCTTGGCTCCTAACAGAATAAAATAGGAGAGAACTTGTGAGTGTTTAGGCAAACCCAGTATATTCTGATTAAGGAGAGCAAAATGTATATTGGGGGAAACAAGCGTTTTAAATAAGTTACTGATAATTCGGAAAATTTTCTGCCAAAAGGTTCTGATACGAGGGCATGTCCACCAAATGTGAATCATTGAACCCTTAAGCTCACAACCCCTGTAGCATAGGGGGGATGATCCAGGAAATATCACAGCTAATCTGGCTGGGACATAATACCACCTTGAAATAACCTTTAGACTAGCTTCTATAAAAGAGATATTGCAGATACCTTTAAATGAGCGCATCCAAAATCTGTACCATTCTGTTGAGGTCCACATTCGGTCTGTATCCTCCTCCCAGGTCTTAGTGTAGACTGGCTTATCTGATTTTGTCATGAGCGCCATGTAGATCAGGGAAATGCCCCCTTTTTGGTCCTGGATATTCGAGCACCAGTGTTCGTAGGGGGTTATGGTTGGAGAATTCGAGTTGTTGCGCCAAATGGTGTGTAGAAAATGTGAAATTTGGGTGAATCTGAATTTTTCGGAGTCCGGCATGTCGAGTTTCTTCCGACAGTAAGATAAGGTTATTGGGCCTGTTGGGGTGAAGAAGTTTCCTATTCGGTGGAGACCTTTATCAGTCCACCATTTAAAGTATTGTATATTTACTCCCGGGGGGAATACGGTATTATGAAAAATATGTGAAAGAGGTTTTAGAGGGGAGGTCAGGGTAGTTTGCCTGAATATTTTGGTACTAAGAGATATGGAGTGCGAAAGAGTGGGGGCCATAATGGCTGGTCTGATTTTGGGGTCACACCACAAAAGGTAGTCAAGGGTGTGAAGAGGCGTAGCTCTTCTTTCCATAGCGAGCCTGTCTGGTTTTGGACCCTTAGAAAAGATCATTGATAATTGGGATAGCTGCGCTGCTTGGTAATAGCCCCAAAGATCAGGTAGTCCCAGTCCGCCCTGAGATTTTAGGTGCAATAGGATGCTGGACGGGCATCTATATCTCTTCTTTTCCCAGGCAAAGTGTATAATCTCCGACTGGAGTTTGCGGAGGAAACTTTTCTTGATTGGAATAGGAAGAGAGCGGAATAAATACAGGAGGTGTGGGAGAAGTGTCATTTTAACAGCGTGTGCCCTTCCCAGCCAGGATAGACCGCACCTAGCCCATTTATCCAGTTCCCCCCTACATTTACATAACATGGGTGGATAGTTCGCTTTGAAGAGGCTACTGGTGTCTGCTGTAAGGTTAACTCCAAGATATCGGATGGACTTCTGGCCCAGCGGAAGTCAAAATTGCTAGCGAGTTGGGAAAGGAGGCCAGCAGATACTGTAATGTTTAGCGCAGTAGATTTACCCATATTAACCTTCAAACCTGAGACTGCACTAAATGCGGTGAGGACTTTGTACAATCCCGGAACGGAGATAAGTGGGGAAGTAATATACAGTATTAGGTCATCCACATAGAGAGCGCATTAATGTTCCTGACCTCCACACTGAACCCCGTTAATGTTTGGATTTGATCTAATAGCTACGGCTAGGGTTTCTATAGCTGTCGCAAATAGGAGGGGGATAATGGACACCCTTGTCTGGTGCCCCTACCTATAGGGAACAAAGTCGAGTACCTACCCATCAGACATACCTGCCCCGTCGGTTTTGAGTACAGGGAATGGATCAAGTTTAGGCAGTAAGGCCCAAAACCCCATTTTTGTAGGATGTCAAACAAGTATGTCCAATTTATAGAATCAAAAGCCTTATGCAGGTCAATTGATAACAGAAATCCTTTTGGGGGGGGGGGGCCTCCATCACAATGCGACTGTAAAAGGGAAATAATGTCAATGCTCCTTCTAATCTGGTCCGTACCTTGCCGTCCAGGTATAAACCCCACCTGATCTCTATGAATATATGAGGAAATAAAGCTTGACACCCTGTTCACCAGGATTTTTGTTAGGATCTTAATATCATTATTGATTAAAGATATTGAGCGATAATTTCCCACCTCACTGGGGTCTTTCTCCTCTTTTAGGGATCATGGAGATAAAGGCTGCGTTTAGGTCTGAACCTAATGGAGAACCTTCTCTAAGGGCGTTAAAAAATTTGGAAAGGTGTGGGGCTAGTGTTGGTGCAAACTTTTTATAGTACCCCGTGGAGAATCCATCCGGGCCTGGAGCTGAGCCTAATTTTAGAGAATTAATCACATCTAGAACTTCCGACTGGGAGATAGGGCTCTCCAGCAGATCGCTGTGATCCTTAGAAAGAGAGGGTAATACAATGGAATTCAGGAATTCCTGTTGTGGTTTCGCTAAGTGGGGGGGTCGTGGTTTATATAGTTCCGCATAGTATTGGAGGAAAGTTTCCATTATTTTAATGGAGTTCTGAGACAGTTCCCCGGATTGTAGCTTCACTTTTGGAAAGGCTAGTGATCTGGGTTTAGGGCTAAGCTTGACCGCGAGTTTCGAACCAATTTTGTCCTTGTGGGAGTAAAATTTAGCCCCCGACCATCTAAGTTGTTTCTCTGCTGTTGTAGTGAGATTCAGGTTTAGCAGTGCCCGCGCCTTATCCAATTTGTCTAGTAATTCTGGTGAAGGGTTTAGTTTGTGGGCTCTTGAGAGGAATTTGAAGTCTGCTGTAAGTTTCATCATGTCCGCTTTATGTTCTAACCGAAGCTGGGCTGTAATTTGGATTTGTTTTCCCCTTATTACTGACTTATGAGCCACCCATACCATCTCAGGGGAAACCTCATTTGTTGAATTTATTTCAAAATATTCCTTAATGGCTCCTTCTATGATGGTACACTGTATGGGGTCACTTAATATAGATTCCTGGGGTGTTAGAGCGTTCCGAGGCTCTTTGAGTGACTAGTGTGACCATCGAGTGGTCGGAAAGGGGGGTGTCCACTATCTTAGAATTCAAAACCAGCGGGATCGTGTAGGGTCTAGTAAGGATGTGGTCTATCCTGGCATAGGAACAATGGGGGGTTGAGTAATGGGTATAGTCTTTAGAATGTGGATTAGTCTTCCTCCAAATGTCTATTAATCCCATGTCATGAAGAAGTTTTGCTATTTCAGCACTCTGCCTGGAAGGGCGTTTAGGCTTAGGGATACCGGTGCCCGTCCTGTCTAATGCAAAATCAAAAGCTGTGTTGGAGTCCCCACCAATAAAGATTGTGCCTTTGAGATGTAGTTGGAGCTTATGCAACAAGGAGTCAAAAAAACTTTCTGGCCCTTGTTGGGAGCGTAATAAGAGACGAAGGTGTATAACTCTCCATCAGTGGTCCCTGAGACTAAAATGAAACGGCCCAGGGGGTCCAACACAGTTTCCAAATCAGTTTCCAAATCAGCTATGTTAATGTGTTTAGCGAAGCAAATAGCAACGCCCTTTGTTTTGTTATTTGCAGAGGCGAGGAAAAACTGTGGGAAGTGTTGGTGAAGAAACTTGGGTTGGTAAGATGTGGGGAAGTGAGTCTCTTGAAGGAAGAGGACATCTGTGTGCATGGACTTGTAGAGCTGAAAAAGTTTGAGTTGAGGCCCTGAGTGTGGTGAGATATGATCTTAAGAGTATGTTTCCCCGTGGGAGGATTATCCATCAAATAAGGGTGTTGAGGACAGGATTGTGTTAAAGATCTTACCGTGCTGGAGGACGTTCGGCACGACCATGAGATCAAGCGTGGTTGAGGTAATCTTGTCAAGACCTGGGAGGAGAGATCGAAGCCGGACCCAGAACCTGTGAGCGTGTGAGAGCAAGAGGGGGGGAAGGGGGTCAAAAGAAATGAAAGAGAGCAGGAGAGAAAACACAAGTGTTATGTCAACCTTCATTAATACACAGTTTTATGAACACAAGTAACATTGCATAAAAATTGGGGAGCTCCTAGGCTCCCTCCATATCCCAGGGTAGGATGGGGAAACCCTTTCTAACCCCATAACCTGAGAGGACCGGTGTCCCATTCCTGGGGCTACTGGTAAATGAACCAATGGCAAAAACTGCGCACTTGGTTCCTAGTGGAGGTGCACTGATGCCACCTCTACCCTGCCACCAGTATAACATATTTGTAAGAAAGGAGGATGTCAAAAGGGAATCCTTCTTGCTGTACCTGTTAGAGCAAACCAAAAACCTGTGTAACCTAAAAGCGGAAAAAAAAAAAAAACTCAACAGAGAATTCGTACACTTAACTGTCCCCCCAGCCCACCCCTCCCCCCTTGAGTCCAGGGGGGATGACATATCATGATGGCGAAAGCCCCGACCCCCAGGGCAGCGGGGAGCCAAAGCTCCCCACCACCCTGTGGGCCAAAACCGCCGCCTCCACAATTTAAATTTAAATTGAGGGGAGACAAAACCATATAGTGTAAACCACATAAATCTATTTTCCCCCCTCCCTGCCGGTAGTCCCCACAAGAGTGCTCGCTCATTGATGTATTGTATATGTATTGTATATGTATATATATATGTATATATATGGATGTATATGGATGTATCCTGAGCAGCTCAAGAGGACTAGTGTCCTGCAGGGGTCACGGGATCCTTGTCCTTCCCACAGACCCGAAAGGCATGCAGTAAAGGCCATTCTCCAGGGGTGTTTCCTCAGGGGGAAGGACACCGCCAAGGTCCCCGTTGTGGTATGATCCCAAAGTCATGGGGCCATCGAGAAGATAAAGTTATGAGTAGAATCTTAAGGGTAATTCAGAACCGTGAAAGCCAAAAGAGAAGTTCCGGATCAGGACCTTGATCCTGAAGGGACCAAAACATCAAGTAGGGAAGTTTTCTTTGGTGCGTTTGGAATTCTGCTTCATCCAGGAAGGTTGCAGTGGGCTCGCTGGTGATGGACGTTTCGTGGAGGCGGGAGTATTCCTGCCCTGCTGCGGGTATGATGGGTCTTGTGAAATCAGACCTAGATGCAGTAACAGGCGTTCGCCTTCAACAAGGGTTGAGAAGCCATAGCTTTTATTTTTATAGGCAAAATTTAGGCGCAGGGGAAAAGACCAGCGATAGGATATTTCCTTTTTGATCAAGTATTGAATCAGCGGTTTGAGAGAGCGCCTTTTCTGTACCGTGAATATTTGAATCCTGTGGCCGAGCAGCTTGAGGTCAGCAGTACCCCTAGACCTTCTCATCACCTCCTCTTTGACCGAATAAAAGTGAGGTTTTACGATTATATCACGGGGGAGCCCATCTGAGCGTGGGGGTTGCAGGGCTCTGTGTGCTCTATCGATCTCCAGACGATGTTCTGATATGTCAGGAATAAGGCCTCTTAGCAGGCTTTTGACTGCAGCATGAGTTTCCTTTTCAGTCTCCAGGAGGCCTCTGATACGGAAATTGTACCGTCTCGATCTCTTTTTTGGGATCATAGATTTTAGAAAAAGCTGTTTCAAGTTGATCCTGCAAGTCCTGTATTCTGGCTGAGTTTTGTTTGATACGAGAAACTGCTTGGTCAGATTTCTGCTCAATGGTGTCAATCCTCTGCCCCAGTTTCTGCAGATCAGCATGGATGGAGGAAGTTATTTGTGCCGCGTTCAGGGCCAGGCTTTTAGATAGTAAATGGGTGAAAGCCTCCATCATGGAAGGGAAGTCAGTGGGTGCAGGGGCGTTTGCAGATGATTCTGCCACTGATAACAGCAATCCTGTATGCAGATCCATCATGGGGGTAAAGGGATATCCAGCTCCCATCTGTCCCAGCAGGGATTCAGTGGATGTGGGTGAAGTGACCTGAGGCAGGGGGGGAAAGTCCGTACCTGGCGAGGAGGGGTTCTGAGCATTCTGATCCACAATGGTCTCCCCCGCCCGAATATCCCTGGGAGGTGCTCGGGTGTCCGCTCTAGTGGCTATGGTGGCTATCTGAGGGTAGCGGTGGAGCGGAGCTCTAGAAGCCGGTGGCCATCTTAGCAGCTGCCGCGCATGCGCCTGATACTCTAGTTTTTAGTGTAGTGCAAAAAGGACCCACTCTGAATAGTTCCTCTCGCAGATTCTGGTTGCTCGCTGCTACTAGGCCGGAGGTCTGCAGTACCTCTCCCCGGAGGCCTAGTAGTTTAAAAGCACATACTGAGCAGTGGACTACTGTTCCCAGCTAGCCCTGCTTGCAAATCCTGTGCCCACAGGCTACATTATAGGCTTACCTGTAGGTAAGAATACAAAAAAAGGGTATACAACCACTTTAATTTTCTAACGAATTCCAACTTTTCAGAATTCGGATTGGTCGAAGAACAATTGACTGATTTGAATTCTGTGTGAAGAATAGCTGGTTGTTAAGCAGTGGGCCAGGAAGCCAGCCGCCTGCGTCCTTAACAACCATGACTCATCATCCATCTGCTGGCTTCCCCACTGACAGATGGATGTAAAGAAAAGAATGCCGACATTGCCCAGCAATAGAAAAATGTAAAAAAAAAACAATGTGGGGTCCCCCCAAAATCCATACCAGACTCTTATTCGGGCATGCAGCCTGGCAGGTCAGGAAGGGGGGGGGCAGGTGAGTACCCCCCCTCCTGAACCATACTAGGCCACATGCCCTCAACGTGGGGGGGTGGGTGCTTTGGGGCTCTGCCCCCCCACTCCAAAGCACCTTGTCTGCTGGTGGGGGCTTATCAGAATCTGAAAGCCCCCTTTAACAGATCCCCAGATCCCTGCCTCTCCCACATGTGAATGAGTAAAAGAAAAAGTAATAAAAAAATTGACAAGTTTGTGAAAATTCCTTTATTATAAAATAAAAAATAGTGTCACTCTCTGTAAAGCCATCATCAATCACACCGCCCGCCAACCCGTAAAAAAAAATGCTCCCACCTCCTGGGAGGCTTCCCGCTGAATGCCTGCTCTGCACTTTGAGATTTATTATATAGGATGTACCCAGGTGGCCACGCCCCTTCTGACATCACAGACCTAGCATGCACCACTCCGTGACATCAGAAGAGGCGGTGCCACTGGGTGAGGTAGCCAGGTGGTCCAGCACCTTACCTATATATAAGAAATGTCAAAGCGCAAAGCAGGAAGTCACTTATGTTTATTACTTTTTGACTTTTTTTGGTGAATGGGTAGGCATACTATGTACCCCATACTCATTCACATAGGGGGCGGGATCTGGGGGCCCCCTTGTTAAAGGGGGCTTCCAGAGTGTGATAAGCCCTCCGTTCACAGACCCCCACAACCACCACCCACGTTTGTGGGGAATAGAACCTTGTCCCCATCAACAAAGCACTCACCACCCCATGTTGAGGGCATGTGGCCTGGTATGGTTCAGGAGGAGGGGGGCACTTACTCATCCACCCCCTTTCCTGACCTACTGCATGCCCAGACAAGGGCCTGGTATAGATTTTGGGGGGGACCCAAGCCATTTTTTTTACATTTTGGCGTGGGGTTCCCCTTAAAATTCATACCAGACCCAAGGGCCTGGTATCGACTGGGGGGCTCCACACCATTTTTTTCTTTCTTTTTTTAAAAATAGCCAGGCCCGCAATTGCAACGGCGAGTCATTTTAAATGGGATTTGACTCTTCGATTCTTTTCTTTAGAAATTTCATTTTTGCTGCATCATGTTCTGAACATACTACAGATGCGCCACTTTACAGGCAGACTAAGGAGGCACCCAGGCACTATATTTAAAATATTTTTTTCATTTTTATTGTTTTACTTAAAGTAGAGTTCCCACTTTAAGATCCCTTTCACACTGGGGCAGTGCAGGCATTAGCAGTGAAGCGCCAGTTTTAGCAGCGCTTTACCACTGTTTTAGCGGCATGGAACCCCCACTAGCGGCCGAAGAAAGGGTTAATAGCGCACATGTTGTGGCACTGCCGGAGTGCTTTGCAGGCGCTTTGGCAGCGCTTCCCATTCTTTTCAGTGGGCAGGGGCGGTGCAGGAGCGGTGCCCCCCCTGCCCCAAAGCACCCACCCTCCATGTTGAGGGCATTTGGCCTGGTATGGTTCAGGAGAGGGGGACACTCGCTCTCCCCCTTTTCCTGACCTGCCAGGTTGCATGCCCAGTCTAGTATGAATTTTGAGGGGATCCCACGCCATTTTTAAAAAAAAATATTGACTTTTTAAAAACTTTTTTTATTGCTGGGCAATGCCAACATTCTTTTCTTTACATTCATTTGTCAGTGGGAAAGCCCGCTGACAGATGATAAGTCATGAGTGTTAAGGATGCAGACGGCCGGCTTCCTGGCCTGCTGCTTAACAACAAGCTACTGTATTTTTCACACAGAAATCAGATTTGTTTATCAATCCGAATTTAAATTGTTCTGAAAAGTTGTAATTTGTTAGAAAGTGAAAAAACAAGATTCATTTTTATGGATTCAACAAAATTCTTTTAACTATTTAACCAAAAATGTATCTGAATGCACATGTCTAATTCTCACCAGATGTGAAGAATATGTCCATCCAAATAACAGTTTCTCCAAGACTTGATGATTGAGTTGGGAATATATGGGCCAATTTTACAGGTGTGTAGTACCAACGATACAGAAGTTTCATCAAAGTTTCCCAATGAGAAATGTTCCTGGAGAAGATGGTGGGAGCACGAATTGCATGGTGCCACAGGGAGTTGGGTATCCAAATCTGTAGAATGGATTCCCAGTAAGTCATTGCTGAGGACTTCTCCTTCTTGTTAGGACTAGAAAGCAGATCATAAAAAATGGCATATACCTCAAATCTAGTGGTAGTTTGTGTGGTAGAAGGTCATGACATCTCTGGTCAGATTTTGAGTTGTATAACAAACATTTGAGAGGATATGACATATTCTTAGGTATATAAAGAAATCTTTGTTAGGGATGCAATAGCGATCAGAGAGTTGTTGAAAAGATTGGAGTTGTTGACTGTGAAAAAGTTCTCCAATGTTGTGCATGCCAGCTGCAGTTCAGTGTTGTATAGGAAGGTTGGGGAGAGGAGTTGCAGGGCTGAGGTGAGTCAGTGCTTGGGGGTGGAGACCACTAGAGAGTTGGTGCAAGGCTTTCCATGTTGAGGTAGTTGCATTGATGTTAGGAAGCAGTGGCTTCTCCAGCTTACATATTTAGGGGGGGCACATGGGGAGACAGGGACAAAAGTAGGGGGGCAACTATAAATTGCATATATATATATATATATATATATATATATATATATATATATATATATATATATATATATATATATATATATATATATATCTCCTGGGGGCTTTTACTATGATCCCACAACAGCCCTTTCACATGTTCTGCAGTATGCTCCCTTCCTACTGTATTGGGCCCCCCCAGGGTGGCAGAAAACAAGAGATATATGTCACCAGCATACCAAGAAAATATAAGGGTCCAAAGCAGTTGGAGAACTATCAGGGTTGCAAAGGTTGTCTTGCCACTGGGCCCTGGTGTTCTGCCACTGTGCGGTTCCCAAGGGTCCTCTTGCTGTCCTGCTCCCCTGCTATTGACAGTGCTGGTCTGGCATCTCCTGGAATTTACAGGCTGGTTCTCCTGTCCTAGGATGGGAGAAATCAGTCTGTTTTTTCAGTAACTGAGAATCCTGGTGGAGTCCTTCCTGAAACTCGCTTTTCTCCCTGCCAATGAGGATGCAGGGGAAGGAGGAGATCGGGCAGTCGTGGTTGTGTGAGCGCTTGCATTATGCAGTGTCAGCGAGCAGAGGGAGGGGGGAGGAATCACCCGCAGGAGCTGACTGGAGACGCTCTCCCTCTCAATAGAGACTGTGTTACTCCAGCAGTGGCCCAAGTAAGATGCGGTGCATCCGCTGCAATTGCAAACAAAAAGACATTGCCTTTTTGTAAAAAAAAAAAAAAAAATGTTTAATTGGGGGGCACATGGTGGGGCACAGCATAATGTTGGGGGGTCAGGGACCCCTCTGCCCCCCTAGTGATGCCATTGGTAGGAAGAAAGGAGAGAGAAGGGTGGAATCCCAGCCACATAGCTGTTAAGATTAGAGAAGAATGTTGGGTAAGCACTGAGGTCTCTATTTGGAGCCAGGGTGTCACAGGGAATCTAGTCCACCATTTTTTGTTTGGTCCAAGATGGTTGCCTTGTAGAGGAACTTAAGGTTGTGGACTCCAAGGCCTGCATAGGCCTTTAGGATGCTGAGTAAGGAAGATTTGATGTAGGGTTTCTGTGCAGCCCAGATGAAGTAGTTGAGAAGGCTTTGGAGCTTGGATAGGTCCGATTGTAAGATTGGTAGGGTAAGAGTCCTGAAAAAATACAGTATCTGTGGCAGCAAAAACATCTTGGAAGAAGCTCTAACTGTGGCGAGTGAATTGGTTATAATCTGGATCTTCTGACATAGTAGCGAAAAACGAGCAAGCAAATACTCTTTTTAACCACTTCAATACAGGACACTTATACTCCCTTCTTGCCCAGAATAATTTTCAACTTCCAGTTCTCTCACTATTTGAATGACAAATACTTAGTCATGCTGCATTGAACCCAAACAAAATTTTTATAATTTTTTTCACGCAAATAGAGCTTTCTTTTGTTGGTATTTAATCACCACTGTGTGACAGGTCACTGATTGCGGAACTGATGAACCTATGTGACGGGTCACTGATGGACTTTGTGACAGATCCAGACAGATCCAGATGGGCTGTGTGAAAGATTGGCTGTGTGACTGTAATGGCTTACCTTGGTTGGAGTCCATAGTGCAGAGATGTATGCTCACCCTTGCAAATATACACAGCCCACGGTTACTAGGTAAAAGGCTACCTGGGCTGTGAATTTGAGCACGGGAGCTTGACAGGGAATTTACGAAAGGACTGTTGAGGTGAAGCCTTAGTCAGGGATTCCAGAAGTCAGAGTTAACGATGAACAGAGCCAGGGTCAGAAGCCGTGGTCAGTCTTGGAGCATTGAAACTTGAAAATAAGAACACAGGAAAACAGGAACCTTTGGCAATAAAAGAGACAATGAACTGACACAGCCCTCAGTGTGAGGCAGTGTTTTATACCCAGTTGATTTGATAAACTGCCTCAGCTGAACCAGGAATGACAGGTGGTAATTGCAAAGCAAGATCCAGAGTATAGCCCTCAGTGCTGCATGCAGGATAAAGCATAGCTTGAAACCAGGCTGAATAATGAGCTGAGGTGTGGCTCAGAGGCAATACAGTAGGAGCAGTAAGTCATGGGTTCAATACCTCCTTGAGCCACTTGGGGTGTGACCATGCCTGGCCTTTTGCATGGCATGGTAGGAACCATGACAGTTCCCCCCTTAGAAACGCCCTCTGGGCATGAACAGGTAGTTCGTCATAGGCATCCATGCAATATGTACAGTCTTTATCTAGTTCACAGGGAAACAATGCACCAACAGTAGTGTTAGAAGACCTTTCCTTATTCCTTTTGGGCATTGTTGCTTTTGAAGTTCTTGCAGGGGAGACATTCGTCACTTGCAAAGCTTTTTCAAACATCTCCAGTTCCTTCTTACAGACTATGGTGCCATTCAAGGCATACGTGCAGTCAGGTGGTAGAGCTTCCTTGGCGGGACAGGATGATGTCTCTGCACTTACCACTATGGAGCTTGGGATAACTACAGGAACTGGTTTGTTGTTAGGAGGTTGCATAGTTGCCTCTAGGCCAGATGGTAGCAGCTTCTCAGAGGTATTGGTTACGGGTTCTTGAGGGACACCGGTATCGTTAACCACTGTAGTCAGGGTACTCACTTGTGTCATTGAACATGGACAGGTCTTACAACAACCTTGGCAGATTACAGGCTGATAAGCAGGGGTAGCAGGATGGATCCTAATAGTACCCACTTGAAGAACCTTTGGCCGAGGTGGGCGAGTTGGGCAGAGAGAGATAAAGTGCCCTCTTTCTCCACAATAGAAAAAAAGACCACAGCCTATCCTCCGCTCTCTTTCACCTTTAGACAGCTTGGTTTGGAGGACCCTGATCTCCTTGGGTTCCTCATCTTCCAGGGTAGGTGTGTATATATCCTCAGGAGCGTTTAGGGTTTAGAGCTTCATAGCTTGGCATGTACTGTAATGGCTTGCAGTCGTGTCTGTACAGGGTATTCCTGTCCCTGTGTCCCCCTAGGCCACGTAAATGAGGAGCAGACTTGAGAACCCTGATTTTCTTTGAAACTGTAATGTGAGAGTACAGGGCAAACATAAATGCTACCCAGCTGTCCAAAACGGGACTCCTTTCCTGTAGTAGCTGATGAGCCCATGTTTTGATTTGCCCAGTGAGCAGGTTGGTGGTAGCACAAACCTTTATATAATCAGTGGCATATGACCTGGGCTTAAGAGCAAACAACAGCTTGCAATCCATCCTAAAACACAAGAAGGATGCACGACTACTGTCAAATCTCTCTGGCATCCCAACAAATGGTTCAGGACATGCTGGATCTGGGGCTGGGCGTACTGTAGTTTTAAATGACAGCACTTCTTGCTGCAGCTCCGAAACGGTCTGGCCCAGGCTGGAGACTTGCTGAGCAAGGGAGGTGAGCATCTTGTACATCTCTGCGGACTCCATGAGGGTCAGTTCATTATGTAACGGCTTACCTTGGTTGGAGTCCATAGTGCAGAGATGTATGCTCACCCTTGCAAATACACACAGCCCACGGTAACTAGGTAAAAGGCAACCTGGGATGTGAATCTGTCTGAGCATGGGGGCTTGACAGGGAATTTACCAAAGGATTGTCGAGGTGAAGCCGTAGTCAGGGATTCCGGAAGTCAGAGTTAAAGATGAACAGAGCCAGGGTTAGAAGCTGGGGTCAGTCTTGGAACACTGAAACCTGAAAATTAGAACACAGGAAAACAGGAACCTTTGGCAGTACAAGAGACAATGAACTGACACAGCCCTCAGGGTGAGGCAGTGTTTTATATCCAGCTGATTTGATAAACTGCCTCAGCTGAACCAGGAATGACAGGTGGTAATTGCAAAGCAAGATCCAGAATATAGCCCTCAGTGCTGCATGCAGGACAAAACATAGCTGGAAACCAGTCTGAATAATGAGCAGCAGGAGCAATACACAGAAAGTCATGGGTTCAATACCTCCTTGAGCCACTTGGGGCGTGGCCACGCATGGCCGTTTGCATGGCACGGTGGGAACTGTGACAGTGACAGATCCAAATGTGCTGTGTGACAGATCCAGATGGACTGTGTGACAGATCCCTGGTGACAGGTTCTCTTTATTGGGGGCGTGTATGTGTGGTGCACAGTAATGTGTAAAAATGAAGTAGAATAGCAGTAACTCACTGTTCTCCGTTTTCTCCTCCTCACACGATCAGTGTGTGAGGAAAAGAAGTCGGGAACATCTAGTAACCGCTCTTCTGTTTACAATTGTGACCCGCTATGATTGGACACAGCTGATCACAGGTAAACAGGCAATTTCATTGGCTATTTTCCCAGATCAGAGATGAGCTGTGCCCCGGGGGTGCGCATTAGCGGTTCATCCTGGTGGACATCATATGACACCCAGTCAGGATAACATAACCACTCTGGCGGCCGTCATTTTGCAATACTGCGGGCGGGAAGTGGCGGGAATTCTGTCATGTACTTGGATCCCCATATCCTTTTCCAAGTATTCACCCCCCTTGGCTTTTTACCTATTTTGTTACATTTCAGCCTTTTGTTCAATGTTTTTTTAATCTGAATTATATGTGATGGATCAGAACACAATAGTCTAAGTTGGTGAAGTAAAATTAGAAAAATATATACATAAAACTATCTTTCAGCAATAAAAAACTGATAATTGGCATGTGCGTATGTATTCACCCCCTTTGTTATGAAGCCCATAAAAGCTCTGGTGCAACCAATTACCTTCAGAAGTCACATAATAAGTGAAATTTTGTCCACCTGTGTGCAATCTAAGAGTCACATGATTTGTCCTTACATATACACACCTTTTTGAAAGGCCCCAGGGGCTGCAACACCTAAGCAAGTGGCAACACTAACCAAACACTGCCATGAAGACCACTGAACTCTCCAAACAAGTAAGGGACAATGTTGTTGAGAAGTACAAGTCAGGGTTAGGTTATAAAAAAATATCCAAGTCTTTGATGATCCCTAGGAGCAGCATCAAATCTATCGTAACCAAATGGAAAGAATATGGCACAACAGCAAATCTGCCAAGAGACGGCCGCACACCAAAACTCACGGACCAAGCAAGGAGGGCATTAATCAGAGAGGCACCACAGAGACCTAAGGTAACCCTAGCGGAGCTGCAGAGTTCCACAGCAGAGACTGGAGTATCTGTACATAGGACGACAAAAAGCTCCATAGAGTTGAGCTTTATGGCAGAGTGGCCAGAAGAAAGCCATTACTTTCAGCAAAAAACAAAATGGCACATTTTGAATTTGCGAAAAGGCATGTAGGAGACTCACAAAATGTATAAAAGAAGGTGCTCTGGTCTGATGAGACAAAAATTTACCTTTTTGTCAATCAAAGGAAACACTATGTCTGGTGCAAACCCAACACATCACATCACCTAAAGAACACCATCCACACAATGAAACATGGTGGTGGCAGCATCATGCTGTGGGGTTGTTGTTCAGCATTCGGGACTGGGAAACTGGTCAGAGTTGAGGGAAAGATGGATGGTGCTAAATACAGGGATACTCTTGAGCAAAACCTGTACCACTCCGTGTGTGAATTGAGGCTAGGACGGAGGTTCACCTTCCAGCAGGACAATGACCCCAAACACACTGCTAAGGCAACACTTGAGTGGTTTAAGGGGATACATGTAAATGTGTTAGAATGGCCTAGTCAAAGCACAGACCTCAATCCAATAGAAAATATATGGTAAGACTTAAACATTGCTGTTCACAAGTACAAACCATCCAACTTGAAGAAACTGGAGCAGTTTTGCAAGGAGGATTGGGCAAAAATCCCAGTGGTAAGATGTGGCAAACTCAGAGAGACTTATGCAAAGTGACTTGGAGCTGTGATAGCCGCAAAAGGTGGCTCTACAAAGTATTGACTTTAGGGGGGTGAATAGTTATGCACATTGACTTTTTCTATTATTTTGTCCTATTTGTTGTTTGCTTCCCCAATAAAAAAAAATCACCTTTTTGTGGGCATGTTTTATAAATTAAATGATGCAAATCCTCAAACAATCCATAAAAATAATAATAAGTTGGGACTTCAAATGAGGTTAAAGGGGGCATTCAAATCCCCTCCTCCATCCTGGGTTCAATGTATATAAAGAAAAAACAAAAAAGGGAGAACAAGGGGCGGGGCTTTAAATGAAGCACACAGGAGCAGATACAAGAATTAAACACAAAAATAATTTTAATAGATTCAAAATAATCACATATTTAAATAATATCATTGCACATAGTTAATAAGAACTTTGTATTTCATCAAAAGTAAACATTCCAAACATGGACTTGTTTGCAAATACATGATAAGTTAAATATCTAAAAAGGTACAATGATAAAGGGTATGTGACACACAGAGGTGTCCATTAAGAAGGATTACAAAGAAAAAATGCAGATAAAGATGAAACGTCCATACATGATTGTTGGTTAGGTACACCTATGGTAGTTGTATGCTCTGCGCGTTTCGGGACCTTATAGCCACTCATCAGGAGCAAAACTGCAAGGGTTACCTAGGGATATGAGAAATAGCCATACTTTAAAAGGTTGAAGAAAAAGGGGGGTGGGCAAATGTAGAATATGTCCCCAACATATGTACACTTAACCCACCAACTTACATATATATCTGCGAAATTGCGGTGCGGCCCCGCGGGTCAGGCTGACCAAGGATACCACGCCCCAGAGCTGAGGGGGCCCATCCGGGCGACACATAACTGGCCCAAGGCCAAACCCCTGGTGGGTCACAGATGGAAGTGATGGTGGTGGATGGTGAAAGGAAGAAGGGAGTGCTAAGTCAAATTAGTGAAGAAAAAACTGATGCAAGATACTTAGCCTGAAAAAGGGGGAAAAGGAAAAATACGAAAAATAGTGAAGGGGTGAAAAGGAAAAATAGATACCTGTTCAAGGTTAAATGTAGGTAAGGATGCCAAGAAATGTATGGTTCCAGGGGGGAAGAAATGACTGGGGGAAACCAGACTGTGAAGCCCAAAAAGAACAGGGGGAGGCTTAGGCGGGAGGTGCCGCCATACATAAGCCCCCAACGTCATGCAACAGACAACCATGGGGGCAAGGGAGGCGCCTCGGGGAGATGGCCAGTAAAACCAAGCCGCTCAGCCAAATGCGTCATGTCAAGTCTCCCGAATGCTGGAGATGGTGAACAGTCCGACTGAAGTACGCCACGAGGATGCCAAACAGCCGGCACGGGGAGCATGACGCCAATGCACAGTGGGGAGGCCCCTCCCCCACGTCACACCAAGGGGGAGGGGGAACCCTCAGTGCATCTCACAGCTCCGGGATGTGATACGACAGCACAGCCAAAACCACCAAGGGCCACCGACACCAGGGCGCACTCATAATATGCATGGTCATGATTGATAAAAAATGAAATAACAAATATGGCTACAATTGTGTTAAATAAGGACAAATGCATGATTAAGTAAATAAATAAAAAAATTAAAAATTTGAACAAATAGGAAATTGCCAATAAATTGGAATAAAACCATAGTTATTGTTAATGCGACCGTGTGCCTCCATCCCTGATTATTAGTTAAATACAAAAAAATAATAAGTTGGGACTTTAAATGAGGTTAAAGGGTTTTTGCTCCTGATGAGTGGCTAGAAGGTCCCAAAACGCGTAGAGCTTACAACTACCATAGGTGTACCTAACCAACAATCATGTATGGACGGTCCATCTTTATCTGCGTTTTTTCTTTGTAATCCTTCTTAATAGACACCTCTGTGTGTCACATACCCTTTATCATTGTACCTTTTTAGATATTTAATTTATCATGTATTTGCAAACAGGTCCATGTTTGGAATGTTTACTTTTGATGAAATACAAAGTTCTTATTAGCTATGTGCAATGATATTATTTAAATATGTGATTATTTTGAATCTATTACAATCATTTTTGTGTTTAATTCTTGTATCTGCTCCCATGTGCCTCATTTAAAGTCCCGCCCTTTGTTCTCCCTTTTTTGTTTTTTCTCAAACAATCCATGTTAATTCCAGGTTGTGAGGCAACAAAACACAGAAAATGCCAAGGGGGGGGGGGGTGAATACTTTTGCAAGGCACTGTACACCAACAGAAGTGTAATAACAACTATGGGTGTACTGTGTACACCACCAGAAAAGTAGTAGCAACTGCACTATGGGTGCACAGTACTGTGTACTGTGTACACCGCCTATATTATATTAGAAAAAGTACACCAGGAATGGCCTGCAGTCAGATATAGCTAAACTGTATACAGCGGATACATATATATATATATATATATATATATATATATATAACCTGCCTGCCTGCTCAATCTAAATGACACTCTCTCTCCGTCCACGCCAACAACACACTACATGGGGCCAACATGCAGGCAGCCTTATATAGTGTGGGGCGTGGACTTAGTCCCCCTGAGCCATGATTGGCAAAAGGCACCCTGCCTGAGGGCGCTGGGATTGGCCAAAGCATGCAGGTCATGGTGCATACTCTGGCCAATAATCATACAGCAATGCACTGCACTCCCGCAGTGCATTATGGGCCGTTTTGAGCCACTCGAATTTGGCATGAACGGCCCATAATGTTCGGTTTTCGACGAAGGGGCGAACAGCCAATATTTGAGACGAACTCATGTTCGACCTGAACAGAAAGCTCATCCCTACTGCTGATGGAGAAGTTTATGGGAAGGCTGGAGGGGTATTTAAACTAGGATTGATGGGGAAGGTGAACTAGAATTCAATTGGGCACACAGATCAGTTAGGGGTCAAACTTGAATAGAGGGGGATGGGGATAGATGGGGGAGGGATATGGCAGGTGACAAGAAGGTTCCTATAAATAAATATTGGAAATTATAGTGCTTTTTGTACTACCAAAAAGATATGAAAAACACAACAGCAAAATGTGATAATGCATTAAAGTGTTTGTTCACCAATGCCAGAAGTTTGCCAAGCAAAAAAAGAGAGTTGGGGTGGCCTGGCGTGCGGAGAGGATGGCAGCAAATTAGAGAGGCTCCGCTAAACCCTCGGCTCCTTCAGCGAAAACGGCACCAACACTAACGGCAAGGATGAGCAGACTCACTCGCCACAACTCAGGCAATCACCCCCGCCGCTCCGCACCTCTATCTGGGTCGAGAAGCATCCCGGACATCTTTAAAACTCAACCCCGGAGTCTCAAGGCCAAGTCCAAGATGGCGCAGCCTCGTGGAGACGAGGAGTTCAGTGAAGACTCTCAGTATGCAGAGGAAGACAAGGTAAGGGATGCCCCTGCTTCATATCTGCCCCTTACGCTCACTGCCATGAAGAAAATAGCAGCAGACATCAAGGGCACCCTCTTTTCAGCCATAACAGAACTCAAAGCTGATGTGCTGTCCTTATCAGAGAAAATGGAGGGGGTAGAGATGGCGGGCTGAGAAGAGACAAAGCTATTGCACGCCTCGATAAAATCACTGACACTCACTCGGCACGACTCATTGAGATGAATCGTCAGTTGGAAGACTTAGATAACAGGGGGAGAAGGCATAATATAAGGGTGTGAGGTGTACCTGAATCGGCTGAGCCAGGCAACATCCCATCTGCATTACAGTATGTGTTCAATGACTTACTAGAGCGCCAAACTGACACACCGATAGATTTTGACAGAGCGCGCAGAGCTTTAAGAGCAAGGCCATCTGACACTGCTCCCCCTCGGGACATAATTTGTTGCTTACCCAACTTTAAACTAAAGGAAGCTATCATGGCTAAAGCATGGCGCAATGACCACATTACATTTAATGACACTGAGATCTCCATTTATCAGGACTTGTCACCTATCACATTAAACAACAGGAGAGCTCTGCGCCCCCTGCTGGAGACACTACGCAGACAAGGCATACCATACAGATGGAAATTTCCTTTTGCTCTAAATGCGACTTTCCAGGGCAAACAAGTATTTCTACGCACGCCCACAGATCTGCCCGACTTCTGTTGAGACTTACAGATACCACTCATTGACCTACCGGATTGGTACGGGGAATTCCGCAATCCCCAGGCGATACTGGAAATGCAGACATCACCCCATGCTACTCCTACTAAACCACCACACAAGAAAGGGAAGTACCAGAAACAAAATGCCCCGGGTCCTAGCTCCACTAAGAAACGCCCTAATGCTTCCAGAGCTTTGCTACCCGACTCTGATCCAGAGTGAAGAGGAGAACGCATAAGGCTTGTTCATACTGAGGCTTCCTAGAAAGCTTAGGAACACAACTTTGTTTGCCCAAATGGGTCTTTCGGTTACCGTTCGGTTGGGTCATTGTTTGGGGTTTTCCTTGTTTTTTCTTTTAGTTTTTTGTCTCGCCTTCCAGCGGAAACAGTGTCTCTTGACACAGGCGGCTCCACAGGCTGGCAGAAGAGAGGACGCTACTTAAACAAGCATAGTCGGGTACAGGTAGTCCCTATGGATTGTTACAGACAGGAGGTAAATCAATAATAACACATAAACTGAGAAAGATCCTTGTCTGTCGGCATTCACACACTTGACTGTGACTTCCTACCTAGTGCTCACTCACAGGAGACATACCCGTGGTTACGCCTGTAATATAGGAGACATCGAGCAATAAGCCGGACGTTAGAAAATAGGTGTATCTGCCTGAGTCTAACTGATGTTGTTTTCTTTTTGTTTGTCTTATACCCCTCCTAGGGGTGTCGGTTGCCGTTTAGAATTATAATTATGATTATACTTATGGTTGTAATTGTAGTTATGACTAATGTTTAATCTCATGCAATAATTACAGGAGTCGGGGGGTGAGAGGAGTTCTTTAACCTTAGTGGAACACTTCCATAGATTGTTAAGTTTTACCAAGGAAGTGGTTGCAGATATAACTCTGATCGCACCCCCCACCTCCCCCACAGTGGGTGCCGAGAAGCGGACGCATTGGTGACACCCCCCTTTGCGGGGCTCTCACCGGTATGCCCGCTCAAGGCCCCAAGCTATATAAATTCCTCTAGGGGCTCTTACTTAGAGGTTAATTACTACATAGACGGATCTCATTCCCTTAGTGTCAGAGAGTGGGACCATACCTCTTTCCTAGTATTACTTCTCTTTTCCTTTTCTTTCTTTCTTTCTACTTTTCTTACCCCCACCCACTCCCCTATCTTTGTGTTCTCAACCGTAGCGTTACATGAGTCAGCCTCAATTGCCATGGTTTACTCCTCACTGGGCAAGAGCCCAACAGTAATATCGCATAATGTGAGAGGACTTAATATACCCCAAAAGCGCACACAAATATTGGGACACCTGGGGAGGAAGAAGCCGGCTTTTGTGTTCTTTCAGGAAACTCACTTTAAAGCTAACTCTATTCCCAAACTAACTGCTAATTACTTTACTAAGGCATACCATGCCGCTAACACAGAATCTAAAACAAAAGGAGTTTCAATCCTAATTGGGAAAAGCTCAGATTTTGAGCTCACCCAACAACTTGCTGATCCGGGAGGCCGGTTTCTTCTTCTCAAGGGGACAATCGGAACACGCCCAATCACGCTAGCGAATGTGTATTTTCCGAATACAACGCATGTGACCTTTTGCCAAAAACTGATTGATGTGCTCACAGGGTTTGCCTCTGGGTGTATAATCCTTGGAGGGGACTTCAATGTCCCATTGGACCCCCTCCAGGATACATCAAATGGTAGATCATCGATATCATATCGCATACTTAAAAGGATTAGAGTATTGCTCAATAAATTAACTCTTAAAGATACAAGGCGAATAGCGCATCCTCAGGAGAAGGACTATACGTACTTCTCCATGATTCACAACAAGTACTTTCGCATAGACTTTGTGTTTATAACACAAAGGGACTTAAACATTCTGACAGAAGCACACATAGGAACAAGGACAATATCAGACCATGCCCCGACCTCTTTAACACTACAACTCCAAAATACACCTAAAAGACAAGGATGCTGGAGACTCAATTCAACCTTATTGACAGA